>NC_072013.1:13489887-13803833 GCF_027791375.1 Indicator indicator | reverse complement strand
TGGCTTTTGTGTTAAGGATGGGTCCTTGTCTGTCCCTGTGAAAAACTCCCCACATTTGGCCAAGTTAGAAGACTCAGAGAAACCACAGGGGGAGAGGATCTGTTCCTTCTAGGGTTTTTAACTCCTGGCACAGCAGTAGCAAGTAGATGGCAAAGCCTGTAGATGTTAGCCACATTGGCATTAACACCTAGCTTACTACAGACCACAGAAAAATCAGTTGTCACTGTGCTAAGTGAGCATAGAATGATAGAATGGTTTGGGTTGGAAGGGCTCTCCAAAGGTCATCCAGTCCAACACCCCTGCAGTCAGCAGGGACACCCTCTGCTAGATCAGGTTGCTCAGAGCCTTCTCAAGCCTGACTTTGAATATCTCCAGGCATGGGGCCTCAACTATCTCCCTGGACAAGCTGTTGCAGTGTTCCAGCCTCCTCCTGGTGCAGATCTTGTTCCTAACATCCAATCTCAATCTCCTCTCATTTCAAACCATTGCTCCTCATCCTGTCCCTGCAGACCTTTGCAAACAGTCCCTCTGCAGCCTTCTTGTAGGCTCCCTTCATCACCAAATTTTCAAGCTGATCCCATTCAAAAGTCAGGAAATACCTGGATTAGGTCTTCATGTGCAATATTAATTCCATCCTTCTATGCAGAACATCTGTTCCACACTGGAGTTCTCTTTCCCACAGGTCTCCTGCTTTGTTCCATCAAATATGGGAGGCTAGCAGCCCCTGGGCTCACTGCAGGCAAAGGCAAGAGGGAGGTAGATGAAGCTTGATGAACATTGCACTGTACCTGTCTGAGCTGAGCAGCGCTGTGAGGAGCTGCACAGCCATTCTGCCTTCAGTGAACTTGCTCCTAATTGTAGGTTCTTATTTCTGGGGGACCCAGCATGAGCCCCTGGAGTCAACTGGGATGAGGTTGCCATTAGCTCTGCTCTGAGCATTGACAGTGCTGGCTAATGACAGGCAAGAGGGAAAAAAACAAGTCCTAGGCATCTCAGTGATGGGATTCAAAGTAAATGCCAGCCAGGGATCTTGGGGGCACACCCCTGACCAATGGCTATGCTTATACTGTCAAAGTCCCCAAGGCCACTATCAAGACTAGATTCACAGAATCACAAAATGGTGGAGGTTGGAAGTGACCTCTGGATTTCATCCAGTCCAAAGCCCCTGCTAAAGAACCATCACCCACAGCAGCTTGCCCAGGATCACAATGGTCAGAGGGGGTTGGAATCTCCCCAGACAAGGAGGCTCCACAATCTCTCTGGGCAGCTTGCTCCAGGCCTCCAGCACCCTCACAACAAAGAAGTTTCTCCTCATGTTCAGATGGAACCTCCTGGGTTCCAGTTTGTGCCCATTGCCCCTTGGCCTGCCTTTGGGCACCACTGACAAGAGTCTGGCCTCATCCTCTTGCTCCCCACCCTTCAGCTCTTGCTGAGCATTGCTCAGCTCCCCTCTGGGGCTGCTCTTCTCCAGGCTCACCAGCCCCAGGGCTCTCAGCCTTTCCTCCTCACAGAGCTGCTCCAGGCCCCTCAGCATCTTTGTAGCCTCTGCTGGGCTCTCCCCAGTAGTTCCCGGTCTCTCTTGAGCTGGGGAGCTCAGAACTAGACCCAGGACTCCTGCTCTGGCCTCCCTATGGCAGTGTGGTAGGTTTTCAAGCATGGCCAGGGGTCAGGCAACACATGTGCTGAAGCCACATGGATCCTAAGAGCCCATGCAGCACTGCTTGATGCATTTGTGGAGCTGCAGAGGCCAGCATGGCTTCAGCTGCTCCGTGAAGTACATCCATGGGTGTATAGACAGGGCTTGTGCTTTGAGTTCAACATTTGGAGAACGAAGAAAATACCAAGTTGCCCCCCCGGGGCTGTAGCAAAAAATAGATGAATGAATCTTTAGGAGGCCCTTTGACACTATTGTCATGAGTGCTATAGAAAAGCCCAGGAGACGAGCAGCCGACGCCGTTTTCGGAGTGGGGCTTGAATAGCGAGCAGCCAGGAAGGCTGGAGGTCACAAACTAAACAATGAGGAAGGAACACCAGCCTGCAGAGCTGTCCCTGTCGTGAGCAGTCCCCATCCTGAGCACAGAGTGAGGCAGCCCTCCCGTGCTGTGGAATCACAGAAATGTTTCAACAGGGAAGGCTCTTTAAGCTCAGCCACTCCAACCATTCTCTAACTCTACCAATTCCAGGGCTAACCCATGGCCCACATGTAGCAATGTGAGAGCTGAAATCCCCGTCCCACACCGACAACAACCAGGCTAGCTCAGTCTGGAAGCAAATGAAAGCTGTGTTTACAAGCAGATCTACAATATATGATGAAATGTAATGAATATGTACAAATAGACACTATTCACAACATTTACAAATAGGTACAATCAACAGAAAAGCACAAGCAAGCTCCCTTTGCTCCCCCCAAGGAGGGGCCTCTTCCCCCAACCAGAAGGAATCCCCCCAGACCCCCCTGGCAGAAGGCAGAGAGTTAAGAAGCAGAGAGGCTGTTAGACTTAGCTTGTCAAGGTCAGTCTGTTTTCTTCAGCCAGAAAAGAAAAAGCAGCAGCTAGACAGAAGCCCAGCAAGTTGCAAACTGCCCAAACTCCCCAACCTTGTTTTGAGTAATAGTTCTTATACATTTCTATCTCTCTAATGGAAGTGTTTAGAATAATCATTATTTTTGCTTTCTTACACCCAGTAGTGACTTATTTACATTCCTTCACCTTTCTCTGCTTGAACTTTGAGAAGAAAATGAAAAAGACAGTTTTAAAACCATCACTTCTCAGCACCGCATCTCTGCCTCTTTGAATCGCCTCCAGGGGTGAGGATTCAACCACCTCCCTGGGGAGCCTGTGCCAGTAGTTGAGAACCTTTTCAGTGAAGAGTTTCCTCCAATGCCCAACTTAAACCTCCCCTGGTGCAGCTTGAGGCTGTTGCATCTTGTCCTATCATTTGTTACAGAATCATTCACAGAATCACAGAATCAGCCAGGTTGGAAAAGACCTTTCAGATCATCAAGTCCAACCTGTCACCCAACACCACCTTATCAACTCAACCATGGCACTGAGTGCCTCATCCAGTCTTATTATAAACACTTCCAGGGATGGTGACTCCACCACCTCCCTGGACAGCACATCCTAATGGCCAATCTCTTTTTCTGTGCTGAATTTCTTCCTCACATCCAGCCCAAACCTCTCGTGGTGCAGCTTGAGACTGTGTCTTCTCCTTCTGTCCCTGGTTGCCTGGGAGAAGAGACCAATCCACCCCTAGCTACAGCCACCCTTCAGACAAAAGACACTGACCCCACCTGGCTCCAACCTGCTTTCAGGGAGCTGCAGAAAGCCAGAAGGTCTCCTCTCAGCCTCTTTTTCTCCAGACTAAACAACCCCTGTTCCATCAGCCTCTCCTCATAAGACCTGTTCTCCAGAACTCTCCCCAGCTAAGCATTCATTGCTCTGTTGTCAGAAGAGGGCACAGGTAATGAGTGGAGGAGGAAGCTTCCACCTCTGTGGCTTTGCCACCTTGATTTGCAGGCCAGAAAGCCAATCACATCCTGGGCTGCATCAAGAGAACCATAACCAGCAGGGTGAGGGAGGTGATTCTTCCCCTCTGCTCCACTCTGCTGAGACCCCACCTGGAATACTGTGTCCAGTTCTGGATCCCCTGTTACAAGAAGAATCTGGAGGTGCTGGAAGGTGTCCAGAGAAGGACCACAAGGATGAGCAGAGGGCTGGAGCTGCTCTGCTCTGAAGACAGATTGAGAGAGTTGGGGTTGTTCAGTCTGGAGAAGAGAAGGCTGCCAGGAGACCTTCTTGTGGCCTTCCAGGATCTGAAGGGGACTCCAAGAAAGCTGGAGAGGGACTTTTGAGGGTGTCAGGGAGTGATAGGACTGGGGGCAATGGAGCAAAACTAGAAGTGGGGAGATTCAGATTGGATGTTAGGAAGAAGTTGTTCCCCATGAGGGTGGTGAGAGACTGGCAGAGGTTGCCCAGGGAGGTGGTGGAAGCCTCATCCCTGGAGGTTTTTGCAGCCAGGCTGGATGTGGCTGTGAGCAACCTGCTGTAGTGTGAGGTGTCCCTGCCCATGGAAGGGGGTTGGAACTGGCTGATCCTTGAGGTCCCTTCCAATCCTGACAGTTCCATGATTCTGTGATTCTATATCACAGGGTTTTTTGGCACACAGGCAGCTTCCCCCCTCCACCCCGAGCCATGTGCACGTTGACATTCCTCATGCATCAAAGGTCAACAGCAATGTGGTTCCTAGGCAAATTTTCCCCATTAAAACCTTACCAAAGGCAGATGTTCAGGGGCCTACAGGATTTACAGATTTGCTCTCCAAAGAGTCCACTGGGGAAGGGGAACTGTTCTCCTGTTGGGGCCTTGCGCTGTGTTTTTGAAAGCCTCAGCGCCCACCCCAGATTAAAGCAGCATGTTGCTGGAATCCTGGGCCTCCAATGAAGAGGCCTTTCAACAGCCCAAAAACCACTAATGAGAAAACATAGACAGGAGGACAGCCAGCCAGCCAGCCAGCCAGCCAGCCCCCCAAAGGCTGGGCCCTCTCTGCTTTGAGGAGCTTCCAGGGCCATCGGTGGAAGAACAGGTTGGAGGAAGGTGAAGCCGTTCACCGTCAGCACCTCTGGTGCTTGCCGGTGGCTGGGATGCCAAAAGGAAAGAAGGAAAGGGAGGAAAGAGAAGGAGAGATCCTGTTTGGCCACATACCATGCATGCAGATAGAGTGTTGCATTTTTTCCAGGCTTTGGGAGACCTCGTCTTCCAAGTGTTCCAGTAATTAGCCTCACTTTCTTGGCTGGTGTTAATTTGTTCCAAGTATTTGGGGCTTTAGATCTAACCATGGGAACCTCATTCCCTGCAGCAGCCTTGCCAGCTATTACTAGACATTTTACCACACACATGCAGGCCAAAAAAAGCAAAGCTAATTACACAGCAAAGTATTTGTTGCAAGTTCAACATCTCCTAACAAAGGAGAAGAGGTGATAGAGGGGAAGGGAGGGCTGGGGGGAGAGCAGGCAAGGAAGCATCTTCCCTTTGTGCCTGTCCACAGGAGGAGGGGGAACAGGGATGACCAGGGAGCTGCTCTGTGCTGGGTATCCCAAGGTCAGGCTTTTGGAGCCTAGGTGTGATCCACCATGTGAAAGCAGAGGGGAAAGGTGCTAGCAAGGCTTTTAGCTGTCAAGAACTGAGTTCGGTTCTTCGGTACCCAGGGGAGTTCGCAAAGTAAAAAATGTAAATAGGGAGGAATTATTCCAAGCAGATGTTGATTTCCCAATCCTTTCTTTACTTTTTTTTCCCTCCCCCTTTTTGTGCTACCTGTTAAAGGAGAGAGGGTGCATAGGAGGGAAAACATGAATCATAGAATTGTCAGGGTTGGAAGGGACCTCAGGGATCAGCCATGTCCAGCCTCACTGCCATGGCCAGGGACACTTCACACTAGAGCAGGTTGCTCACAGCCACATCCAGCCTGGCTGCAAAAACTTCCAGGGATGAGGCTTCCACCACCTCCCTGGGCAACCTCTGCCAGTGTCTTACCACCCTAATGGGGTAGAACTTCTTCCTAACATCCAATCTGAATCTCCCCACTTCTAGTTTTGCTCCATCCCCCCCAGTCCTATCACTCCTTAACACCCTCAAAAGTCCCTCCCCAGCTTGGTAGTCTCTTTTCAGTGGTGTCCTGTGATAGGACGAGTGGCAACAGACACAAACTGGGACCCAGAAGGTTCCACTACAACATGGGGAAAAAATTCTTTGCTGTGGGGTTGTTGGAGCCCTGGAGCAGGCTGTCCAAGAGAAGTTGTGGAGTCTCCTTCTTGGGAAACTTTGAAGCCCCATCTGGATGCATTCCTGTGTGGCCTGCCCTAAGTGATAGTGCTCTGGCATGGGGATTGGACTCAATGATCTCCAGAGGTCCCTTCCAACCCTTACCATTCTGTGAGACTGAGTGTAGGTGCTTGCTCTGACAGCGTGACAAGCGTCAAAATCATCCATGACAAAACCTTCAGCAGAGGAAATCAGCTATGAAAATCCCTCTGACTTTCCAAATCTAAGTGCCTGCAGCTTTTGGACCCTGAAGAGGTTAAAAGAATGCCAGCAAGGTAAGGAGGGCTGGAGAGGCAGTTGTGATGCCAGAGTGCTGGCATTTGGCATCTTTGATCAGGTCAAGCCCTTAATTCGACTAAAAGGTTGTTTTGGAGTTATTTGTGGTTGGGTTTTGTTTGGGGTTTTGGGTGTTTTTTTTCTCCCCTGCTCATTATTTTCTAGCTTCTGAAATGAACAATAAAATGTAATAATACCTCATACTAGCATAAACCCTTTTATCCCTAGACCTCAAAGAAGCTCAGCGTGGTGAGTCACTATGATTATCCCCATTTTGAGCCCATCTGCAAATAAATTTCTTCAGGGTCTATCTCTAAATCTGATTTTGTAATCCTTTGCTTAGCCACAATTTCAATTTTTCAAAACAGGTAGAGGGCAAGCTGCTCAGACAAGTCCCTTGGTGGGGCTGAGGTTGTGGAGACTCAACCAACAACAACAACAAAAAGAACAACAAAGCAGAACATCTGTGTCAGAAAAGGTTGGAAAGCGGTGAGCAAGTAGCAGGCAGTATTCACCTTTTTCCTACCAGAAATCTAAGCTTTCTGAGTAATAGATCCTAGAATCATAGAATTAGACAGGGTTGCAAGGGACCACAAGGATCAGCAAGTTCTAACCCCCCCTGCCATGGGCAGGGACACATCACACTACAGCAGGTTGCTCACAGCCACATCCAGCCTGGCTGCAAAAACCTCCAGGGAGAGGCTTCCACCACCTCCCTGGGCAACCTCTGCCAGTCTCTCACCACCCTCGTGGTGTAATACTTCTTCCTCACATCCAATCTGAATCTCACCACTTCCAGCTTTGCTCCATTCCTTCCAGTCAATAGCTAGCTGACACCCTAAAAAGTCACACAGCTTTCTTGGAGCCCCCTGCAGATCCTAGAAGGCCACAAGAAGGTCTCCTGGGAGCCTTCTCTTCTCCAGACTGCACAGCCCCAACTCTCTCAGTCTGTCTCCAGAGCAGAGCAGCTCCAGCCCTCTGCTCATCCTCATGGCCCTTCTCTGGACACCTTCCAGCATGTCCATATCCCTCTTGTAATAGGGGCTCCAGAGCTCCAGGTGTGGTCTCAGCAGAGTGGAGCAGAGGGGGAGAATCCCCTCCCTGGCCCTGCTGGCCACACTTCTCTTGCTGCAGCCCAGGCTCTGCTTGGCTCTCTGGGCTGCAAGTGCTCACTGCTGGCTCCTGGTGAGCTTCTCCTCCCCCAGCACCCCCAAGGCCTTTTCTTCAGGGCTGCTCTCCAGCCAGTCCCTGCCCAGCCTATATCAGTGCTTGGGATTGCCCTGACCCAGCTGCAGGACCTTGCCCTTGGTCTTCTTGAACCTCATGAGGTTGTCTTGGGCCCAGCTCTGCAGCCTGTCCAGGTCCCTCTGGATGGATCCCTTCCCTCCAGCCTGTCAGCTGTACCACACAGCTTGGTGTCATCAGCAAAGGGTGAAGGGGATGAAATTCTTGCTTCATGAAAGGATTCAAAAGTGTGGGGGGGAGTGGTTTGGTCCCACTCCAAGATCTAAGGTTAAGCTCTCAATGAAAGAAAACTCTACAGGGAAAAACAAACAAACAAACAAAAAAACCCCAACCAACCAACCAACCAACCAACCAAAAAAAACCAAAAAGAAAAGAACAATCTCTGAAAGATTGATTGAAATCCTTGCTGTTGAGTTTGTGTTTCTCAACACAAACAGGGAGAGAAGCTCAGCAAAGCTTCTTTTTTTTTTAAAAAAAAAAAAAGGAAAGTGGGATCTTTCTCTTCCAAAATGTTAAAATATCTTCTTGTGTTTGATTTTTGTTGGTTTTTTTTTTTGGGGGGGGGGGGAGGGGGGCTGTTTGTTTGTTTGTTTTACTGGCATTGTTGAAATTCCTTCCCTCTCCCCCCAGATTTCTTCTTCACACACCAGCAGCAGTAGCTTTTATCCTGGTGGAACGGCACATTCTCACCCAGCACAATTCCATCAGCCTCCTCTGCCCAGCGCTGGATGCCAGCTTTGCTCCTCTGTGATTTATATTAAAGGCAAGGCTGAGTTTACTCCCCTGGGGAGATCCTTGTTCTCTCCACGTTGAATTGCTCCCCAGAAGAAGGTCAGACAGAAGGCTACTGGAAATCAGCACAGCTCCATTCAAAGCAGTGTCACACCAGCTGAGGGTTTGGCTCTCAAGAGCTGCAGATCAAGGAGTGTGTTTTTCCCTCCACAAAGGCTGAGACTGGCCCAAGTCACACTGCTGAAGCAAGGCCTAAGGAGGGTTCAGAAAGATTTGGTTTTTTTTTCCTTGCTAACCTTTTACAACCAAGAGCTTTCCAGTGAGATTCCACCTCCAATACTGCCTCCAGCTCTTGTGTCCCTGTGGTAAGAAGGACACAGAGCTGATAGAGAGAGTCCAGAGGAGGCCACAAAGATGATCCAAGGGCTGGAGCAGCTCTGTTGTGAGGACAGGCTGAGGGAGCTGGGGGTGTTCAGCCTGGAGATGAGAACGCTCCAGGGAGACCTCAGAGCTGCCTTCCAGTACCTGAAGGGATCCTACAGGAAGGCTGCAGAGGGACTTCTCATGAGGGTGTCCAGAGACAGGACAAGGGGGAATGGTTGGAAGCTGAGGGAGAGCAGGGTTAGACTGGAGCTGAGGAAGGAGCTCTTCAGTATGAGGGTGCTGAGACTCTGGAACAGGCTGCCCAGGGAGGCTGGGGATGCTTCCTCCCTGGGGGTATTTCAGGCCAGGCTGGATGAGGCCTTGAGCATCTGAGTCTAGCTGAGAGGTGTCCCTGCCCAGGGCAGGAGGTTGGAGTAGATGAGCTCTGAGGTCCTTCCAATCTAAGCCATTCTATGATTCTGCAATTATTTGGAGCCAATGGGGAACTGATCAGCCAACCATGGTGGGCTTGTGGGCACAGTAACCTCCACATGAGAGCCTGATGAATGTGCCAAGTCCTAGAACAAGAGCAACTAGTAGTGCATCCATCCTAGCTCTCCCACCCTGAGCTACTCTCTGTCCTGGTGAGGAGGAGACACCTTTAAGCAGGCACATCACCAGCTCTGCCTTCCCTCAGTGCTCTCCTTCTTCTTGGCAATAAATGGTGTGTTGTGCTAAGAGGGAACCAGTCATGTCTACTGCTTCCACATACCCAACTGTGTAGTCAGATGTCTCCACCCACACATATTTTGCCTGAGGAGTTTCCAGTCTCTCAGCTGATGTCTGGCCACAGAAACAGTTGGTTCAGTGTTGTTCCACTGGAAAGAGCAAAAGAGACTTTTATGAAAGGCCAGGAGGAGAGAGGTAAACGTCATGGATCACAGATATTGCCAGGAGAGCTTCATGATCAATGGTACATCCAGGGCATGATACTCCCCAGTCCTTCCTCTTTGCCTCTTCTCTCCATCTCAAGACATTGAGGGTCATGAAAATGATCAAGGGGTTGGAGCAGCTCTGCTATGAGAACAGGCTGAGAGAGCTGGGGGTATTCAGCCTGGAGAAGAGAAGGCTCCAGGCAGACCTAAGAGCAGCCTGCCAGGACCTGATGGGGGCTACAAGAAGGCTGCAGAGAGACTGTTTGCAAAAGCCTGCAGGGACAGGACCAGGGATAATGGCTTCAAACTAGAGCAGAGCAGATTTAGGTTGGATGTGAGGAACAAGTTCTGCACCAGGAGGGTGGTGGAACACTGGAAGAGGTTGCCCAGGGAGGTGGTTGAGGCTCCTTCCCTGGAGATACTTAAGGTGAGGCTGGATGAGGCCCTGGGCAGCCTGATCTAGTTGGGGCTGTCCCTGCTGACTGCAGGGAGGTCAGAGTGGATGAGCTTTGGAGGTCCCTTCCAGCCTGGACCATTCCTTGATTCTGTGGTTCTGTTCATTCCTCCATTAGCACTAAGTAACTGCTGGTCTGGATGGACAGGGTAGGAAGTTAAGCCCTGGAGGTTTTTAAGGCCAGACTGGATGTAGGAGCTCTTGATGTAGTGTGAGGTGTCCCTGTCCATGGCAGGGGGGTTGGAACTGGATGGTCCTTGAGATCCCTTCCAACCCTGGAAATCCTATGATTCTGAACGTTTTTCCCCAGATCACAAACTGGCTGTGAATGCCAGGCCAAGTGTCCTCTCCTGAAGCAGGGTGTTGGATGATCTGAGGTATTATATTTGGTGTAAATAATCACAGAATGGTCTGGGCCAGAAGGGACCTCCAAAGGTCATCCAGTCCAACCTCCCTGATTCTGCTGTTTCTGAAAATATCCAGCCAGTCTCTTTGTAGTCCAGCCATCTGTGGACAGCCAACAGGAACACACCTTGACTGCAAAGATGTCCCTTTTGTGGGTGGAATGGCTGACACACCAGAGGGTTGTGCTGCTGTGCAGCTGGACATGGACAGGCTGAGAGTTGGGCAGGGAGAAATTTAATGAAATTCAGCAAGGGCAAGGGGAGAGGCTTGCACCTGGGAAAGAACAACCTCATGGAGCAGGAGAGGTTGGGGACTGAGCTGCTGGAGAGCAGGGAAGGGGAAAAGGCCCTGGGGGTGCTGGTGGATGGGAGGTTGCCCATGAGCCAGCAATGTGCTCTGGTGGCCAAGAAGGCCAATGGCATCCTGGGGGGGATTAGAAGGGCTATGGTGAGTAGGTGGAGAGAGGTTCTCCTGCCCCTCTACTCTGCCCTGCTGAGGCCACATCTGGAAGATTGTGTCCAGTTCTGGGCCCTTCAGGTCAGGAAGGATCTCAGGGAACTGCTTGAGAGAGTCCAGCACAGAGCCACAAAAATGATGAGGGGAGTGGAAGATCTTCCTTCTGAGGAGAGCCTGAGGGAGCTGAGGGCTCTGGAGCTTGGAGAGGAGGAGCCTGAGGGTGACCTCATTGCTGGTGATGAAGATGTGCAGGGGGAGTGCCCAGAGGCTGGAGCCAGGCTCTGCTGGGTGATGCCCAATGCCAGCACAAGGGGCAGTGGTGGAAGCTGAGGCAGGGGAAGTTCCATGGAAACAGGAGGAAGAATTATTTCCCTGTGAGGGTGACAGAAGCCTGGAAGAGGCTGCCCAGAGGGGTTGTGGAGTCTCCCTCTTTGGAGATATTTCAAACCCACCTGGCTGTGTGACCTGCTCTAGGTGCTCCTGCTCTGGCTGGGGGTTGGACTGGATGAGCTTTGGAGGTCCCTTCCAGCCCCTAACATTCTGTGATTCTGTGATTCCTGTCCAAACCACTGCTGGGGAACATCATTACTGAAGCATGTGTCTCTGAACACCAAACCTGGCAAAGGCATTGCCCACAGCCTGGTGGGATGCTCAGGTGAGCAGCTTCTCACTACTGCCTTGTCCTGCCTTGGCTAAGAGTTTCCTGGGGAGAAAGAGAAATCCTGAGCACAAACAGCAAAGGAATGGTTTGAATGAGACAGCTCTGGGATGACTGCACAAGTTTTTGGCTTCCCCTAGGACCGTCAAATGGTGAGTGTGAGCCTCTGGAGCCTTGTACAGCTGAGCTGAGATGAGAGGAATTTTTCAACATCCAAAGCAGGATCAAACCCCTCCTTCCTGCTTCTAGTTCATAAAGTTTTTCAACGTTTGAAGGGGAGAAAAAGTGATCCCAGATGTAGAGCCCTAATTACATACTTCAATGAAATTGGATTAAGGTGGCTGCTGCCTGTCCTTTTCCTCTGAAGATGGCTGAGGCTGGTGAGGAACTGTGGGTCGCTGATGCTGGGGCACAAACAAAGGGGCTGGACCCAGAACTGCACTCACTGAGAGCTCCAGCAAAAGCTCTCCTCTGACTTAGGGCCTGACTTCTGTTTAGTAGGGTCCTTATCTTGACTGTGGAGTACTCTTTCCATAAAATCTATCCTTCTCCCCCATGTATTGTAGAATCTCAGCATGGTGGGGTTTGGAAGAGGCCTCTTCCAACCCCCACCATGCTGGGATTTTAGGATCCAGTCCAACCCCTCTGCTAAAGCAGGGCACCCACAGCAGCTCACCCAGGATCACAATGTTCAGGTGGGGTTTGGAATCTCTCCAGACAATGAGACTCCACAATCTCTCTGGGCAGCCTGCTCCAGGTCTCCAGCACCCTCACAACAAAGAAGTTTCTCCTCATGTTCAGGTGGAACCTCCTGGGTTCCAGTTTGTGCCTACTGCCCTTTGTCCTGTCTCTGGGCACCACTGACAAGAGCCTGCCCCCATCCTCTTGACTGTGCTTTATCTCTTGCTGAGCATTGCTCAGCTCCCCTCTGGGGCTGCTCTTCTCCAGGCTCACCAGCCCCAGGGCTCTCAGCCTTTCCTCCTCACAGAGATGCTCCAGGCCCCTCAGCAGCTTTGTAGCCTCTGCTGGAGTCTCCCCAGCAATTCCCTGTCTCTCTTGAACTGGAGAGCCCAGAACTGGACCCACTCCTCCAGATGAGGCCTCACTAGAGCAGAGTAGAGGAGAAGGAGAATCTCCCTTGACCTGATGGCCACACTTTTCTTCCTACACCCCAGGAGACCACTGGCCTTCTTGGCCAGGAGGACACATTGCAGACTCATAGTGAACTTGTCCCTCACACACTGAGGCACTTCACTGTGGAGCTGCTTTCCATCAGGTGAGCCTCTCACCTGTACTGATGCAAGGGGTGAGTCCTCCCAAGGTGAAGGAGTCTGTGCTTGCCCTCCACAGCTACACGTGGGCACAGAATGAAGGTCTGGTGTAAATTGACCTTCCTGGTGACACAGACATCTTCCTAAAGCAAGAAGATAATAACCCAGTAACAGTAAACAGAGGCAGAACATGCAGAAGTCCTTTTCATGTGCTTAACACATGTTGAGTTGGTTGTTTCCATCTCCACTAAATCAGCCCAAGGTTCCCTATCTCTCTACTGCCTCACAGCCACGTGCAAGGCATTTTCAGCCAGCAGACATGGAGCTCATGGGAACTCTGGCTTAAAATCATAGAATGGTCCAGGCCAGAAGGGACCTGCAAAGCTCATCCAGTTTGACTTCCCTGCACTCAGCAGGGACAGCCCCAACTAGATCAGGTTGCCCAGGGCCTCATCCAGCCTCACCTTGAATATCTCCAGGGAAGGAGCCTCAACCACCTCCCTGGGCAACCTCTTCCAGTGTTCCACCACCCTCATAGTAAAGAACTTCTTCCTAACATCCAGTCTAGATCTGCCCCTCTCTGGTTTAAAGCCATTGCCCTTGTCCTGTCCCTGCAGGCCTTTGCAGTCTCTCTGCAGCCTTCCTGTAGCCCCTTTCAGGTCCTGGCAGGCTGCTCTTAGGTCTGCCTGGAGCCTCCTCTTCTCCAGGCTGAACACCCCCACCTCCCTCAGCCTGTCCTCACAGCAGAGCTGCTCCAACCCCTTGATCGTTTTCATGGCCTCCTCTGGCCCCTCTCCATCAAGTCCATGTCCTTCCTATATTGAGGGCTCCAGCCCTGCACACAGCACTGCAGGTGAGGTCTCAGCAGAGCAGAGCAAAGTGTCAGAATCAGCTCTCTGGCTCTGCTGGCAACACATCTTTGGATGCAGTCCAGGATGTGCTTGGCCTTCTGCTGTAAGGCATGTGAGAAGTCACCCTTGAGCTGCCCAGTGCAAGCCCACAGTTCCCTGGGCCGAGGCTTGGAGATTGCTGACAGCAGGAGGACATCAAGCCAGCCACATGGATCTGACAGGGCTTTGAGGAGCAGGCAGGATTGGGGTGCCCCTTGCCCACTGACAGCCAGAAGGTGTTAGCAGGACATCACTCAGGCTGCTCTATGCTCCCTGAGCAGGATTTTCACAGAATCACAGAATGCTAGGGGCTGGAAGGGACCTTGAGAGATCATCTAGTCCACCCCTTTCCAAAGCAGGACCACCTGCTCAGGAGGAATATTTATGGTGCCTTCCTCTTTCAGATAAACCTCTCAAGTCTCACAATGTTGGTTGAAGCCAAAGGAAACTGGTGGCCACGGCATGGTGCCCTACCACCAAGAATCCAACTCTTGCACATCTGACCCAGGTCACAGAGCCTTAAAGTTAAACCAGTGCAGAGGTTCAGATGCTCCTGTGGTTGCTGCTTAGACCTATGTGTTGATGTGCCACCTGTGGAGACATGGACTGCGATCCACAGCTTCAGGTAGGTTATAGCTGTCAGATCCTTGTGGATGGAAATAACTCCTCCTCTCACCCCCCAGGCATTTGTTCTGGTATATATCCATTGATTCTGGGGTGCATTAAGAGAAGTGTGGCCAGCAGGTCAAAGGTGGCTCTCCTGCTATTCTACTCTGCTCTAGTGAGGCCACATCTGGAGTCCTGCACTAAGTTCTCAGCTCCTCGATTCAAGAGGGACAGGGAACGAATAGAGAGAGTCCAAGAGAGGACCAGGAGGATGCTGAGGGGATTGGAGCATTTCTCTTACAAGGGGAGGCTGAGAGCCCTGGGCCTGTTTAGCCTGGAGAAGAGCAGACTGAGAGGGGATCTTCCCAGTGCTGATTAGTATCTAAAAGGTGGAGGTCATGAGGATGGGGCTGGGCTCTTCTCAGGGATGGCCAGTGACAGGACAAGAGGCAGTGAGTACAAACCAGAACACAGGAGGTTTCGTGTGAACTTCAGGAGAAACAGGGAGATTGTGGAGTCTCCTTCTCTGGAGACTTTCAAGCCCCATCTGGATGTGTTCCTGTGTGACCTGTGCTGGATTCTATGATCCTGCTGTGGCAGGCAGGCTAGACTCGATGACCTTCAGAGATCCCTTCCAACCTCTAACATCCTGTGAGCCTGTGAGGACTTCTTTACTTTGAGGGTGATGAAGCCCTGGAGCAGGCTGCCCAGAGAGGCTGTGGAGTCTCCTTGTCTGGAGGCTTTCAAAACCCACCTGGATGTGTTCCTGTGCAACCTGAGCTAGGCTTTAGCAGGTAAGTTGGACTCAATGATCTCCTGAGGTCCCTTCCAACTGCCACCATTCTACGACTCTATTATAAATCACAGAAAGGTGAGACCTGAGCTCAGAGCTGTTAGTAGAATCATAGTGTGGTCTGGGTTAGAAGGGACCTCCAAGGGTCATCCAGTCCAACCCCCCCTGCAGTCTGCAGGGGAGTCCTCAACTAGATCAGGTTGCCCCGAGACCTGTCAAGCCTCACTTCGAATATCTCCAGGGCTGGGGCCTCAACTACCTCCCTGAACAACCTGTTCCAGTGTTCCACTACCCTCATGGTAAAGGACTTGTTCCTAGTAGAAGCAGATGTGTTGTGATGGCCTCTTAATGTTGCCTTGGTGTCTGCTCTTGATGCTCTTTGAAGCATACAACTGTCCAAAAAAGCTTCACTGGAGCAAGAGTCATAGAATCATAAAGCTTGGAAAAGACCTCCAAGAGCATTGCTAAAATTGTTGGAGATAAAGGCAGAGGAGTGAAGAGTTTCACTGAAATGGAGCCTGGAGTCTGTAGAGACAGATGAGTTTTGTTTTGAGCAGAGTGAGACCTGATCTTGCACCCTGCTCATTTTCCTGGAACTTGCAACCTGGAAACAGCTCTGAGAGAGAAAAAAATCCAAGTGTTTGAAGGTTGCTCATCGCTGTGGAAGCTTGGGACTTCAAATAACCTCTTGTGGCAAGAAAAATATTTCCCCTCTGGACAAACCATGTTTTACTGCAACTATCCAGCTGGCAGATCAGGAGACAAAAGCCAGACCTGAGAGCCTGAAAACATCTAGCTGGTGGCAATGAAACAGTGATAGAAATTCAAGAGGTTTTGAGTTTCTGGGATTAAAGAAAATGGTGCTAGAAGGGGCCTTTGGTGCTCATTTAGGGCAGAGTTTCTCAGCTTATGGTCAGGGGAACATTTGCTGGTCTTGAAAAGCCTTCTACAAAGCCTTAAACCTTCCTCCCTCTCAATATCCTCTTTCATCTGGGAGTCTGGGAATGCAAGCAAATGCAATGGGCAGCAGTACAAGTCACTAAGCAAACCCTTAAAGGTCAGCCTCATTTGTAGCTGGTTGGAGATGGGAAGCACTGTGGCTCATGAGCTGGCTTCTGGAAGTATCTATGAGCTAAAAGCCACCAATGCAGCCCAGTCTCCTGCCAGACTCTCACCCCAGCTCAGCCACTCGTTTCCTTTTGACCTTCCCAAGGAAATGCTGTACCTGCCTTCTGAAAACCCACTCTGAATTGGGCTGCTTGGCACAGCAAGGAGCAAAGCACTGCTCTGAAAAGGACACACCTGCATACCCTTGACTCAGCCTGCTGAGGGAGAGCTGGGAGAAAGCCTGCAGAGAGATGAGGGAGGCAAAATTCCTGGCAGAGGTAGCACTGTTGAGATGGCTTCATGAATAGCTGAAGGGTTCAATAGGAAAAGTACACCAGGAAAGAGAGAAAACCCTAATGCAAAAAAAAAAAAAAACAAACCCAAGCCCCAAACCAATCAAACAAAGCCCAGGGAGGAATTCAGGTTGCCCAGAGAGGTGGTGAAAGCCTCATCCCTGGAGGTTTTTGCAGCCAGGCTGGATGTGGCTGTGAGCAACCTGCTGTAGTGTGAGGTGTCCCTGCCCATGGCAGGGGAACTGGCTGATCCTTGAGTTCCCTTCCAATCCTGACAATTCTGTGATTCTGTGAATTGCAGGGGTCCTGTGTGGAGAACACAGACTTGTTTGTCCCAGTGGAACTGGTGGAAGATGACAACTGAATAATGCAGGGGAGGAAGCTCCTGGGAGCTGGAGAGGCCAACCTAGCTGAACGTGGCAAGGAGTCTGGGTGTCCTGTTAGGGTGCTGGGCACACCAGTACTTATCCTAACCATCCAATCATTTAGGCTGCAGGACACCTTTAACATTAGCAAGTCCAACCATTAACCAAGTACTACCAAGTCTGTTCCTAACTCATGTCCCTCAGCATCATACCTCCACTGCTTTTCAATCCCTCAGGGGTGGGGACTCTACCACTTTCCTGGGGAGCCTCTTGAAGGGCTTGACAACCCTTCCAGGGAAGAAATTGTCCCTCATGTCCAACCTAAACCTCCCCTAGTGCAACTTGAGCCTATTTCTTCTCATTGCGTGGCTTGTTACTTGGGATCAACACTCACCTCACTCCAACCTCCTTTCAGGGAGTTGTAGAGAGCAAGAAGGTCTCTCTTAAGCCTCCTTTTGTTTTGTTTTGGTTTGGTTTTTTTTCCAGGATAAAAAAACCTTCTCAGGTACCTCAGACACTTTTCACAAGCCTTGTGCTCTAGCCCTTCTCTGGACATGCTCCAGCACCTCAATGTCCTTCTTGGAGTGAGGGGCTCAAAACTGAACCCAGGATTCGAGGCGCAGTGCCAAACAGAGCGGACCAATCTCTGCCCTGGTCCTGCTGGCCACACTGCTGCTGATCCAGGCCAGGCTGCTGGTGGTCTTCTTGGCCACTTGGCCACACCCTGGCTCATCTTCAGCCAGCTGTTGACCAGCATCCCCAGGAGCTTTTCCACTGGGCAGTTTCCAGACACTCTGGCCCAAGCCTGGAGCTGTTGTGGCTGAAGTTCAGGACCTGGCACTTGGCCTTGTTAAATCTCATCCCTCTGGCCTTGCCCTAGTGATACAACCTCTCCAGTTCTCCCTGTAGAGCTTCCTGACCCTCAAGCAGATCAACACTCCCACCCAGCTGGGTGTCATCTGCAAACTGACTGAGGGAGTCCTCAATTCCCTCATCCAGATCATTGATAAAGACATTAAAGAAAACTGCCCCATCTGTCTTCTCTGTGAGCCAGTAAATTATTGTGTCACACTCCTATGCTGTCCCTCAAAAGCTGATCCTAAGGAGGGGCTGCCACAAGATATCTCCAAAGAAGCAACCAGGGTGAGAAAGGTCACAGAACCACACAGAATCAGAAAATGATAGGGGTTGGAAGGGATCTCTGGAGATCATCAAGTCCAACTCCATGCCAAGGCAGGTTCACCTAGAGAGGGACAGTCAGGAACACATCCAGGTGGGTTTTGAATGTCTCCAGAGATGGAGACTCCAGCCCCTCTCTGGCCAGCCTGGCTCTGTCACTCTTAAAAGAAGTTTCTCCTCATGTTTAGATGAAACTTCTGATGTTCCAGTTTGTGCCCATTGCCCCTTATCCAATCACTGGGCACCACTGAACAAAGCCTGGTGCCATCCTCCTGACACCCATCCTTTAGTTATTGATCAGCATTGATGAGATCCCCTCCTCAGGCTGCTCTCCCTCAAGACTGAAATGCCCCAATTCTCTCAGTCTTTGTTCACAAAAGAGATGTTCCAGTCCCCTCAGCATCTTGGTAGCCCTTTGCTGTACCCTCTCCAGCAAGTCCCTGCCCTTCTTGAACTGGGGAGCCCAGAACTGCCCCCTCCCCACCCCCAGTATTCTCTGGACACACAACCTGTGGCCACGGATTTGGTGGCCATAGCTCCCAGTGGGTGCTCCCAAGGTTCAGTACCCAGAGCATGAGCTTTGGGGAAGTGAGTAGCATGGTACCAGCCCTCTGCTCTGCTCTGCTCTGCTCTGCTCTGCTCTGCTCTGCTCTGCTCTGCTCTCCATATGGCTCCCAGGCTCTGTGAGTGGAGCACAGGATAACTGTGAACACCCAGCAGATTTGTCAGAGCTTCCCCACCTCAGAGGGGTGCATTGTGAAAATTAATCAGTTTGTGTTTGACTTTTTGGACTTGGCCCTGCCTCAAGTAACATCTTCACACACAAAGCCACAATAAACTAATGAGGCCTATTTCTCTGACAGGCTGTTAAAGAAGAAAGAGAAGGAGGATGTGTCTCAACTACTTGAAAAGACAATATTGGATCTATATGCCAAGTGGCAAAAGGCATCAAGTAGCTCTTTAAATTCCTTCACTCCCAAGCTCTGATGAACAGAAATAGCAAATGAATGGCTTCCAGAAACGATGGGAAATAGTCCCTGTTGCTGTTTGGCTTGTGTGTCTCTTTAGGGGGTAGGGAGAGCTGGGAGGGGGTGAGGGAGAAGACACAGCTATGAAAGAATTAATTTCAAAGAAATCAAGAATGTCAAACATATTTTGGAAAGCAGCTCTGCTTGATTTGCAGAAGAAGGCAATGGAGGCCATGCTGGCTGCCCTGAAAATTCATGCAGAGAACTATCCATACGTCTGCAGCGTGCAGCACACAAAATAATTCCATCTGGGGAGTTGGGTATTGTCTTCCACAAAAGGCCTTCCACTTGAGTCCCTCATAGTATATTTTATTAAAGGAAAATTGGCTTCAAAAGTGGCTGGGAATTGTGGGAATCAAATTGGGATGAAAGTAATTATTCCCCTGCCCTGTCTCTTCCCTTGTGTTCGGTTTTGCTGTTCTTCCAGACGCAGACAGCAACAGCAGCTCCTCTGTCTTCTGCTCCCTCCATGTTTGATCTCATGCCTGTGCTTTCTTCTGCTGGGTCCTGGAGCCCATAGGAATGAGGGTATTGTGTCCATATTGCATGTGATGACATGTGTTTGAACCAGCACCAGGGCCAGCTTGGCATGGAAGCTTTGAAATCCAGCAGAGCTGAGGAGCAGGCCAGGTCCCCACTGGTGAACAGCTTGGCCGATGCTTTAAAACCCTTCGGAGGTCAAAGACAGAGGGAAAACTTGAACCTGCTCTGGCACCTGCCTTTTGCTTCTGCTTAGGTGATTGAAGAGGTCACAGAATCACAGAATCACAGAACATTAGGGGGTGGAAGGGACCTCCAGAGATCATCCAGTCCAAGCCCCTACCAGGGCAGATTCTTCTAGAGTAGATCACATAGGAACACATCCAGGTGGGTTTGGAAAGTCTCCAGAGAAAGAGACTCCACAACCTCTCTGGGCAGCCTGCTCCAGGGCTCCAGCACCCTCACAGTCACAAAGTTTTCCCTTCTTTTCCTGAGGCACCTCCTCTGCTCCAGCTTGCCCCCAGTGCCCCTTGTGCTGTCCTTGGACGTCCCTGAACAGAGCCTGGCTCTGTCCTCCCCTCACTGCCCTGCACATCTTCATCCCCAGCAATGAGGGCAGCCCTCAGGCTCCTCTGCTCCAAGCTCAAGAGCCCCAGTCTCCCAAGCCCCAGGCTCCCTCGGGGAACGTCATAGAATCATAGAATTGTTAGGGTTGGAAGGGACCTCAAGGATCAGCCAGTGCCAACCCCCCTGCCATAGCCAGGGACACCTCACACTACAGCAGGTTGCTCACAGCCACATCCAGCCTGGCTGCAAAAACTTCCAGGGATGAGGCTTCCACCACCTCCCTGGGCAACCTCTGCCAGTCTCTCACCACCCTCATGGGGAACAACTTCTTCCTAATATCCAATCTAAATCTATCCATTTCTAGTTTTGCTCCATTCCCCCCACTCCTATCGCTCTCTGACACCCTAAAAGTCCCTCCCCAGCTTTCTTGTAGCATCCTACAGATCCTGGAAGGCCACAAGAAGGTCTCCTGGGAGTCTTCTCTTCTCCAGACTGAACAGCTCCAACTCTCTCAGTCTGTCTCCAGAGCAGAGCAGAGCACCTCCAGCCCTCTGCTCATTCTCATGGCCCTTCTCTGGGCACCTTCCAGCATTTCCATATCTTTTCTGTAATAGAGGCTCCAGAACTGGACATGGCACGCCAGGTAGGGTCTCATCAGAGTGGACTCAGGCCAGTTAAGGGCTGCAGAACATTAGGATAAGGTTGTTCTGGATAAGGATGTGTTAGAATACAGAGGTGTTTCCCAATATGGGGAAGCAACCCAGGAAACCCCACACCCAGCTGGAAGTGTTGGGGAATGGTGGATCACCCCAAATGTCTTTGTAAAGAAATGGGAATTGGGTGGCAATGAAGGTCCTCCTCAGCTCTATCTATGCAGCATTTCCTGTAGAGCTTTTGTAGTCCATCTTGGTCAGCCTGGCCCAGGAGAGAATCAATGCAAAGCCCCCCCCCCCCCCCAAAAGAAAAAAGAAAAAAACCACAACATTTCCTTTAGAATTCTAGAAGAAAGTGAGCGCAGCTCCTGGGTGGTAAAACATCTCAGTGGCTGAATGATTTTAACTTGGAAAGGCTACAGAATGTTTTGTCTTTACCACAGCTCACCCCCATCAAGACAATGGCTTCTGGAGTGAAGGCTCTTTCCAAAATGTCTACCCCATAGATCACTGCTCCTCGCTGAGAGGGCTGCTCGTGAATTCTTGACAGTGGTGCCTTTCATTTCACCCAGAAACAAACACTGTGTGTCATAATTGAGGCAAGTAATTAATGCTTACTGGGAAGGCTGGATATTGGGTTTAAACAATAAAACTGCAAACCAGCAGAGCATTGTGTCACGTGGAAAAGACTTCTTGGTTGTTTTTTTTTCCTCCTTTTTTGGCTCAGGAAGAAGCAGGGAGGAGAAAAAGGGAGAGAGACAGAAAGAGGAAGAGTTCAACAGGGAGACAGTGACTCTTAGGCAAGGCTCAAACTGAGAGGGAAGTGGGGGGAGGGGGAAAAAATCACTTTTCCTCTTGTTAAAATAATGCACTCAGTGAATATGGGGTCAGGACAAAAGGTCAGGGATCTTCTCCTTTTTAAACAGTGAGGTTGGAGCACAGAACCAAATCTTGGGGGAGGTGGTGGTGGGGGAATAGACAACCAGAATTCCAAGAAAAAGAATATAAAAAATTCCCCTCACAAAAGTGAAGCAACAAACAAATAAAAGCGGAGAGTGTGTTGGCTCCAGAGTCAGCCTGCACGTCGCTGCCTCTGCGCTGCAGGGTGGTTCTATTCACGGCACAGTGGGAGCCAGAAAATCAGACAAGCTCAAGTCCCAGCTCCTCTTGCTGCCTCCACAGAGGCAGAGTATGGAGAGACACTCCATGGTGGCAGGTGGATCAAGGGAGGCAGGAAGGCCTTGATTACAGGAGAAATCGATGCACATCTCGGGACCAAATGCCTCGGTACCTGACAGATCTGGCGCTGCCTGAGCCGCCAAGGGTTAAACAGGAAGCCCAGGGCAAAGCTGAGAATTGAAGCCAGATCCCCTGGGATACTCAGCCAGAGCCTCTTCCAAACCCCAGCTTTATATGCATCTGCACAAGCCACTGGAAACTCCGAGTGAACTCTCATTATGTTGATTAATTTTTGCTTAATTAGACAAAACTTGCACAAACAGATGTTAGCTCCCTTTCTGTGAAGGAAAGAAAGCAGCCAGACAGCTCCACGCACAGAGGGATGGGTTGGTATTTCACACCAAGCTGATGGGCACACAGGCTCTGGAACCCTCCCAAGTGGTAATGCTGCTCCAGACCATCCCTGGAATGGGGAAGCCATTGGAGGGATCTATTCCATGTTCACCTTGGTGTGGGAGTGAACAAGAGGACGGTGGTTGACCTGCTGGAGAGTAGCTCTGTGGAGAAGGACCTTGGAGTATTGGTTGACAATAAGTTCTCCATGGGACAGCAATGTGCCCTGATGGCCAAGAAGGCCAACACTATACTTGGGTGCATTAATAAGAGTGTGTCCAGTAGGTCAAGGGAGGTTCTTCTTCCACTCTGCTCAGCCCTATTTAGACTGCATCTGGAGTATTGTGTCCAATTCTGGGCTCCCCAGTTCAAGATGGACAGGGAACTGCTTGAGAGAGTTCAAAGGAGGGCTACGAGGATGGTTGAGGGCCTGGAGCATCTCTCTTACGAGGAAAGGCTGAGAGTCCTGGGGCTGTTTATCCTGGAGAAGAGAAAGCTGAGAGGGGATCTGATCAATGTTTATAAGTATCTGAAGGGTGGCTGTCAAGAGGATGAAGTCAGCCTCTTTTCAGTGATACCCAGTTACAGGACAAGGGGCAGTGGATGTAAATTCAATCACAGGAAATTCCATCTCAACATGAGGCAAAACTTCTTTGTTGTGAGGGTGCTAGAGGCCTGAAGCAGGCTACCCAGAGAGGTTGTGGAGTCTCCTTGTCTGGAGAGATTCCAAACCTGCCTGGACGTTTTGACATTTTCTGTCTGACCTGACCCAATTGGTCCTGCTTTGAAGTGGGACTTGGACTCAATGATCTCTGGAGGTCCCTTCCAACCCCTAGCATTCTGTGACTTTGTGAATTTGCTCTCTGGCCCTCCACCTGCTATTCTAATCCTTTATCTGCTTTCCATGAACAGATCTTGAACACCACTTGTTACAAATGATGAGAGTTATAGAGCTGCATTAAAGACATACTTAAATTATTTATGGCTTACACCTAACATAAACAATGGATGAGAACTCCAGTCTCTGGTCTGAGCATCCACACTCTGCTCTAGGGTTGAGCTGAAGACCTAAATCTTCACAAATTTCACAGGCTGGAGAGAATTTCTCTATCCAGTCTTCCCTGAAGTGATGCAGAGGAAGCGTGAAGCTCTATGGAGTGGTGGCAAGGCTTCTCCTGGTACATCTGCACTGTGAAAGTTGCTAACTTGACTGCAATTTCATTGAACCACAGAATCATTTTGGTTGGAGAAGGCCTTTAAGACTATCAGTTCCAAATGCTAAACCAACACTGCCAGCTCACCACTAAACCATGTCCCACAACACCACATCTCCACAGCTTTTCAATCCCTCCAGGGACGGGGACTCCAACACTGCCTTGTGCAGCCTGTTCCAGGGCTTGACAACCCTTTTGGGGTAACAATTATTCCTCATGTCCAACCTAAACCTCTCTTGATGCCACTTGAGGATGTTTCTTCTTGTCCCCCAGGTACCTCAGCTGCTCCTCACAAGACTTGTGGCCTTTCTCTGGACACACTCCAGCACCTCAGTGAAGCTCAAAACTGAACCCAGTAGCTGAGCTGTGGCCTCACCAGTTCTAAGCACAGGGGGGATGATCCCTGTCCTGGTCCTGCTGGCCACACCATTGTTGATCCAAGGATGCTGGTGGCCTTCTTGTCCACCTGGGCACACAGTGGCTGACCTTCATCTGGCTGTTGACCAACACTCCCAGGTCCTTTTCCACTGGGCACTTTCCAGCCACTCTGCCCCAGACCTGGGGCATTCATGGGGTGGTTGTGACCACAGTGCGAGACCCAGCAGTTGGCTTTGTTGAACCTCATCCCATTGGCCTCAGTCCATTGATTCAGTCTGTCCAGATTCCTCTGCAGATCAGATATCCCGCATTGGATCCTAGAATATTGGTTTGCCTTAATCTAGGTATTAAAGGCTAACATCTTTACTAACAAATAACTATAAATGCAAGGAACTGTGAGAAGCTTTTCCCAAAGTCTCCATCTGGCTCATTCCATCCTTCCCTTTTCCTTTCTGACCTTTCTCAGATGACACTAAATGATTTTTCCCATTTTTTGGTTTGGAAACATCTTCCCATATATGC
This sequence comes from Indicator indicator, assembly GCF_027791375.1. Lineage (NCBI taxonomy): Eukaryota > Metazoa > Chordata > Aves > Piciformes > Indicatoridae > Indicator > Indicator indicator. The sequence goes on along the minus strand of NC_072013.1, from coordinate 13,779,572 downwards.
CTTTTTGTTTGTTTGTTGTTTGTTTTTTAAACCCAAAAATAATAATGAAGAACTCTAGCATCACTAAAATTTCAAGTCTAACTCCCTTTCTCAACTGATTCCAAAGGAAAATATTCAGTGCAGATCTCCTTAAATGAACTGTCAACAAAGAATGCTCCAGGCAGACAGGAGAAGTTCTTCTCCCCCTCTATGCTGCCGTGGTCAGGCCACATCTGGAATATTGTGTCCAGTTCTGGACCCCTCAGGTCAAGAAGGACCTCAGGGAACTGCTTGAGAGAGTGCAGCACAGAGCTACAAAGCTACTGCAGGCAGTGGAACATCTCCCTCTGAGGACAGGCTGAGGGAGCTTGGGGCTCTTGAAGTTGAAGCAGAGGAGCCTGAGGGGTGACCTGGGCTTTCCAGGATCTGAAGGGGGCTACAAGAAAGCTGGGGAGGGACTTTTAGGGTGTCAGAAAGTGACAGGACTGGGGGGAATGGAGCAAAACTAGAAGTGGGTAGGTTGAAATTGGATGTTAGGAAGAAGTTGTTCCCCATGAGGGTGGTGAGAGACTGGCAGAGGTTGCCCAGGGAGGTGGTGGAAGCCTCATCCCTGGAAGTTTTTGCAGCCAGGCTGGATGTGGCTGTGAGCAACCTGCTGTAGTGTGAGGTGTCCCTGCCCATGGCAGGGGGTTGGAAGTAGATGATCCTTGAGTTCCCTTCCAACCCCAACATTTCTATGATTCTGTGATTTCCTGAGGGAGCTTGGGGCTCTTGAGCTTGGAGCAGAGGAGCCTGAGGGCTGCCCTCATTGCTAGTGATAAAAATGTGCAGGGCTGAGTGGGGAGGACAGAGCCAGGCTCTGTTCAGGGACGTCCAAGGAAAGGACAAGGGGCACTGGGTGCAAGCTAGAGCAGAGGAGGTGCCACAGGAACAGAAGGGAAAACTTTGTGACTGTGAGGGTGCTGGAGCCCTGGAACAGGCTGCCCAGAGAGGTTGTGGAGTCTCCTTCTCTGGAGACTTTCCAACACCACCTGGATGTGTTCCTGTGTGACCTGCCCTGGGGTGCTCCTGCTCTGGCAGGAGGACCGGACTGGATGATCCCTGGAGGCCCCTTCCAAGCCCTTGACATTCTGTGATTCAACCACCCCATGTGCTGACCGGGGAGCAGAAAAACAAACCAGGAGCTGTTCCTCCCAAAACAAGAGGAGACGAGCCCGCTCCCAGCGGCGCAGCTCCGAACGCTGGAAGTTTCCCTTCGTGCCTGGCTGAGGAATCCAACCCCTCACCTCCCTGACTTCACCCTCCCGAAGGTTATCTCGCCATCGGAGCCCTCGGCTTGCGTGACTTGGATCCGTTGTTTATAGAACCATCTAACTGACTTCAGATGTATCTGGTCCGGGGAAACCGATGTTATTAAAAGACGGCAGCGAGAGGCTGAGCCCCGAGAGCAGCTCAACGTGAACAAATAAAGGGAGAAGTTTTCCCCAAAGTCAAGCCAAGCCAGGATCCCGGCCTTCGTGTGAACTGCCGGGATGAAAGGAGGATGTGATACCATCGCCTGAACCTCGACCTTTCCACTGTTGTTTCTTTTTCCAGCTCCGAGCTCCAGCCCTGGCTCTCTCCTCCCGCTCTCTTTTATCCCCTCAGTCCAACTCTACCAAATCCCTGGAGCAGGTAATCTATGAGCTGAAAAGTGTGGGGTGGGGTTTGGGGTGTTTTTTTCTCCCCTTGTGTTTTGACTCTTGTGTTATTACATTTGCAGCCTGGTCACAGAAGTGCCTGGGTTGTTAGCTGTGACCTTTAACTCCCAGCAACCACTCTGCTTGCAGAAAGTTCAACAGCTCTGGTTTAAATGGTTCTCCCTCCCCCTCTACCCTACCCTGCTCAGGCTACATCTGGGGTACAGGGTCTAGTTCTGGGCTCCTCCGTTCAGAGAGACAGGGAACTACTGGAAAGAGTCCAATGGAGGCTACAAAGATTCTGAGGGGCCTGGGGCACCTCTGTGAGGAGGAAAGGCTGAGAGCCCTGGGGCTGGTGAGCCTGGAGAAGAGCAGCCCCAGAGGGGATCTGAGCAATGCTCAGCAAGAGCTAAAGGGTGGGGGGCAAGAAGATGAGGCCAGACTCTTGTCAGTGAGAGAGACTTGGGGAGAGCAGCCTGAGAAGGAATCTTCTCAATGCTCAGCAAGACCTTAAGGGTGGGGGGCAAGAGGATGGGACCAGAGTCTCTTCAGTGTTGCCCATTGACACAACAAAGGGCAACAGGCATGGATTAGAACCCAGAAGGTTCCATCTGAACAGGAGGAGAAACTTCCTTCGTATGAGGAGCCCTGGAGCAGGCTGCCCAGAGAGGTTGTGGAGTCTCCTTGTCTGCAGAGATTCCAACCCCCCCCGGCCATTGTGATCCTGGGCAAGCTGCTGTGGGTGTCCTGCTCTAGCAGGGAGGGTTGGACTGGGTGATCTCCATAGGTCTCTTCCAACTCCCACTGTTTTGTATGACTGTATGAGAATTTTGAGATGAATGAAGGATTTGGTTTGATGAGAGTAATTAAATGTCATAGGCCCAGGAGCTTTCATCCAAAGATCACATAGCTCTTAGAAATGGAGGGGTGAGAGAAATGCTTTGAGTAATTCAGACATCAGTGGGAAGTGGCTGTTTTGGGGGTTTAGCATTTATTTCTAACAGTGCTTGGGGAGGGCAGGGATAAGCCCCAAGTTTAGCGTGGCCAAGTGAGAAGAAAAGCAAGACAGGTGAAGACACTCATTTTCTCTTAGGAACAGAAGCTGCTCTAAAAACTCAGCTTGCTTCTGTGCTCAAAACCAGATGGATTGTGATGGTAATAACTGAATTAAATCTTTATCATCTGGCAGCAAAGCCAAGAGGAGAAGGAAAACTAAGCTCAAAGGGTTAGAAAAGGAGTCCACATTCCCCATAGAGGAAACAGATGTAAATCTGGCAAGCTGTCATTTGGAGATCCAAGAGCTGTGGGCTGAAATGAGGTCTGGGTTATTCAGCCAAGTTTATTGTCAAGCTCAGCGGTAATCCTCACTTTGGTGTAGAAAAGATTGTGGCCTTGAGATGTCTGGAGGTCTTTCTGCACCATCAAGAGGTTATCAGAGCCCATAGAGCAAGTACTTGGTGAAGTTGTCTGTGTTGTGGCAGGACAACTTCTTGAAGTTCCTTGCTGCTGGCTGTGAAAAGACACATGTCAGGATGTTGGTGGAGCTGCAAATGGCTCGATGCTGTTACAACATTGCTCAAGGAGACCCAGTGGCCCAGGGAGAGAAAACAAGAAGCCCATGATTTCAGTCAGTGACAAAGTATGCTAAGAAATGTGTAGGATGTGCAAAACCACTGCATCAAATCCATGGAATCAGATCTGGGTTGGGTTGGGAGGCACCTTAAAGATCATTTGATTCCAGCCACCTCCTCCTAGGTCAGATTGATCAAGGCCGCAACCAACCTGGCTTTGAACACTCCCAGGGTTGGAGCCTCCACAGCTTCTCCATGTTTTCCTTGAACTCACTGCACCAAGGCTAGCAGCACCTTCACTAAGCAGAGTTTCTTGGCCCTTTAAAAAGCACTGCCATAATCACTTGGGCTCACAGAAACTTCTCTTGAGCTCTAGCTTCCCTGAAAATATTTTGCCTCAGTGTTGGTGCACCTTGGTGCTGCACCATTGAAGTAGCTGTGAGGAGAATTCTTGCCTCTCTTGCAGGAGAGAATTTGGCATCCCAAAGCATGCCGGCTGAACTGACAAGATTAGTGGGCCTGAGATACGGAGACTTCTTCAGGAGCTTACAAGATGTCTAAGAATGATTTTAGTCCTGTTTTCAACCACCTGAAGAGAGCAATGGGCTGGCCTTCTACAGCTTGAAGGTACTATCACCCATCTTCTCTTGACCTGTGATTCTGCAGTGGGTCCTTGTATGCATGGGCAAAGAAGAGCAATCACAGAATCACAGAAACATTCAGGTTGGAAAAGACCCTCAGGATCACCTTGTCCAACCCAGAACTCTACTCCTCAAGGTTCACCCCTAAACCATATCCCAAATCACCACATCCAAACCACCTTTAAACACAGCCAGGGTTGTGCCCACATGGGCAGCACATTCCAACACCTGACCCTGAGCTGAACCTGGCTGTTGCTCAGAGCCCAACTATAAAGTCAGAGAATCACAGAATGATTTGGGTTGGAAGAGACCTTCAAGATCACCCAGTTCCAAGCAAGATGCCATGGACAGGGACACCTTCTGCTAGACCAGGCTGCTCAAGGCCTTGTCCAACTTGGCCTTCAACATCTAAAATGTCAAACCTTTTCCCCAAGCTGAACCTGGCTGTCACTCAGAGCTCAAGACAGAAAGTCATAGAATCACAGAAGGGTTTGGGTTGGAAAAGACCTTAAAGATCGCAGAATTAACCAGGTTGGAAAAGACCTTTGAGATCATCACGTCCAACTTTTACCTAATACCATCCAATCAACTAAACCATGGCACTAAGTGCCTCATCCTGTTCCAACCAAGATGCCATGGAGAGGGACACATTCCACTAGATCAGGCTGCTCAAGGCCTTGTCCAGCCTGGCCTTCAGCACCTAACATGTCAAACACTACTTGCCTTTGGTCCCATTGTCCCTGTCATGGCCTTGGAGACAATCAGGACAGGAAGGGTGAGAAAGGTACAGGAGGAGCAAAGAGCTGTTGGTACCCCTCCCTCTGCTCATGGGGCAAACCAGCCCTCTGACATCACCACCACCTGTGGCTTGCATGCCTGGTGGAGATGGAGATGCCATCAGCATTATGCCCAGAGCTCTCTGATGACACCTCTCCCCAGGGAAGTTGTGGAGTCTCCTTCTGTGGAGACTTTCCAGCCCTGTCTGGATGTGTTCCTGTGCAACCTGTGTTGGATTCTCTGGTCCTGCTCTGGCAGAGGTTTGGTCTCAAAGATCTCCAGAGGTCCCTTCCAACCCCTAACATCCTGTGCTCCTGTGACAGTGGATATTCAATACCTTCTGGTATATTCAATACCCTCTCCACCTGGGCAAGCCAGCAGGTGGTGAAGCCAACCCAACATTTACAAAGTTGAAGTTGTGCAAGGGACCTTTTAGTGTAAACCAAGGCTCTCCTCCTCCCCTGCCCTTGCCCTGCACATCTCTGCAAAATTGCTTTTGTCAGTCAAACCTTGTTTTTTTTTTAATATTCCTGCTTTTTCCCCTCTTTGACCTGGTTGTCTTGGCACTCAAGGCACACTTGCTTGCCAAGGTAACTAAGTTTAATCCATGGATCAATGCACTGTTCCTGTGTGTCAAGCTTCAGAGGGGAAAACAAAAAAGAGGTGTGAGAGAAATTTACTGAATGTGCATTAAAAAAAGAAAAACAACCAAACAACACATGGTTTGAAAATGCTACCTCATGAAACAAAATGGTCAGGGAATCATTTCAGTTGGAAGGGTCCTTTAAAGGACATCTAGTCCAACCCTGCCCTGATCTGTGAGAAGACAGGAAGATGAAGATGCCAGAAGTATCTGGAGATCTCCTACTAGAGTGATGTGGTGGTCATCATCTTAAGGAAAGCCTCACGAAAATTTTGGCAGGCTGTTGTCCCAGCAGATAGTTCTACATCAGTCCAATCAATCATGGAGTGACTTCTGTCATGGAAGACCACAGGGCTGCAGGCTCACAGGATGTTGGGGGTTGGAAAGGACCTCTGGAGATCATGGAGGTCAAACCCCTGCCAGAGCAGGACCATAGAATCCAGCACAGGTCACACAGGAACACTTTCAGACAGGGCTGGAAGGTCTCCAGAGAAGGAGGCTCCACAACCTCTCTGGGCAGCCTGCTCCAGTGCTCTGGGACCCTCACAGGGAAGAAGTTCCTCCTCATGTTGAGGTGGAACCTCCTGTGCTGGAGTTCACATCCATTACCCCTTGTCCTATCCCAGGGTGCAACTGTGCAGAGCCTGTCCATGAGGCTGTATAGGAGGAGGTATGCTAAACCAGGGCAAAGCCAGAATTGCAGAATTATAGAATAATTTAGGTTGGAAAACACCTTTGAGATCATTGAGTCAAATTGTTAACCTGGCACTGCCAGATCACTACTAAGCCATGTCTACACAGCACCACATCTACACAGCTTTTCTATCCTTGCAGGAATGGGGACTCCATCACTGCCCTGGGCAGCCTTTTCCAGAACTTGACAGCACTTTTTGGTGAAAAAATTGTTGACTTGAGCACCTCTGTGAGGAGGAAAGGCTGAAAGCCCTGGGGCTCTTGAGCCTGGAGAAGAGCAGCCCCAGAGGGCATCTGAGCAATGCTCAGCAAGAGCTAAAGGACCTGTGGGGGGCAAGAGGCTGGGGCCAGGCTCTTGTCAGTGGTGCTCAGAGACAGGACAAGGAGCAATGGCCACAAATTGGAACCCAGGAGGTTCCACCTGAACAGGAGGAGAAACTTCTTTGCTGTGAAGGTGCTGGAGCCTTAAAGCAGGCTGCCCAGAGAGGTTGTGGAGTCTCCTTGTCTGGGGAGATTTCAACCCCCCCTGGCCATTGTGATCCTGGGCAAGCTGCTGTGGGTGTCCTGCTTTAGCAAGGGGGTTGGATAGGATGGTCTCCAGAGGTCTTTTCCAACCCCCACCATGCTGAGATTCCACGTGTTTTCCAAAGCAACTGCCATCTCTGCCTTCTCCTGAATTTCAGGGCTAATCTCATCACATAAACAAGGTCTTCTTGCTTGGCCCTACTAAAGGACTCTGGCCCAGCAGTTTCTCAATATATACTCAGGACAGTGAATGTTCCTCTGTGTTACAAAGACCAGGATCAATAACTGTATCAAACACACATTTACCACCTAGCCCTTCTTATCCATTCATAGAATCACAGAATTGTCAGGGTTGGAAGGGACCTCAAGGCTCAGCCAGTTCCAACCTCCCTGCCATGGGCAGGGACACCTCACACTACAGCAGGTTGCTCACAGCCACATCCAGCCTGGCTGCAAAAACCTCCAGGGATGAGGCTTCCACCACCTCCCTGGGCAACCTCTGCCAGTCTCTCACCACCTTCATGGGGAACAACTTCTTCTTAACATCCAATCTGAATCTACCCTCTTTTAGTTTTGCTCTATTCCCCCCAGTCCTATCACTCCCTGATACCCTCAAAAGTTCCTCCCCAGCTTTCTTGGAGCCCCCTTCAGATCCTGGAAGGCCACAAGAAGGTCTCCTGGGAGCCTTTTCTTCTGCAGACCAAACAGCCCCAACTCTCTCAGTCTGTCTTCTGCAAACCCACAGAATTAAACAGGAAAAAAAAAAAAACCAAACAAGAACAAAACCCAGCCAAACAAAAAACAAACAAATCCCCCCAAACAAAAAAACCCAACCAAACAAACAACTAAAACCAAACAAACAATTAACAAAAAACCCCCCAAAAGAAACAAAACAAAAAAAACTCCAACCCCCCCCCAAAAAACAACAACCAACCAAAAAAAAAAAAACCCAATGAAACAAAAAAAAATTTCCTAACCTGATGAAGTTTTTCTAATGTTTCTGGGCTTAAAACCAGCAGAAAGTGATGTGGAAATGGAAAATAAACAAATTCCTGCTCCCAGACTTGTGTTAATAAAGCAGCTATTAGGTGGAGACATTGTGGTGATGCCTGAGCTGACGTGGCTGTTGGGTTTGAGTTTGTTCCTTTCTCACAAGACCTTCATCAGTGTTACTTGAAATGATTATTGGGGGTGGGGGGGAGGGGGTTTAAAACAGCAAGATGTGTGGGGTTTTAAAATAGCAAGGAGCAGTAAATTTTAATGGCACGTCTGAGTGCTGTTCCCTGCCCTGTTTGGATGTGGAGCGATATTAAAGCTCTAATAAATGACCTGCATCTAAAGCAGTCCCCCCCACTTCTGTCACACACAAAAGCCCACATCAGCACCAACACATAGCATCCAATCACAGAATGGTAGGGGTTGGAAGGGACCTCTGGAGATCAATCAGTCCCACCCTGCCAAAGCAGGATCACCTAAGGGCAGGTCACACAGGAATGCATCCAGATAGGTCTTGAAAGTCTCCAGAGAAAGAAACTCCAAAGCAGTTTGGGCAGCCTGCTCCAGTGCTCTATCATCCACACAGTAAAAAAGTTTTCCCTCACGTTGAGGTGGAACCTCCTGGGTTCCAGTTTGTATCTGCTGCCCCTATCAGCAATGCAAAGGGACTAGTCCCTATCAAATGGGCTAGCACCTTCTTCCTACCACCCACATTTCATGTATTTGTAAACTTTAATAAGGTCTCCTCTCAGGCTTCTCCAGCCTAACCAGCCCCAAGTCTCTCAGTCTTTGCTCATCAGACAGATGTTCCACTCCCTTCAGTGTCCTTTCAGCCCTTCCTTGGACACTCTCTAGTATATCCCTGCCCCTCTTCAACTGGGGACCCCACAACTGGACACAGTGAGATGTGGTCTCACATTGACGTTTTTACCACAAGGTCTAGGGAAGTTCTTTTCCCCCTCTACTTTGCCCTGCTGAGACCACAGCTGCAATCCTGTGTCCAGTTCTGGGCTCCCCAGGTCAAGAGAGACAGAGACCTGCTGGAGAGAGTCCAAGGGAGAGGCAGGAGGATGCTTAGGGGACTTGAGCATCTCCCCTGGGAAGAGAGCCTGAGAGCCCTGGGGCTGTTTAGTGTGGAGAAGAGAAGGCTGAGAGGGATCTGATCAATGTCTATCAAGAGCTGAGGGGTGGGTGTCAAGTGGAGGGGGCCAGGCTCTTGTGGGTGGTGCACAGCAATAAGCCAAGGAACAATGGAGACAAACTTGACCAGAGAAGGTTTCAGCTCAACATGAGGAGAAACTTCTTTGGTGTGAGGGTGCCAGAGCCCTGGAACAGGCTGCCCAGAGAGGTTGTGGAGTCTCCTTCTCTGGAGACATTCTAAACCCACCTGGATGCATTCCTGTGCAGACTACCCTGGGTGACCCAGCTCTGGCTGGGGGTTGGGCTGGATGATCTCTGGAGGTCCTTTCCAACCTCTAATGTACTCTGATACTGTGGGGGAGAGATGGCAAAAGGAAGGGCTGAGGTGGGGGTGTGGATCAGATGAGAACAACCTTCTAGAACAGAGGAACGCATCTACTCGTTTCCCCCCCTTCCTGTCTTCATTTCTTATTCCACAGGAAAAAGGAGTTTATTTCCATAGGAAAACAGGGGATCATGAATGAAAAGCACATCTCTGGATATCACCATGGGCCAGCACAAATCTCATTTGAGGCTAATCCCTGCTTACATTTTAGCAACTAGAAGCCAAGAGAAGTGGTGAGTGAGTTATTGCCAGCTCGGGCTGTAAGATCCAGACAGCACACACTGGGACATAAATAAATAAGGGATTTTACTCCAGGCAGACATGCAAGCTGAGAGGTTTCCATTCCTCCTCAGGCCCAGGGATATATCCAGATGACTTCCCTTTAATTAATGGCCCAGAGACAATGTACCAAAAGCCACAAAAGGCATCACCATGATAGAGCTTCCTGTGACATCTTTCATATCTCAGTCCCACATCCCACCTCTGACTGACACCTCAAGGGGAATCCTCCTTTGAATCCCCCTTCCTTGTGATATTTTCTTCTCCAAATGCTGGCAATCCATTCTGCTCCTCATGTGCTCCAAGGGAGTTGTCCCTTATTTACTGTAAGAGTGATCAGGCACTGGAACAGGCTGCCCAGGGAAGTGGTGGAGTCACCCTGTCAGGAGGTGTTCAAGATTTCTGTGGCCATGGCACTCTGGGACGTGGTTTAATGATCATGGTGGTATTGGGTTGATGGTTGGACTCAGTGATCTTAAAGGTTTCTTTCAACCAGAACAACCCCATAATTCTGTGATTCCTGACACAGGTCATAGGAGGAGGGGACAGGCTCTGCTCAGTTGCTCCCTGTGATAGGACAAGGAGCAATGGATGTAAGCTGCACCACGGGAGGTTCCACCTCAACAGAAGGGGGAACTTTGTTATTGTAAAGGTCACAGAGCACTGGAACAGGCTCCCCAGAGAGGTTGTGGAGACTTCTCTGGAGACTGACCTGAGCTAGATTGTATGGTCCTGCTCTGGCATGGGGGTTGGACTCAATGATCTCTTTGGGTCCCTTCCAACCCCTGACATCCTGTGATCCTGTGATCTATAGCAGCAGCAGACTGCTACCCCAGCCCTAGGCATTCCTCCTCCTGCTTCACTTTTCTCCCTTCTTTTCTCCCCCACCATCCCAGTCAGCCCAGTCTCTTGTGTTTTCTGGCCAGTAGCTTCTTGGAGCAGGACAGCTCAGCTCTGTGCTGTGCCCTCCAAAGTCTTGAAGGGTTACAGTCTGCCCACAAGAGGTCTGGATGTGGATTAAAACCATCTAAACACTGCAAAAAAGAGCTTGAAAGGGAGACTTCATCCCTCCAAATATCATCATCAACCAGCACAGGCTGGAAAACCACAAGAAGAAGGAGGGGGAAAAAGAAAGACATAGGAAAGAAGAGAAGGCTCCAGGGAGACCTTACAGCAGCTTTACAGTTTCTGGGCTACAAGAAAGCTAGGGAGGGACTTCTGACAAAGGCTCATAGTGATAGGATCACAGGATCACAGGATGTTAGGGATCAGGATATCATCAAGTCCAGCCCCGCTGCCAGAGCAGGACCACAGAATCTAGCACAGATCGCACAGGAACACATCCAGATGAGTCTTGAAAGTCTCCAGAGGAGACTCCACAGTCTCTCTGTGTAGCCTGTTCCAGTGCTCTGTGACAGTGAAGAAGTTCTTCCTCGTGCTGATGAGGAACCTCCTGTGCTGCAGTTTATAGGATGAGAGGCAATGGCATTGAGCTGGAAGAGGGGAGAATGAGACTGGAGATTAGGAAGGAATTCTGGACAGTTATGTTGGGGACACACTGGAACAGGTTGCTCAGGGAGGTTGTTCAAGGCCAGGCTGGATGAGGCCTTGAGAAACCTGGGCTAGTGTGAGGTGTCCCTGCTTATGGCAGGGGGGTTGGAACTGGATGATCTTTAATGTCTCTCCCAACCCAACCCATTCTGTGATTCTGCAAACTGGAGGAGGAGTTTTCAGGGCAGCAGAAAGGATGCTCCCTGCTTGTGCTGCTGGAGCGTGTGGCTGAAGGCTGTAAGTGGGAAATCCTAGCTAAACACCAGGGTGTATTTCTCCTTCCTTCCAAGCTGGCTGACACAGGTGCTCACCAGACACAGCTTACCTGGGTGGCCTGAGCTGTCTGGTTAATGGGGGGGAGGCAGATTGCTGCCAGGAGCATGGCCAGGACCCTGCACCTCACCCGCCGTGTACAAGGTTGGGCTTTGCAACGTGCTGCCAGCCCTTGGGGTGCGAACTGTATTGTCTGGCCCTCACTTGGGGAAATCATTCACCTTTTATTTTCTTCTCTTTTGTTCTTTGTGCTTTTGTTGTTTTGTTTGGGTTTGTTTTTTGTTGTTTTTTTGTTTCCCTAACAGTGTTGCTCTTCCCCCACACCACCAGCCTGATTCCTTACCTGGTCCTTCCACATCTGCTGTTATGAATGCCATAAATCACCCTTCCTAATAAAAGCAGGGAAGCTCTGAGAAGTGGGAGGCCAATTTCTCCACTGAGGTGGAAATCCCAAAGCTTTGGGTTCTTCTCCTGCACTGGTGCCTGCACTGTGCCTCCAGCTCCAGCCATGCAGGGGGTTTTGTGTGGGTGGCAGCAACCCCCAGCTCTCATGGTTCCCTGCCAGGCCTGATTGTCACCAGGGAATGAAGCTGTCACTGCAGGAAAGCCTTTGCCTGCTCTTGTTGGCACCCTGGGGGTGCTCCATGCTTACCCTCCTCCCACCACACTACGGTGGGCTGGCCCTTTGTCATTTTAATTTTTTTTTTTTTTGAGCTCTGCGTGTGTTCAGCACAGAAAAAAAAAATGTTTCCACTTACTTTTCCCCCTCCTCTCTTTGGAATATGAGGCACACACTTGTCATGCTTAAAGGAGTGGATTTATGGTTGACTCTGTCTCTTATCTCCCCACAGAGCTCACTGGAGCTGCTCTCCAGATGGGACAGTATTACAAGCTTCACCATATAAAGCCCAGTTCAGCCTACAGCCCAGATGTTCTTTGTTCCCAGAAATATTCCTTCCCAACAGTAAGTACAAGGGAGATGGTGCTGGTATGCAGCCTCCTCTCCTTCTGTTTGCATCTCTTGGTGATGGGTCACACGCCCCAGACAGCACAGTTGCCTTTTCAAAAAGCCACTGATCAAGTGTGATGCCAGGACTCTGATGCTGGCATGTGTCAGGGAGAAGGTGAAAGGACCCAGCAAGGTCCTGCATGGCCTTGGCTACCTTGGCAGCCTGTGCTTGGTGTGAAAGGTGCCTTCCCTTTTCAAGCAGCAAGATATTGGTTTCTCTTGACCCAAGGTCAAACTGAGGATGCAAAACAATGCTCACTTCACCCAGTTTTCAGAGGGGAGGATGTAGAGTCTTGCCAATAGGAGGTTTTGGGGAGGAAAACTAAACCTCTCAAAAAAGTCCACTGATGCTAGCAAGGTGAAAGCAAATCCTGCTGGTAGGACAGCAGCAACCACCCATGAGTTTGCCACAGCATCTCCTGGCTGTGTTATGCACAGAGTTGGGAGCTGGGCTTGTTTAGCCTGGAGAAGAGGAAACTCAGGGAAGACCCTATTGCTCTCTACAACTACCTGAAGGGAGGCTGTAGCCAGGTGGGGGTTGGTCTCTTCTCCCAAACAGCCAGGGACAGAAGGAGAGGACACAGTCTCAAGCTGCACCAGGGAAGGTTTAGGCTGGATGTGAGAAAGAAATTCTTCCCAGACAGAGAGATTGGCCACTGGAATGTGCTGCCCAGGGAGGTGGTGGAGTCACTGTCCCTGGGTGTGTTCAATAACAGCCTGGATGAGGCACTCAGTGCCATGGTTGAGTTGATTAGATGGTGTTGGGTGATAGGTTGGACTTGATGATCTCTGAGGTCTTTTCCAACCTGGCTGATTCTGTGATTCTGGGAGGCACACTGATAAACCTGTCCATGCCCTCTCTGAGCAAAGCCCCCTGCATGCAGAAGACCCTATCCCCACTTCTGACCCTCTGGCTGGACCCAGGAACCTTGCTGCTATCTTTAGAAGATTGGACTCTTAAAATTCTTTTCCAACTGAAACAATTCTCTGATTCTATGACTTGGAGCCATGGTGCTGCTGCCCAGGCAGCCTGTGGGCTGGCCTGGCTTGGCTGCCTGTATTGTCCCTGCTCAACCATGGCCTTGCACAGCTGCCAGCAGTGCAGCACATCCAGGCTGCCCCAAGCCCAGCCTGGTGCCAGTGGCCTTGGGGAGCTCTCATCCCTCGAAACCGAGACAGGCTTCATATTTATGCAGCTTTCCCTGTGCCCTGAACTTTGCCTGTGTCTCTGGCAAGAGGGCAGCTACCCCAGGTCAGAGCACTGCCTCAAGCCAGCACAGGGAATCGGCTTTCAATTTCGGCTGCGACTTTCCTTCCCTTTTTTCTCTTATCCCTCCAGCCATCGCAGAATAATTCCCATCCCTATTAGCTTACCCACCCCCCCTCACCTCCCCCTTCCTTTCCCTTCCCCTTTGAAATCCTCCCACCCGTCCCCAGGACGGGGCAGGGGGGTCCGGGGTGGGGGGGCGACGGGAGAATTCCTCCAGATATTACACAAAAGCCTTATGGATCCCCAGTGTCAACCCCCAGAGGGCGGCTCAGTAATTTAATTAAGGCAGAGGGGGCTTTTTGTTTTGCTTGATTTGGTTTTCTCAAGTTTTAAGACAAGAAAGGAAAGGACAAGGCAGAGAAATGTTAGCCCTCAGAGGAGGCAGAGCCATGCAAGGATTCTTATCCCTGCTCAGTCTCTTGCTGAGGAATGACCACAGGCCTGTTGCCCAGAGAGCGTGGGGCTCCCCGGCCTTGGATGGCTCCCCGGCCTTGGATGGTTCCCCGGCCTTGGATGGCTCCCCTCCTGCCCTGCTGATTTAAGGGGCTGGCATGTTCCAAGAATCAGCGTGCTGCCTTCTCCTGCAGACAAACACATTCATGCTGTTCCCTCCAAACACCCCGCCCCGCTCTTTGTGCCTCCTGGGTGTCTGTCCCTTCGCGCCTGTCTCACCCTCTCCTGCTGCCCCTGCCCGCTGCTTCCTCATCCCATTCCCACCGCCTGTCCTCTCTCTCAGGATCACAGGATCGCAGGATGTTAGGGGTTGGAAGGGACCTTCGAAGATCATCAAGTCCAACCCCCCTGCCAGAGCAGGACCAGAGAATCCAGCACAGGTCACACAGGAGCACATCCAGATGGGTCTTGAAAGTCTCCAGAGAAGGAGACTCCACAACCTCTCTGGGCAGCCTGTTCCAGTGCTCTGGGACCCTCACAGGGAAGAAGTTCCTCCTCATGTTGAGGTGGAACCTCCTGTGCTGCAGTTTATATCCATTGCCCCTTGTCCTGTCACTGAGCAGAGCCTGTCCCCTCCCTCTTGACACTCAGCCCTCAGATATTTATAAATTTTATTAAATCCTCTCTCAGTCTTCTCCTCTCCAGACTGAACAGCCCCAGGGCTCTCAGCCTCTCCTCACCAGGCAGTGCTCCAGGCCCTTCATCATCCTCGTAGCCCTCCATTGGACTGTCCAGTAGATCCTTTCCCCTCTTGAATTGGGAAGCCCAGAACTGGATGCAATATTCCAGGTGAGGTCTCACCAGGGTAGAGTAGAGAGGGAAGAAAACCTCCCTGGAACTGCTGGACACACTCTCCCTCTTCCTGTGCTCTCATTTCCTTCCCTCTCTCCCCCCCAGCCTCCACCTTCTCCTTTCTGCTCTTGATGGGGGGGGAGCTTAATTTATTAATTTTTTTTTCCAATAAAAAATGTCTTCATCCCTCAGCCTGATGTTTATTAATTGCAGACTGATCACTTGCCTGATGGAGGGCATCCATGGTGGGACAGGCTCCAATGTGGGAGGAAGTGGTGCCTCTTTCCAAGCATCACGATGGTCAGAGTATCAGCCCACCCATGTGTCAGCTGTGCCAGATCTCTTTGTTTCTCCTGTGGGGAGAAAAAGAAAAAGTGGCACCACAGGGGTTGGAGGCTGTGCCAAATTCAGCTTCTTCTCATGGTGTCATGTCACCAAGACGTGGGGACATTACATCAACCCTGCGCTGTGGTGGAGCAGATGGCAAGCCCTATCCAGTGATCTGTGCCCCTCAAGGCTGATTTTAGCAGCTTTGGCCCAAGTCCACAAGAAGCTGGAGGGTGGGAAGGGAAGTTCACAGGGAAATGAAGCCCAAGGGAAGACAAAATTACCCCCAGTACTGATCTAATGTTCACCTCCTGGGCCATGGTATTGCTGGAACTGAAGCCTAAGCCCTGCATCCTACCTGGAAGTCCTCCTGAAGTCAGAGTGGATGCCCTGTTTCTCTCATCAGCATATCTTGAGGGGAAGGCTGAAGGTCTCACTGGATAGGGTCCTTCTGGAGGAGAAATGCTTTTCTCTTTGGAGTCAGGACACACACAGGGTTTTCTTTTCTGAATCACAGAATCTCAGCATAGTGGGGGTTGCAAAGGATGCCTGGGGAACGTGTAGTCCAACACCACTGCTACAGCAGGGCACCCACAGCAGCTTGCCCAGGATCACAAGGGCCTGGGGCGGGGGGGGGGGGGTTGGAATCTCTGCAGACAAGGAGACTCCACAACCTCTCTGGGCAGCCTGTTCCAGGCCTCCAGCACCCTCACAGCAAAGAAGTTTCTCATGTTTGTGCTCATTGCCCATTGTCCTGTCCCTGGGCACCACTGACAAGAGTCTGGCCCCGTCCTCTTGCCCCCCACCCTTTATCTGTTGCTGAGCATTGCTCAGATCCCCTCTGGGGCTGCTCTTCTCCAGGCTCACCAGCCCCAGGGCTCTCAGCCTTTCCTCCTCACAGAGCTGCTCCAGGCCCCTCAGCAGCTTTATACCCCTAAACTGAATCCTGCCTGGGCTCTGAGCTGAACAGTCCACTTTAGCAGCAGGATGCCCCTGCGCTGCCTCCCAGCCCCTCACACATTCACCTCAGCACAGGCACTGGCACCACCCCCAATGCAAGGCCCTGGGGAAGCCTGCCTGTGCCACAGGGTCCGGCTGCAGGCTGCCCACCACCACCTCCTGAGGGGACACTTCTCTGAGCTAAGGTAGCAAACACACTCTCGTAACTAGCCCTGTGTGAGCAGCGGCAGATGCCCACGGGCTGGGTTAGCCTTGCCATGGTGCTCCTCTCCCTGCTCCCTCAGCTCGGCAGCCATCATGGCTCCTTGCTTCCCTGCCACAGATCTCTCAGGCCTCTAGCAGGCCTCACTCAGCACCCTCAGCCTCACGTCCCCTTTGCTGCCTCATGGAAAGAGTGGTCAGGGATTGGAATGTGCTGCCCAGTGAGGTGGTGGGGTCACCAACCCTGGAAGTGTTTAAAGGTGGTTTGGATGTGGTGCTTGGGGAGATGGTTTAGGGGTGAGCCTTGTGGAGTAGGGTTCTGGGTTGGACTTGGTGATCCTGAGAGTCTCTTCCAACGTGGATGTTTCTGTGATTCTGTGATTGGGGATATGGTTTAGGGATGAACCTTATAGGGTAGGGTTCTGTGTTGGATTTGGTGATCCTGAGGGGCTTTTCTAACCTGAATGGTTCTGTGATTCTGTGTTTGGGGCTATGGTTTAGGGGTGACCCTTGCAGAGTAGGGCTCTGGGTTGGACTTGGAGATCCTGAGAGTCTTTTCCAACCTGAATGGTTCTGTGACTGGGGCTATGGTTTAGGGGTGAACCTTGCAGAGTGGGGTTCTGTGTTGGATTTGGGGATCCTGAGGGGCTTTTCCAACCTGAATGGTTCTGTGATTCTGTGTTTGGGGCTATGGTTTAGGGGTGAAATTTGTAGAGTAGGGTTCTGGGTTGGACTTAGTGAGCCCTGGGGGTCTTTTCCAACCTGAATGGTTCTGATTCTCACAGCCAAACCTTCACCACCCTCCCAGCTCGGGGCAGGGCGGGCACTGTTTATTTATCCTCTCTGAACTGTTTACTTTCCCTGGTCCTGTTCTCCTTCCTGAGGAGCCACACCTCAAGGGGGACTCCCTCAGGCCCCGGCCCACAGAGGTTGACACAACATGGTGGGGCTGAGCTTCATCTCCCTCCTCGTGTCACAGCTCCCTTGAGTCAGGCATCTCCATTTGCCCTGTGTCCACAGCAGCTGTCCCTTGCTGAAGGGGGATGTGTAGACCAATTGGTTGCTATATAAGGGCTCTGGATGGCCAGGCAATGGGCCCAAGGGCACTCACTCAAATTAGTAGGGTCTGGAACTGATTTAACTCCAGGGAAAGAGAAGATAATTCAAGGTTTACTACGTCTCTGGTATCTCCTCATGCAAACCAGGACAGTCAGTGGCCCTATTGAATAAGGCTGGGTACATCAATACACACCTAAAACCTCTCCTTACTTAACAGTAGTTTAGTAACATTTATGGTCACCAAGCATTTGTTGTTTAGTGAGAATAAATTGTTTCTTGTTTAGGGACAATAAATTGTTTATTGCTTAGTGACCAAGAGGTGTACTTCAAGATGTGCACTTCCCTTGTGCTTAGCCCATCCGCACAAGAAAACTTTTCCACAACAAAGAAGAAAATGTGCTCAGCGTAGGAGGCCAAATTTCTATCAAGGAAAAGTTTATTAATTCCTTGAAGGCAGCCCAGAAGCAAGAAGAAATTTGGCTCTGGGGAATCTGCTCTTTGCCTCACACTTCTGCTCTGTGAGGTCAGGCTGAGAGAGTTGGGGTTGTTCAGTCTGGAGAGGAGAAGGCTCCAGGGAGACCTTATGGTGGCCTTTCAGTGCTTGAAGGGGCCAAGAGGAAAGCTGGGGAAAAACTTTTGGTCAGGGCCTGTTGTGACAAGACAAAGGGTGATGGTTTGAAACTAAAAGAGGGGATATTTAGACTAGAGAGAAGGAAGAATTTGTTACTCTTGAGAGTGGTGAGACAACATTGTTCTAGGGTGCCAGGTAATGATAGGACTAGAGGAAATGGAGCAAAAATAGAAATGGGTAGATTCAGATTGGATGTTAGGAAGAAGGTTTTCACTCACAAGGGTGGTGAGACACCAGAGGAGGTTGCCCAGGGAGGTGGTGGAAGCCTTATCCCTGGAGGTTTTTGCAGCCAGGCTGGATGTGGCTGTGAGCAACCTGCTGTAGTGTGAGGTGTCCCTGCCCATGGCAGGAGTGTTGGAACTGGCTGAGCCTTGAGGTCCCTTCCAACCCTGACAATTCTATGATTCTATGGTAGATGCCCCATCCCTGGAACCAGTCCAGGTGGGACTGGACAGGGCTCTGAGCAACCTGCTTCCTGCTGGACTGCAGGGCTGGTTGGGCAAGATGACCTTTCAAGGTCCTTTCCCAGCCAAACTCCTCTACGATTCCATGAAACCGTCCGCCTCCCCCCACCCCCAATATGTGCTGCAGACATTGTGCTCCTTTCATCTATTAATGAGCTCTTCGTACAGATCTTGACACAATTAGGAAACGCAGACAAGAGAGAAGCTGGAATTTTTCTCCCCCCCTCCAGTGGCTGATTCCTTATAAAAGAAAGCAGGGCTGGAAGATGGCAAAGACACACGTTTCCTCCAGTACATGATGTTCATATAAAAATGTGTTCTTGGCTCCTCTTGCACGCCGTTTATCCCGCCTGTCGAAGCGGGAGGCAGAGGAGCGGCACATAAAGCTGTCCACACGAGCTGGCAGCCCTGGGGGACTGACATCCTGCTAGCTTGGCTCTTCTGGCCACCACGCTGTGTGCCTGTAACTCTTGCTGTTCACTGCTTCTGAGATATCCGGTAGTTAAAGCTGAGAGCCAGGAGTCAGGGCTCTTCCAAAGCTGAGACTCCAAGAGGAACCTGCTGAGAGCAGCCAGGCTGAAAGGGACCTGGGGGTACTGGTTGACAGCAGCTGAACATGAGCCAGCAGTGTGCCCAGGTGGCCAAGAAGGCCAATGGCATCCTGGCCTGCATCAGCAAGAGTGTGGCCAGCAGGAGCAGGGAAGTCATTCTGCCCTGTGCTCAGCACTGCTTAGGCCACACCTTGAGTGCTGTGTCCAGTTCTGGGCTCCTCAGTTTAAGAAAGATGTTGAGATGCTGGAAAATGTCCAGAGAAGGGCAAAAGAGCTGGGGAGGGGTCTGGAGCCAGCCCTGTGAGGAAAGGCTGAGGGAGCTGGGGGTGTTTAGCCTGGAGAAGAGGAGACCTCATTGCTCTCTACAACTACCTGAAGGGAGGTTGTAGCCAGGTGGGGGTTGGGGTCTTCTCCCAGGCAAGCAGGGACAGAAGGAGAGGGCACAGTCTCAAGCTGCACCGGGGGAGGTTTAGGCTTGAGGTGAGGAAGAAATTTTTCCCAGACAGAGAGATTGGTCATTGGAATGTGCTGCTCAGGGAGGTGTTGGAGTCACCATCCCTGGAGGTGTTTAAAACAGCCTGGATGAGGAACTTAGTGTCATGGTTTAGTTGATAAGGTGGTGTTGGGTGATAGGTTGGACTTGATGATCTCAGAGGTCTTTTCCAACCTGGCTAGTTCTGTGATTCTGGTGAAAAACTTCTTCCTAACATCCAGTCTGAATCTACCCATTTCTATTTTTTTCCATTCCCCCCAGTCCTATCGTTTCCTGACACACTAAAAAGTCCTTCCCCAGCTTTCTTGTAACCCCCTTCAGATACTGGAAGGCCAGGAAAAAGGTCTCCTGGGAGCCTTCTCTTCAAACTATTCCATCTTCTGCTGCTTGCTCGCTTCACCGTGGCTCTCACATCCCACACCCACACTGCCTTTTTAAAGGGGAGAAGTTCTTACTGGGTCCCCTCTCTGTCTTGGCTCTGCAGCCAGCAGGCATATGCCCAAAATTGTTCAACAAAGTGAAGCCCACAGGAAATACACCAAGACAGATAAAGTTACACCCTTGGATTGGCTGCTTCTATTCAAGTAATTCCACGATCTGCTCCACTGAGGCTGGAGTCACTGATCTCTGATTGTTCCCATTAGTCACGAGGGGATTCCTGGTGGGCTGTGGAGTTGGGGAGGGAAGCAGCTTAGCTTGCTGGGCAACTGAATGGAAATGCTCAGCTCCCCATCCTCACCGCTGCTGGTGCCACCGCTACCCCACAGCTCCCAGACAGGGCTGTAGGATGAGGAGACCGGGGAGAAGGGTTTGGGAGAGACTTGTCCATGGGAAAGAGGGGAGCTGGCAGCTAGAGCTAGCACAGGCACTGCAAAATGTCATCCTAGCTCATCTCCTCCCCTCCTTTCACATAGCAACTTCTCGCAGCACTGCACAAGGACTGAGGCAAAGGAGCCCAATCAGAAAGAGAAGAGGAGGGCCACAAGAATGATCAGGGGGTTGGAGCACCTCTGCTATGAGGACAGGCTGAGGGGGCTAGGGTTGTTCAGCATCGAGCTAAGAGCAATCTGCCAATACCTGAAGGGGGCTACAAGAAGGATGGGAAGAGACTGTTTGCAAAGGCCTGCAGGACAAGATATATCAAAGGAGATTCTCCTCCCCCGCTTCTCTGCCCTGCTGAGACCTCACCTGGAATATTGCATCCAGTTCTGGGCTCCCCAATTCAAGAGGGACAGGGATCTGCTGGAGAGAGTCTAAGCCTACAAGGATGCTGAAGGGACTGGAGCAGTGCCTTGTGAGCAGAGGCTGAGAGCCCTGAGGCTGTTCAGTCTGGAGAGGAGAAGAATGAGAGGAAATCTGACCAATGTGCATAAATATCTGAGAGCTGGGTGTCAAGAGGGAGGGGACAGGCTCTGCTCAGTTGCACCCTGGGTTAGGACAAGGGACAATGGATATAAACTCCAGCACAGGAGGTTCCACATCAACATGAGGAGGAACTTCTTTACTGTGAGGGTCCCAGAGCACTGGAACAGGCTGCCCAGAGAGGTTGTGGAGTCTCCTTCTCTGGAGACTTTCCAGCCCTGTCCAGATGCATTCCTGTGTGACCTACACCTATGGTCCTGCTCTGGCAGGGGGGGGTTGGACTTGATGATCTTTGAAGGTTCCCTTCCAAACCCTAACATCCTGTGAGCCTGTAAATCTGAGCTTCTGGGGAAAGTTCTGGCCTGGATTGCTGATCATTTTTCCATGCAGAGGAGTCCTGCAGGCCATGTCCCCGCACATTAATCTTCCAAGCAATCAACCCTGATGGGACAAAGCCCATCACTGTGACCTATGGAGGCAGAGCCCATGAAGGCTGAGTGCCAGGGTCATAGAATGACTGACTAGTTTGGGCTGGAAGGGACCTTTAAAGGTCATCTAGTCCAATCCCCCCTGAAGTGGGCAGGGACATCTAATTATAGAATAGTTTGGGTTGGAAGGGACTTTTAAAGGCCATCTAGTCCAAACCGCCCTGCAGGGGGCAGGGATGCCTTCATTCAACTGTACAGCTTGATCAGAGCCCCATCATACCTGATTTAGAATGGTTCCAGGCATGGGGCATCTCCCACCTCTCTCGGGACAACCTGGGCCCAGGGTCTCACCACCCTCTCTGTAACAAATGCCTTCCATCTCTCCAGTCTGAATCTCACTCTCTTAGTTCAAACCAGCCCCCCTTGTCCTGTCACAGCTCAGATAAAAGTCTGTCCCCAGCTTTCTGATCAGCCCCTTCAAGCACTGAAAGGCCACCAGAAGGTTTCCCTAGAGCCTTCTCTTCTCCAGGCTGAACAACCCCAACTCTCTCAGCCTGGCCTCACAGCATTGCTGTGGCTTCCTCTCTCCCCGCTCCAACAGGTCCCTGTCTGTGCTGTGCTGAGAACTCCAGAGCTGGCCCCAGCACTGAAAGTGGGGTCTCAGCAGAGAGGAGCAGAGGGTTAGGATATCCCTCCCTGGACCTGCTGAACCCTGTGAATGCCTCCCTCCAGCTGTTGGGACCAGGCCTACCACTGCCTTGCTTTCCCACGTTGGGTTCCCCCCCTCTCAGGTTTCCTGTGTTTTCCTTGGGCTGCCTTTTGGTAAACCTTTGGCTTTGGTGTATTATTAGGGAAAGAAGAGCTTGGTATTAAGTGATGATTATACAATTTACCCTGACGGCCAGAAACTTGAAAAGGGGAAATTGCCATTTGTGATTTTGCTGGTGTGCTGACAGCTATAATTGAGCTTAATTGCAGCAAGGAGCAGATAAGTGGATGTGATGGGAACCTGCAAGCTTGCCTTGCTGCTGCCTAGGGAAAGCTACTCAATCAAGAAAATGGCACCAGTTAAGAGGCTGGAAACATTGAACTTGTTTAAACACATCTAGAAAAAATAAATTAAAATTGAAATTAAAATAATTAAAATAAAAATTGAAATTGAAATTAAAATTGAAAATGAAATTGAAATTAAAGTTAAAATTCAAATTGAAATTGAAATTAAAATTGAAATTGAAATTAAAATTGAAGTTGAAATTGAAATTGAAATTAAAGTTAAAATTCAAATTAAAATTAAAATGGAAATGAAAATGAAAATGAAAATTAAAGTTAAAATTAAAAGTTAAATTAAAATTAAAAATTAAATTTAAAATGTTACTATCATTTTTCTTAGTTATAGTAGCAATAATAATAACAGTAATCAAAAATTATAATGATAAGGATTATAATAACAGTAAGATAATAATAAAAATCATTATTAATAATTAAATATAATAAATATTCTTAATAATAGTGATTATAATAGTAATAGTAATAATAATAGAGGGAATAAAAATGCAGGTATGTTTAGATACACTAGAAGGCACAAATTGGCTCTCTAGAAATAATCATCTGGGGCAGTTTGTTGTCCATCAGCACTCCCAGGTCCTTCGCTACAGAGCTGCTTTCCAGCAGGTCAGCCTCTCACCTGTACTGGTACAGGTTCCTCTCCAGGTGCAGAATTCTACCTCTCACCTGTACTGGTGCAGGTTCCTCTCCAGGTGCAGAATTCTACCTCTCACCTGTACTGGTGCAGGATCCTCTCCAGGTGCAGAATTCTACCTCTCACCTGTACTGGTACAGGTTCCTCCCCAGGTGCAGAATTCTACCTCTCACCTGTACTGGTGCAGATTATTCCCCAGGTGCAGAATTCTACCTCTCACCTGTACTGGTGCAGGTTCCTCTCCAGGTGCAGAATTCTACCTCTCACCTGTACTGGTGCAGGTTCCTCCCCAGGTGCAGAATTCTACGTCTCACCTGTACTGGTGCAGGATCCTCTCCAGGTGCAGAATTCTCCCTCTCACCTGTACTGGTGCAGGTTCCTCTCCAGGTGCAGAATTCTACCTCTCACCTGTACTGGTACAGGTTCCTCCCCAGGTGCAGAATTCTACCTCTCACCTGTACTGGTACAGGTTCCTCTCCAGGTGCAGAATTCTACCTCTCACCTGTACTGGTGCAGGTTCCTCTCCAGGTGCAGAATTCTACGTCTCACCTGTACTGGTGCAGGTTCCTCCCCAGGTGCAGAATTCTACCTCTCACATGTACTGGTGCAGGTTCCTCCCCAGGTGCAGAATTCTACCTCTCACCTGTACTGGTGCAGGTTCCTCTCCAGGTGCAGAATTCTACATCTCACCTGTACTGGTGCAGGTTCCTCTCCAGGTGCAGAATTCTACCTCTCACCTGTACTGGTGCAGGTTCCTCTCCAGGTGCAGAATTCTACCTCTCACCTGTACTGGTGCAGGTTCCTCTCCGGGTGCAGAATTCTACCTCTCACCTGTACTGGTGCAGATTATTCCCCAGGTGCAGAATTCTACCTCTCACCTGTACTGGTGCAGGTTCCTCTCCAGGTGCAGAATTCTACCTCTCACCTGTACTGGTGCAGGTTCCTCTCCAGGTGCAGAATTCTACATCTCACCTGTACTGGTGCAGGTTCCTCTCCAGGTGCAGAATTCTACCTCTCACCTGTACTGGTGCAGGTTCCTCTCCAGGTGCAGAATTCTACGTCTCACCTGTACTGGTGCAGGATCCTCTCCAGGTGCAGAATTCTACCTCTCACCTGTACTGGTGCAGGATCCTCTCCAGGTGCAGAATTCTACCTCTCACCTGTACTGGTGCAGGTTCCTCCCCAGGTGCAAAATTCTACCTCTCACCTGTACTGGTGCAGGTTCCTCTCCAGGTGCAGAATTCTACGTCTCACCTGTACTGGTGCAGGTTCCTCCCCAGGTGCAGAATTCTACCTCTCACCTGTACTGGTGCAGGTTCCTCTCCAGGTGCAGAATTCTACCTCTCACCTGTACTGGTACAGGTTCCTCCCCAGGTGCAGAATTCTACCTCTCACCTGTACTGGTGCAGGTTCCTCTCCAGGTGCAGAATTCTACCTCTCACCTGTACTGGTGCAGGTTCCTCTCCAGGTGCAGAATTCTACCTTTATGAGGTTCAGCTCTTCAGCCTGTCCAGAGCTTTTTGAAGGACAGTCCAGCCCGACAGGCTGTCACCCACTCCTTCCAGTTTGGTACCATCAGCAAACGTGATGACTTCTTGAGGTCGTCTTTGCTTTCTCCTGGCTGTACTCAAGTGGAATAGGATACCCAGTGTTCCCTTTCCCTCTTCCCACAGAGCTTTTATCCAGGCTCCTTTAAGGAATTTGCTGAGTGCAGGGAGAGCTTCTGCTTCACTAACACAGCCTTGGCTGGGGGCTCTTAGACCTTCCCAAAGGAGTCAACCTCTTGAGGTTCAACAAGATGAAGTGCAAGGTCCTGCAGCTGGGCCGGGGCGATCCCAAGCACCAATATGGGCTGGGCAGTTCTTTATTCACTGAATGGATGTGTAAAGAACTGGCTTGGTGGCTGCACCCAAAGAGTGCCTGTCAATGGGTCCATGGCCAAGTGGAGGCAAGAGATAAGTGAAGTCCCTCAGGGTTCAGTACTGGGACCAGGCTTGTTTAACATCTTTGTTGGTAACAGGGACAGTGGCATGGAGGTAGCCTCAGCACCAAGCTGTGTGGTGCAGCTGACAGGCTGGAGGGAAGGGATCCATCCAGAGGGACCTGGACAGGCTGCAGAGCTGGGCTCAAGCCAACCTCATGAGGATCAACAAGGCCAAGTGCAAGGTCCTGCAGCTGGGTCAGGGCAATCCCAAGCACTGATATAGGCTGGGCAGGGACTGGCTGGAGAGCAGCCCTGAAGAAAAGGCCTTGGGGGTGCTGGTGGAGGAGAAGCTCACCAGGAGCCAGCAGTGAGCACTTGCAGCCCAGAGAGCCAAGCAGAGCCTGGGCTGCAGCAAGAGAAGTGTGGCCAGCAGGGCCAGGGAGGGGATTCTCCCCCTCTGCTCCACTCTGCTCAGACCCCACCTGGAGCTCTGGGTCCAGTTCTGGAGCCTCTGTTCCAGGAAGGATCTGGAGGTGCTGGAAGGTGTCCAGAGAAGGGCCATGAGGATGAGCAGAGGGCTGGAGCTGCTCTGCTCTGGAGACAGACTGAGAGAGTTGGGGCTGTTCAGTCTGGAGAAGAGAAGGCTCCGAGGAGACCTTCTTGTGGCCTTCCAGGATCTGAAGGGGGCTCCAAGAAAGCTGGGGAGGGACTTTTGAGGGTGTCAGGGAGTGATAGGACTGCGGGAATGGAGCAAAACTAGAAGTAGCAAGATTCAGATGGGATGTTAGGAAGAAGTTTTTCACCCACAAGGGTGGTGAGAGACTGGCAGAGGTTGCCCAGGGAGGTGGTGGAAGCCTCATCCCTGGAGGTTTTTGCAGCCAGGCTGGATGTGGCTGTGAGCAACCCGCTGTAGTGTGAGGTGTCCCTGGCCATGGCAGGGAGGTTGGAAGTGGCTGATCCTTGAGGTCCCTTCCAATCCTGACAGTTCTCTGGGCACTCATCCTGCACATCTTTATCTGCATGAATGAGGTCTCCCCTCAGGCTCCTATTCTTCAAGCTTCAGAGTCCTCAGCTCCCTAAGGAAGATCTTCCACTCCCCTCATCAGTTTTGTGGCTCTGTGCTGGACTCTTTCAAGCAGTTCCCTGAGGTCCTTCCTGAACTGAGGGGCCCAGAACTGGACACAATATTCCAGATGTGGCCTCAGCAGGGCAGAGTAGAGGGGCAGGAGAACCTCTCTCTACCTACTCACCACAGCCCTTCTAATCCCCCCCAGGATGCCATTGGCCTTCTTGGCCACCAGAGCACATTGCTGGCTCATGGGCAACCTCCCATCCACCAGCACCCCCAGGGCCTTTTCCTCTTCACTGCTCTCCAGCAGCTCAGTCCCCAACCTCTCCTGCTCCATGAGGTTGTTCTTTCCCAGGTGCAAGCCTCTCCCCTTGCCCTCGTTGAATTTCCTTCCATTTCTCCATGCCCAGCTCTCAGCCTGTCTCAGTCTGGCTGAATGGCAGCACAGCCCTCCTGTATCAGCCACTCCACCCAGTTCAGTGTCATCTTTTACTGGTGTGTGTCATTTCTGTGGTATTTTTTTAGCCAAAATGTAACTTGATTCTTTGAGCCAACTGAAAGAAACATTCAGACTGGGATTCATAAAGAGTATCTTGAGGAAGTTTCTCCCCAGCTCAGCGTTTTTCTTTGCTTCCCACTGCTGAACACAATTCCTCACCCCAAGCCATCTTCAGCTGATAAATTCTATATCCACACTGAGGTTTTCAAAAACCTCCCTCCATTTACAATCAGGCTGTAGAAATCCCAACCACAAAAAGTTCCAAGACAAATGTGGTAAATGGGTTATAAAAAATAAACAAGACAAACAAACCAAACCAAGTAACTGAATAAATCTATAACTGGGACTTGGATATATTTAGGATAAGCAAATCTAGGGCTCTGTGGCATACAGCCAGCCATGTGAGGGTCAAGAGGAAAGTTCCACCACAGATCATTTCTGGATGTTAGTGGACAACCAAGCAGGTGCTTTGTGTGATGTTGGAGTTTCCTTTGGAAGGAAAATGTGGTGGTTTTCAGTGAAGTTGTTAAGGAACAGCAATGGTTGAAATGGGCATTTCATTCCTTTCTTCTCTCCTGCAAGAAGCTGGCCAGGAGCAGGCAGTGTGAGCTTGCAGCACAGAAGGCCAAGGGCAGCCTGGGCTGCATCCAAAGCAGCATTGCCAGCAGAGCCAGAGAGCTGATTCTGACACTTTGCTCTGCTCTGCTGAGACCTCACCTGCAGTACTGTGTGCAGGGCTGGAGCCCTCAGCACAGGAAGGACATGGACCTGATGGAGAGGGTCCACAGGTCCATAGAGGAGGCCACAAAAATGATCAGGGGTTGGAGCAGCTCTGCTAGGAGAATAGACTGAGGGAGCTGGGGGTGTTCAGCTTGGAGAAGAGAAGGCTCCAGGCAGACCTAAGAGCAGCCTGCCAGGACCTGAAGGGGGCTGCAAGAAGGCTGCAGAGGGACTGTTTGCAAAGGCCTGCAGGGACAGGACAAGGGACAATGGTTTGAAATGAGAGCAGAGCAGATTGAGATTGGATGCGAGGAACAAGTTCTGCATCAGAAGGGTGCTGGAACACTGGAAGAGGTTGCCCAGGGAGGTGGTTGAGGCTACATCCCTGCAGATATTCAAGGTGAGGCTTGACAGGCCTCTGGGCAACCTGCTCTAGTGGAGGATATCCCTGCTGACTGCAGAGAGGGTTGGACTGGATGACCTTTGGAGGTCGCTTCTAACCTAAACCATTCTGTGATTCTGACTTGGATTCCCTGAGCAGAGATACTGCAGCAGGGGACATTTAGGTTGGACATCAGGAAGAAGTTCTTTACAACAAGAGTGGTGAAATACTGGAACAGGTTGCCCAGAGAGGTAGTTGAGACCCCATCCCTGGACACATTGAAGGTCAAACTTGCTGGGCCCTGAGCAACCTGATCTAGTTAGAGCCACAAAAATTATTAAGGGAGTGGAACATCTTCCTTATCAGAAGAGCCTGAGGGAGCTGAGGGCTCTGTAGCTTGGAGAGGAGGAGCCTGAGGGGTGACCTCACTGCTGTTGATAAAGATGTGCAGGGGGAGTGCCCAGAGCCAGGCTCTGCTGGGTGATGCCCAAGGGGAAATGGGTGGAAGTTGAGGCAGAGGAAGTTTCATGGAAACATGAGAAAGAATTATTTCCCTGTGAGGGTGACAGAAGACTGGAACAAACTGCCCAGGGGGGTTGTGGAGTCTCCCTCTCTGGAGATATTCAAGACCCATCTGTCTGTGTTCCTGTGTGATCTGCTCTAGGTGCTCCTGCTCTGGCAGGAGGGTTGGACTGGATGCTTTCTAGAGGTCCCTTTCAGCCCCTAACATTCTGTGATTCTGTGATGCCCCCGATCACTGCAGTGGACAATATGACCTTTGAGGGTCCCTTCCAACCTGATGCTTACTTCTGTTTTCTTGTGGTATTTGCCAATGCTACCTTGCAAAGGTTTCAGTGTCCTTTGACAGCTGGAGACTTTGCCTGGTCACCACACTTCATGAGCTCAGCAAACACTTCTTTCTCAGCCCAAGTTTGATTTCAGAAGCAGCTTCTTCTGATCTGCAGTTTCAGCAAGCCTCAGAGAAAAGCCTCCAAGCTAAATGAGTTAAATGTTTCCATCAACACACGGAGCACAGACACAGGCAGTTAAAAGAGGGTTTTGAGCTGATTCAGAGGCCGTGTCTATTTCCAAATAAATTCAATTTAGGAGGACTGGCTCCTAACTGGAGTCTAGTGTCAGTAAACCCTCTAATGGAAAACTTGCAGGCTTTGTGCTTTCCACACTAAGTACCAAACCAGATGGCTCTGGGATGCAAAAACCCAGGCTCCTTTTCCCTGCAGGGACAAATGTGCTGACACCACACAATGCTTACAGGTGCCTGTCAATGTTACAAAGCCTAATAAATACCCTTTCATCCACACCAGCCTCTTGCCCAAAGGCCTCCAAGCTGCTGAGCACAAACTCCAAAGATAATTTACATGAAGCAGGCAACAACACCCAACTGAATCACACAGCAGGAACAAAGTCTGAGAGAAAGCTTGGCATGCTGAGCTCACCCATCTGCAATGCTCAGCACCAACACTGAGAGCGAAGAACAGGCAACAAGCAGTCTTGTCTCCTCTTCTTGTGGGAAGAAGGAATTCTCCCTTGGCAGCAAGGACCAGCCTCTTTGCTGTGTGGGCAAGACCTTAGAGAGGATTTTGGCCTATTACTCATTCCTAAACGATCCTGCTTTGGCAGGGGTGTTGGACTCAATGCCCTCTGGAGGTCCCTTCCAACCCCTAACATTCTGAGATTCTATGATTCTATGATTCTAAGATTCTGTGACTCTGTGATTCTCTGATTCTGTGATTCTCTGATTCTGTGATTCTCTGATTCTCTGATTCTGTGATTCTATGATTCTGTGATTCTGTGATTCTACGATTCTGTGATTCTGTGATTCTGTGATTCTATGATTCTCTGATGCTGTGATTCTGTGATTCTATGATTCTGTGATTCTGTGGTACTGTGATTCTATGATTCTATGATTCTATGATTCTATGATTCTATGATTCCATGATTCTGTGATTCTGTGATTCTATGATTCTGTGATTCTCTGATTCTGTGATTCTATGATTCTGTGATTCTGTGATTCTATGATTCTGTGATTCTGTGATTCTATGATTCTGTGATTCTGTGATTCTCTGATTCTGTGATTCTATGATTCTCTGATTCTGTGATTCTTTGATTCTGTGATTCTATGATTCTGTGATTCTGTGTTTCTGTGATTCTATGATCCTATGATTCTATGATTCTGTGATTATGTGATTCTGTGATTCTGTGATTCTGTGATTCTGTGATTCTGTGATTCTGTGATTCTATGATTCTGTGATTCTATGATTCTGTGATTCTGTGATTCTGTGATTCTGTGATTCTATGATTCTGTGATTCTATGATTCTGTGATTCTGTGATTCTGTGATTCTGTGATTCTATGATTCTGTGATTCTGTGATTCTATGATTCTGTGATTCTGTGATTCTCTGATTCTGTGATTCTATGATTCTGTGATTCTGTGATTCTATGATTCTCTGATTCTGTGATTCTTTGATTCTGTGATTCTATGATTCTGTGATTCTGTGTTTCTGTGATTCTGTGATCCTATGATTCTATGATTCTGTGATTATGTGATTCTGTGATTCTGTGATTCTGTGATTCTGTGATTCTGTGATTCTGTGATTCTGTGATTCTATGATTCTGTGATTCTGTGATTCTATGATTCTATGATTCTGTGATTCTGTGATTGTATGATTCTATGATTCTATGATTCTGTGATTCTGTGATTCTATGTCTATGATTCTGTGATTCTGTGATTCTATGATTCTATGATTCTGTGATTCTATGATTCTGTGATTCTGTGATTCTGTGATTCTTTGATTCTGTGATTCTGTGATTCTGTGATTCTGTGATTCTGTGATTCTATGATTCTATGATTCTGTGATTCTATGATTCTATGATTCTGTGATTCTATGATTCTGTGATTCTATGATTCTATGATTCTGTGATTCTATGATTCTATGATTCTGTGATTCTATGATTCTGTGATTCTGTGATTCTGTGATTCTGTGATTCTATGATTCTATGATTCTATGATTCTGTGATTCTGTGATTCTGATTCTATGATTCTATGATTCTGTGATTCTCTGATTCTCTGATTCTCTGATTCTGTGATTCTATGATTCTGTGATTCTGTGATTCTGTGATTCTGTGATTCTATGATTCTATGATTGTGTGATGCTATGATTCTGTGATTCTATGATTCTGTGATTCTGTGATTCTGTGATTCTGTGATTCTATGATTCTATGATTCTGTGATGCTATGATTCTGTGATTCTATGATTCTATGATTCTGTGATTCTATGATTCTATGATTCTGTGATTCTATGATTCTGTGATTCTGTGATTCTATGATTCTGTGATTCTATGATTCTATGATTCTGTGATTCTATGATTCTATGATTCTGTGATTCTATGATTCTGTGATTCTGTGATTCTGTGATTCTGTGATTCTATGATTCTATGATTCTGTGATTCTGTGATTCTGTGATTCTGTAATTCTATGATTCTATGATTCTGTGATTCTCTGATTCTCTGATTCTCTGATTCTGTGATTCTATGATTCTGTGATTCTGTGATTCTGTGATTCTATGATTCTATGATTCTATGATTCTGTGATGCTATCATTCTGTGATTCTATGATTCTGTGATTCTATGATTCTGTGATTCTGTGATTCAATGTATTTCTGGCCCAAGGGACTTCAGGTTTGGGTGGGTTCCCAACCCCACAAAACATCTGGGAAGGAGGCTTTGCAAAGAAAACAATCACAGATTCATAGAATGGTTTAGGTTGGAAGGGATCATCTTGATCCACCCCTCCTGCCATGGGCAGGGACACCTTTTGCTAGACCTGGTTGCTTAACCCATGAGCCTGGGACTGCAGATCTTTAGCCCTACGAGGAGCAGATAAGGGAGCTGGAGGTGTTTAGTCTGGAGAAGAGGAAGTTCAGGGAAGACCTTATTGCTCTCTACAGCTACCTGAAGAGAGGCTGTAGCCAGGTGGGGGTTGGTCTCTTCTCCCAGGAACCAGGGACAGAAGGAGAGGACACAGTCTCAAGCTGCACCAGGGGAGGTTTGGGCTGGATGTGAGGAAGAAATGCTTCAGAGAAAGAGAGATTGGCCACTGGAATGTGCTGGCCAGGGAGTGTTTAAAATAAGACTGGATGAGGCACTCAGTGCCATGGTTTAGTTGATTAGATGGTGCTGGGTGATAGGTTGATGATCTCAAAGGTCTTTTCCAATCTGGTTAATTCTGTGAGATTCTGTGAATTTCCCTCTGGAGGGGGGAACTGGAGGGCACTGACCCTCCTCTCAGCCCAGTTTCCTCCCTCCTTGCACAGATCTATGGTGAGCCCATAGCTACAGGCATTGATGCTGCTCACGGTGAGATGAGATTTGTTGACTGTGAGGTTATGCAGGACCCATGGACTAAACCATGGCTCCTGACTGGTGACAGACAGGGCATCAGGGCACAGCCTGAGAAACACAAAGCCTTAATGCTGAGGAAAAGGTAAAGGCTGCTGTAAAAAGCAGTGAAACCACCTCCTAGAGGAGTTAGGTTACCTCTCACAACTCACATAGGGGTAATGCCCATCTTGGAGAGGACACAAAGAGCTGGATCAGAGCTACTAATGACCCCTGTCTATTCCAGACGGGTGAGTTTGCAAGTAGTTTGCTGGCATAAACCCAGAGGCACATAAAGCATCGAGTCTTCAGCCTCTACCGGAGGAAATGAGTTACAAAGGAGATATTAAAGCAATGTGTCTGCACTCATTTTGCATCAGCAAGATGGAAGGAGCTCATTTCAACCCTCCCTCTCTCCCTCCTTGCTGTCATCAAGTGTCCTGACACCAGTGAAATCCCTTTCACATCAGGTCAAGCAGATCACCTTTCAGCGGCTGCTTCCCAAAGCCAGCAGGGAGAACAGGGCTGGGCAGGCAGCAGCTGGGAGCCCAGGCAGGCAGCAGGTGCTGAACACTTGTGGAGCCCCCCAGCTCCCCGGAGCAGGCAGCAGTGGGGGCAGGCCTTTTCTCACCTTCTGCTCTGGATGGGGCTGGAGGAACACTGCCTGGCATCGGCACACGCATCCCAGGGCAAGCAAGTGGCATAGTTAGATGGGCTCACAGGATCAGAGGGTGTTAGGGGTTGGAAGGGACTTCTGGAGAGCTTCCAGTCCAACCCTCCTGCCAGAGCAGGACCAGAGAATCCAGCACAGGTCACACAGGAACACATCCAGACAGGGCTGGAAAGTCTCCAGAGAAGGAGACTCCACAACCTCTCTGGGCAGCCTGTTCCAGTGCTCTGGAACAGAGGAGGGTGTGCTGGGGCATCTGGGACAGAAGGTACTTCCAGTGCCAAGGAATTTGGAGCTGCAGGAGAAGGGCTGCTTCATCCCCCTGACATCCTGTGATCCCACTGACATCCTGTGATCCCACTGACATGTTAGAGTTTAATATCAATAGAGAAAGAAGCAGGGTGATAAGTAAAATTTCTACCCTGGACTTTAAAAGGGCCAACTTTCCCCTCTTCAAGACTCTACTTGGAAATATCCAGTGGACTAGGGCTCTGGAAGGAAGGGGGGCCCAAGAAAGCTGGTTGATGTTCAAACATTACCTCCTCCAAGCTCAAGAGAAATGTATTCATTTGAAAAAAAAAAAATCAAGTAAGGCAAACAGAAGACCTGCACGGATAAGCAAGGGACTCTTAGTAAAACTCAAAAACAAGGAGGTTTACAATATGTGGAAAAAAGGACTGGTCAGTTGGGAGGATTATAGAGATGTCCAGTTTCGTTCAATATCTTTATCAATGACCTGGTTGAGGGCATTGAGAGTCCCCTCAGCAAGTTCTGATGATACCAAACTGGGGGAGGTGGCTGACACCTGCCAGGCTGTGCTGACATCCATGAGAGCTGGACAGGCTGAGAGCTGGCTGCAGGCAAACCTCATGGAGTTCCATAAGGACAAGGGCAGGGTCCTGCATCTGGGGAGGAATCACAGCAGGCACCAGGACAGGTTAGAGGCTGCCCTGCTGGAAAGCAGCTCCATGGAGAAAGACCTTGGAGTGCTGGTGGGCAGCAAGTTCTGCATGGGACAGCAATGTGCCCTTGTGGCCAAGAGAGCCAATGGGATCCTGGGGGGCAGCAAGCAAAGTGTGGCCAGCAGGGCTAGGGAGGTTCTGCTGCCCCTCTGCTCTGCCCTGCTGAGACCACAGCTGCAATCCTGTGTCCAGTTTGGGGCTCCCCAGTTCAAGAGAGACAGAGACCTGCTGGAGAGAGTCCAAGAGAGAGGCAGGAGGATGCTTAGGGGACTTGAGCATCTCCCCTGGGAAGAGAGCCTGAGAGCCCTGGGGCTGTTTAGTGTGGAGAAGAGAAGGCTGAGAGGGATCTGATCAATGTCTATCAATAGCTGAGGGCTGGGGGGCAAGTGGAGGGGGCCAGGCTCTTGTGGGTGGTGCACAGCAATAAGCCAAGGAACAATGGAGACAAACTGGAACAGAGAAGGTTTCAGCTCAACATGAGGAGAAACTTCTTTAGTGTGAGGGTGACAGAGCCCTGGAGCAGGCTGCCCAGGGAGGTTGTGGAGTCTCCTTCTCTGGAGACTTCCCAGCCCCACCTGGATGCATTCCTTTGAGGACTACCCTCAGTGATCCTGCTCTGGCAGGGGGGTTGGACTTGATGATCTCTTGAGGTCCCTTCCAACCTCTGATATACTCTGATACTGTGTGATACTGTGAGAGGCCCCTATCAGGGAGGTTGGAGTAGATGATCTCTGAGGTCCCTTCCAATCATGCTGTGATCCTGCAATCAAAGAGGAGAGGCCCCAGTACCCAGCCCAGTTTCAGTCAGAGATGCTGAAGATTCACTCCCAGAATGGGTAACATTGATATGATCTTCTGACCTTCAAGCTACAGTGCTGGAGACACTCTGGAAACTCTCCAGAGAGATACCACACAACCAGGACAGCTAAGAAAGCCTCTTCTAGTTGCAGGAATCCTTTTGTGTAAGCTGCCCTCTCTTCTCTCTTTTCCTTTCCCTTGTGGGTGGTCAGAGCTGGAAGTAAAAAAAAAGCATGAAAAACAAAAACAAAACAAAACAAAAAACCAAACCATTTCAAATGCAAGGAATTTGAAGTTCACAGACTGGGGCTCATTGTCACTACCAATTTCCTCTGGAATGATGAAGAGAGGGGGTGTTTTCTTTCTCCAGGGCCTTGGCTCTATCTATTTTTTGCCTTGCAGTGCCAGAGAGAAGGACCCTGCTCAAAGGGTCAGAAAACAAAACCTTTGTTAAAAAGCTTTAAGGAAAATATCACCTTCTCCCCTCTCCCTTCTAACACCAATAGGCTGGGTTTGTTGGTTTTTTTTTTTTCACCTAAAGAACTTCTTTTTGCTGACAAAAAGAAGCCCTTGAATTGTTCCATTAACAAGATGACATTTTCAGTACTGGGACACTGGAGAAAGTCCAGCAGAGGCTACAAAGCTGCTGAGGGGCCTGGGGCATCTCTGTGAGGAGGAAAGGCTGAGAGCCTTGGGGCTGGTGAGCCTGGAGAAGAGCAGCCCCAGAGGGGATCTGAGCAATGCTCAGCAAGAGATAAAGGACAGTCAAGAGGCTGGGGCCAGACTCTTGTCAGTGGTGCCCAGAGACAGGACAAGGGGCAGCAGGCACAAACTGGAACCCAGGAGGTTCCATCTGAACAGGAGGAGAAACTTCTTTGTTGTGAGGGTGCTGGAGACCTGGAGCAGGCTACCCAGAGAGGTTGTGGAGTCTCCTTGTCTGCAGCGATTCCAACCCCCCCTGGCCATTGTGATCCTGGGCAAGCTGCTGTGGGTGCCCTGCTGTAGCAGGGGGGTTGGTCTGGATGATCTCCAGAGGTCCCTCCCAATCCAACATTCTGTATGATTCTGTGACACAGACTCACAGAATATTCTGGGTTGGAAGGGATCTTGAAAGACCATCTAGTTCAACCCCTCTGCCAGAGCAAGATCACCAAATTAAAAGGTTGATTTCTTTCCATCCAAAACATTTCTGGGATTCTAAGCAGGCCCTTTCTTAGTCCCTGTTCACAGCAGTGTCTACAGATACTGGGGGGAGGTGATGTTCAGTCTGGGGCATGAACTTGCTCATACCCCAGACTGAGCAGAACTGGGTTCTGATCATGAATATCAAGCTTGTATACAAAGGCAGGCTCCCAAAGAAGCAGCTGCAAAGGAGCTGCAGTCTTCCCTCTTCATCTGAAAGAGAACAATACTGAAGAAGCAGCCCCCCAGATTTCAACAAAGTAAACCCCAGACCTGATCTCCTTGTTTCTGGACTCTGCCCTCTTTGTCTTGGCCTCGACAGGAGAAAGCAGACTTGGAGTTTATCTTTTGCTTACAATTTATTGAGTTCTCTGCAGGAAGCAGAGATGCTAGATGCAGGCTGTGCCTGCAGGTGTGGTGAATCACCAAGTTTGCTGAGGATACCAAACTGGGAGGCTTGGCTGAGACACCTGAAGGCTGAGCAGCCATTCAGTGAGACTTGGACAGACTGAAAGCTGGACAGAGAGGAACCTCATGAGGGTCAGCAAGGATAAGTGCAGAGTCCTGCACCTGGGAAGGAAGAATAAACTGCAGCAGGACAGGCTGGGAGGTGATCTGCTGGAGAGCAGCCCCGAGGAGAAGGAACCTGGGAGTGCTGGTGGACAACAAGTTCTGTATGGGATAGCAATGTGCCCTGGGGGCCAAGAGGGACAATGAGATATTGGGCTGCATTCAGAGGAGTGTGTCCAGCAGAGCCAGGGAGGTTCTCCTCTCCCTCTACTCTGTCCTGGTGAGACCTCCCCTGGAATATTGCATCCAGTTCTGGGATCTCCAGTTCAGGAGGGACAGGGATCTGCTGGAGAGAGTCCAAGGGAGGGCTCCAAGGATGCTGAAGGGCCTGGAGCAGTGCCTGGGGAGGAGAGGCTGAGAGCCCTGGGGCTGTTCAGTCTGCAGAGGAGAAGACTGGGAGGGGATCTGATCAATGTCTATCAATAGCTGAGGGCTGGGGATCAGGAAAGAAGGGACAGGGACAGGCTCTGCTCAGTTGTGCCCTGGGATAGGACAAGGGACAATGGATGTGAACTCCAGCACAGGAGGTTCCACCTCAACCTGAGGAGGAACTTCTTCCCTGTGAGGGTCCCAGAGCACTGGAACAGGCTGCCCAGAGAGGTTGTGGAGTCTCCTTCTGTGGAGCCTTTGCAGCCCTTTCTGGATGTGTTCCTGTGTGACCTATGCTGGACTCTATGGTCCTGCTGTGGCAGGGGGGCTGGACTGGAAGATCTCCAGAGGTCCCTTCCAACCCCTAACATCCTGGGAGCCTGTGAATATACAAGTCTAATTAACCCCCATGAAAATATGCCTGGTAAGTGTATTTAACTGGGGTCACGGGGATGTAGAAGTTCTACTGGAAAAATCCTACCCCATTCCTACTCTCCTTTCCCCAAACATCACTCAGAAGTTGTGCTTGCTGTTACCTTCTCTGGCCCAAATTAACTGAACTCTCAAACTAGAGGAGAGCAGTTCTGCTATAAGGACAGGCTGAGGGAGCTGGGGGTGTTCAGTCTGGAGAAGAGAAGGCACCAAGGAGATATTGTTGGGGCCTTCCAGTACCTGAAAGGGATGACAAGAAGTCTGCAGAGGGACTGTTTGCAAAGGCCTGCAGTGATAGGACAAGGGGCAATGAAACTAGAGGAGAGCAGATTTAGACTGGATGTTAAGAACAAGTCTGTACCATGAGGGTGCTGGGACACTGCTACAGGTTGTCCAGAGATGTGGTTGGGGCCACATCCCTGGAGAGATATTCAAGATGGGGCTTGACAGGGCTCTGGGTATCCTGATTAGTTGAGGATGTCTCTGTTTACTGCACAGAGGGTTGGAGCAGATAACATTTGGAGGTCACTTCCAATCCAGACCATTCTGTGATTCTGGTTTGGATTGCCTGAGCAGGGTAGCAGAGGTACTGCAGCAGGGGACATTTAGGTTGGACATCAGGAAGAACTTTACAACAAGAGTGGTGAAATACTGGAACAGGTTGCCCAGAGAGGTAGTCAAGGCCCCATCCCTGGACACGTTGAAGGTCAAGCTTGCTGGGGCCCTGAGCAACCTGATCTAGTTGGAGATGTCCCTGCTCAGTGCAGGGGACAAGATGACCTTTGAGGGTCCCTTCCAACCTGGTGCAGTGTCCAGTTCTGTTCTGTTGTGGTATTTTCAACCCATCCCATTCTGTGATTCTGGAATATGCTTCCTGTTTCCTCCCTTCTCATCATCTTCACCCTGGTGAATCTCAGCAGCATGCCCACCAGAAGCAAGCAGTTCTCAGCTGCCTTCTGTCCCAGAAACTTTGTGGGAGAGTGGGCCAAGGGCCTCACCTCTTGCCTTTGCCACATGCTGCTGTTCTGTGGGTGGGCTTTGAGTCATGCACCCGGCTGGAGGCAGCCTGAGGAATTCTTCAGCAGCTCCAGATAATTAAAAAGTGAAGAACGCCTTCAGCTCAATAACCCTTGTGCTAATTGCTTGGATATTAAGCTGCATTCCTTCCACTCTGCCCTGGCACTTACAGGCTCTGGCATTAACCTTGCAGTGGGACTGGGGAAGTGGTGAAAAATGGGAGAGTTGAGGCTTGGGGCTACAGGACACCAGAGGGTTTGGGATTTGGTGACATGTGGAAGGTGGAGGCCAATAAACAGACTGCTTGGCTTTTTCTGGTCACATTTCTAGAATCACAGAGGGGTTGGGCTTGGAAGGGACCTCTGGAGATCTAGTCCAACCACCCCCACTAAAACAGATTCAGCTGCTAAAGCAGGGTCTCACCAGGGCAGAATAAGAAGAAGAACCTCCCTTGACCTCTTACACTCTTCTGCACAGAATCACATAAAGGTAGGAGTTGGAAGGGACCTCTGGAGATCATCCAGTCCAACCCCCCTGCTAAAGCAGGGCACCCACAGCAGCTTGCCCAGGATTTCATTTTCCAGGTAGGTTTGGAGTCTCTGCAGACAAGGAGACTCCACAACCTCTCTGGCCAGCCTGCTCCAGGCCTCCAGCACCCTCACAACAAAGAAGTTTCTCCTCATGTTCAAGTGGAACCTCCTGGCTTCCAGTTTGTGCCCATTGCCCCTTGTCCTGTCCCTGGGTACCACTGACAAGAGCCTGACTTCATCCTCTTGGCCCCCACCCTTAAGCTCTTGCTGAGCATTGCTCAGATCCCCTCTGGGGCTGCTCTTCTCCAGGCTCATCAGCCCCAGGGCTCTCAGCCTTTCCTCCTCACAGAGATGGTCCAGGCCCCTCAGCAGCTTTGTAGCCCCCACTGGGCTCTCTCCAGCAGTTTCCTGTCTCTCTCAAGCTGGGGAGCCCAGAACTGGTCCCAGTCCTCCATCTGTGACCTCCTTCAGGTAGATTAGAAGGAGAAGAGAACTTCCCTCCACCTGACAGCCACTTTTCTTGATACATCCCTGGAGATCATTTGCTTTCTTGGCCAGGAGGGCACATTGCTGGCTCCCAGTGAGCTTCCAGGTCCTTCTCTCTGGAGCTCATTTCCTCACCTGTACTGATTCACGCTGGCAATGTGTCAGTTAACAAAGATAACTGGAAGCCTGCAGACCAAATATCAGTGCCCCTTCATCACAGGGTGAGCTGCATCCCACCAGAATGTCCACATGGGTCAGTGCTCTCCTGTGCAGCCCTCCACAGGACAACCAAGACAAGCCCCAACAGGAGGCAAGCCTTCTGCTACGAGGTGAAAACCACAGGGGTTTAGGTTCCACTTTCAAAGCCAGGAGTGGATGATATTAAATCCTTTCCTATATCTTTGTCCTGGCATTGACAGAGGTGGTGAAGCATGCTGAGAACACAGTGGTGCCAAGCCTTAGACAAGTTTCAACACCAAGTTCACACTGATCATGAAAACAAACAATCCCAAATCTTTGATATGATTGTCAGAAGCATGTCAAGGAGAGCTCTGAATGGAGCAAAAGGTTCATTTTTGTGCAAGAAGCAAAGAGTTATCCCAATCACCAGGAAAACAGGGCAGGGGAAGGGTGTGGAGATGGTGGCAGCAGAGATGGAAAGAAGAAAGGCCTCAGAGTAGAATGATAGAAGTGCTGAGGTTGGAAAGAGTCCTTTGAGATGACATCAAGTCCAACCACTCACCTAGAGCTCACAACCCCACCATTGCTGCTAAGCCACCACCACTAAACCACCTCCCTCAGCACCACAGCCATGCCTCTTAATGTAGGTGCTCAATAAAGAGCTTGGATGTGGCCCTTGGAGCCATGGTTTAGTTGTCAGGAGGTATTAGGGATTAGGGAATAGGTTGGACTTGATGATCTCTGAGGGCTTTTCCAACCTGGCTGATTCTGTGATTTTGTGAAATACCTCCAGGGATGGTGACTCCACCACCTCCCTGAGCAGCCTGAGAACCCTTCCTGTGAAGGAATTGCTCCTAATATCCAACCTGAACCTCTCTTGGCACAAGGGAGCACATGGACAGGGAGGCCTTGATTGAAGGAAGCTGCTCTCACAAATAAAGGACACTTTGATCCTTATGTGAGCAGGGATGGTAAGAAGAAACTTAGGACCTCTTGTGTGAGCCTAT
Source organism: Indicator indicator (assembly GCF_027791375.1). Classification (NCBI taxonomy): domain Eukaryota; kingdom Metazoa; phylum Chordata; class Aves; order Piciformes; family Indicatoridae; genus Indicator; species Indicator indicator. Next base: position 13,739,546 of record NC_072013.1, on the reverse strand, counting down.
TGCACAAAGTGTGGAGGGAGGCAGAAGGGTGGAATAGAAGAGCAGTTGCAGTAAAGGTTTCTGTTCATGCATGTAGGAACTGCTCTGAGTTCTCAGAGGCTGAGCCCTACCTGAGAAGCTGTATTTCCTCTGAAGGGAAGCTCTACTCTGGTACATCTGGAATGGATTTCCAGGTGAAGCCAGAGGCATTTTTCTGCACTCCTCTATGAGAGGCCCACCACCACCTCTCCAAAAGCAAGGGGCATGGGCTTGTGCTGTGGGGAACCCATGAGAAGGACTCAGATGCCTGCTGGTGTTACCATACATCAGCTGAGTCCTCCTGGTCCAGCATGGTCCCTCAAACACCCCTCAGCTGAGTCACTCACTGCCCCCTGCTTGGGGCTCCAGCCCTGGGCACCTCCCCTGGCCATGCTGGGGCAGCCAGATGGCTTGGCTGGAGTGCAGCAAGCTGCTTGGTCATGTGCCTAAGCCCTGTGACTCTGCCTGAGAGGATTTTGGGGGTGCTGTGTGGGCAAGAGAGGCTGCAGCTCTGCATCAGCAGCCAAGTTTGTTTAGTGGTGTGGGCCACTGTCTTCTTTTGCATCCCACACAAGACAGAGAGAAAAGGAATTTGCAGGCAGGGGGAGTCTGGATGCCTCATGTGATCTTCATGGGTCCCTTCCAGCTTGAGATATTCTGATTGAATGGTCATCCATTCAAGAAGGGCAGGGACTTGCTGAAGAGGGCACAGCAAAGGGCAACAAAGCTGCTGAGGGGCCTGGAGTATCTCACTGGTGAGGAAGGACTGAGCGAATTAGAATCATAGAATCATAAAATTGTCAGGGTTGGAAGGGACCTCAAGGATCAGCCAGTCCCAACCCCCCTGCCATGGCCAGGGACACCTCACACTACAGCAGGTTGCTCACAGCCACATCCAGCCTGGCTGCAAAAACCTCCAGGGATGAGGCTTCCACCACCTCCCTGGGCAACCTCTGCCAGTCTCTCACCACCCTCATGGGGAACAACTTCTTCCTAACATCCAATCTGAATCTCCCCACTTCTAGTTTTGCTCCATTCCCCCCAGTCCTATCACTCCCTGACACCCTCAAAAGTCCCTCCCCAGCTTTCTTGGAGCCTCCTTCAGATCCTGGAAGGCCACAAGAAGGGCTCCTGGGAGCCTTCTCTTCTCCAGACTGAACAGCTCCAAACTGAATTGGGGCTTTTCAGTCTGGAGAAGAGCAGTCTGAGGGGGGACCTTATCAATGCTGATCAATAATTAAAGGGTGGGTGTCAGGAGGGTGGCACAAGGCTTTGTTCAGAGGTGCCCAGTGATGGGACTGTGGTTAGTGGGTACAACCTTGAACATCAGAGGTTTTATCTAAACATGAGGAGAAACTTCTTTAATTTAAGGGTGACAGAGCCCTGGAACAGGCTGCCCAGAGAGGTGGTAGAATCTCCATCTCTGGAGACATTGAAAACCCACCTGGATCTGTTGCTGAGTGACTTTGTCTAGGTGAACCTGCCTTGGCAGGGGGTTAGGACTTTCCTCTCACCCCCTCACAGCCACCCCCCAACCCACAACCTTCTAGACAAATCCTCACCCCCAAGCCTGTGGGCACCTGGCTTTTGCCTGGCCTGAAAGCAACCCCCCCTGTTCAGAGCATTTCCTCCCCACTCCATGTGATTCTGATTTCACTAATTAAAGTTAATCTGATAAAGGAAGGAACTGTGGAGAAGACCCAGAGCAGAAAGGCAGGCAAGCAAGGGTCACCTGGCAGGCCACAGAGGGAGGCTTTGTGGCTGTGGAGCTGTGGTGCTGCAGGGCACAGAGGGAAGCGGTGGCTTGAGCTGCTTCATCTGTTTGGCCTATGGGCTGGGGCTGAACTGGTGGCCACCCTGAGTGCCCATCCTGACCTCCTCGCTGCCCTGCAGCAGAACCAACCCTTGCAAGGTGGGAACCTAATGAAAGGCATCAGGGAAGAGGAGGAGTCCCTCTGCCTTCCTGCTTGTGTTTAGCCAGAAACAAAACTGCGGCGGCGTAGGCTGGCTTGGGCTGGGGGATGAGTAATGGATAACAGAGCAGCCTCTCATGTTCAGGCATCCAACTGGGGCCTGGAGGGCAGTGTGGATTGAAACTCATTGCCACCTGATGGTGCTTGAAGGGTTTCTGTAGGAAAGAAACGCTTGGATTTCAGGAGAAAGTGTGTGTGTGTGTGTCCCTGTGGATAAAATGGTGGCTGGGGTAAGGGAGCACAGGGAGGGAGCAGTGTGTGGGGATGAGCAGCCAGAAGCAGAGCAAAGCTGCAGCTCATGGCTTCACCATGCACAGGGAAGAGGAGGCTCAGGGGAAGGCTTATTGCTCTCTACAACTGCCTGAAGGGAGGTTGTAGCCAGGTGGGGGTTGGGCTCTTCTCCCAGGCAACCAGCAACAGAAGGAGAAGACACAGTCTCAAGCTGCACCAGGGAAGGTTTGGGCTGGATGTGAGGAAGAAATTCTTCCCAGACAGAGAGATTGGCCATTGGAATGTGCTGCCTGGAGAGGTGGAGGAGTCACCATCCCTGAAAGTGTTTAAAAACAGCCTGGATGAGGAACTTAGTGCCATGGTTGAGTTGATAAGGTGGTGTTGGGGGATAGGTTGGACTTAATGATCTTTGAGGTCTTTTCCAATCTGGTTGATTCTGTGATGCTGTGACATCTGCAACTAGAGCAGGTTGCTCAGAGCCCCAAACAATCTGGCCTGGAGTGTTTCCAGGGATGGAGTTTCTACCACTTCTCAGGGTAACCTGGGGCAATGTCTCACCACTCTCAGTGTAAAATCTGCTTTCTTTCCACCTAACCTAAGTCTTCCTCTTTTAATTCAAACTACCACCCCTTGTCCTGTCAAAACAGGGCCTGCTCAAAAGTCTGTGTCCCCCACTTGGAGCAAGCAAAGCCATGACATTCAACCTCATGGTTCAATACCTCCTCCAAGGAGCATCCCAGCATCTTTGTGTCCAGAAGATTTACAAGGGAGAAGATTCCTCAGAGGGAAATGGCTGCTCAAGCCACAAGCACTCATGGATGGAACAGCAGAGAGTGATAACTGGAGAGCTAGGAACTGAGGTGAGTTCACTTCACTTCTTTATTGAGGTGATATTGATGGTGTTTAGGTGCTGGAATTCATTTGGCTGAGCACAGTGCAGTAAATCAAGCTCAAAGCACCAGCTTCTGCCTGGGCAGGTAAGATAGAGTAGGAAGCAGGGTGGCCTCTTGCTTCACACAGAATCCTTTTGGTTAGAAATGACCTTTAAGATCATTGAGTCCAACCCTTCTCTAACTCTACCAAGCCCAGTACTAAATTATGTCCCTCAGCACATCTCAGCATCTTTTAAACTCTCCAGGGATGGGCATTCAACCACCTCCCTGTGCAGTCTGTACCAGTGCTTGAGAATCCTTTCAGTGAAGAAGTTTTTTCTGCTGTCCAGCATAAACCTCTCCTGGTGCAACTTGAGGTTGTTTCCTCTGGTCCTGTCAGTTCTTACTAGGGAGAAGAGACTGACTCCTAACCCACTCCAGCCTCTTTTCAGGGAGCTGTAGAGAGCAATGAGTCTGCCCTCAGCCTCCTTTTCTCCAGACTAAACACCCCCAGCTCCCTCAGCTGCTCCTCACCAGCCCTGTTCTCCAGACCCTTCCCCTGGGTCCTGGACCTGCTACAGGATCTCAATATCTTTCTTACAGTGAGTGGCCCCAAAACTGAACCCTGTACTCCAGATGTGACCTCACTCATTAATGCTGGGTACAGAGGGACAATCCCTTCCCTGGTCTTGCTTGTCACCCTGTTCCTGACCCAGGCCAGGATGCCCTGGGCTTTCTTGACCACACTCTGGCTCATGTTCCACTGACCCCCAGGTCTTTTTCTCCTGGACAGCTCTTCCCCAAGCCTGCAGCCTCACGTGGGGTTGCTGTGACCCAAGTGCAAGACCCAGAGATGCTGGCAGAACTTCTCTGCTGAATGCACTCAGAGAATCACAGAATTAACCAGGTTAGAAAAGACCTCAAAGATCATCAAGTCCAATCTATCACCCAACACCATCTAATGAACTAAACTATGGCACTAAGTGTCTCATCCAGGCTGTTTTTAAACACCTTCAGGGATAGTGACTCCACCACCTCCCTGGGCAGCACATCCCAGTGGCCAATCTCTCTGTCTGGGAAGAACTTTCTCTTCATCTCCAGCCTAAACCTCCCCTGGTGCAGCTTGAGGCTCTGTCTTCCTGTCCTTGGTTGCCTGGGAGAAGAGCCCAACCCCCACCTGGCTACAACCTCCCTTCAGGCAGTTGTAGAGAGCAATGAGGTCTGCCCTGAGCCTCCTCTTCTCCAGGCTAAACACCCCCAGCTCCCTCAGCCTCTCCTCACAGGGCTGTGCTCCAGACCCCTCCCCAGCCTTGCTGCCCTTCTCTGGATACCTTTCAGCATCTCAACATCTTGCTGAAACTCAGGAGCCCAGAACTGGACACAGCACTCAAGGTGTGGTCTAACCAGAGCTGAGCACAGGGCAGAATGACTTCCCTGCTCCTGCTGGCCACACTCTTGCTGATGCAGGCCAGGATGCCATTGGCCTTCTTGGCCACCTGGGCACACTGCTGGCTCCTCTTCAGCTACTCTCAACCAGTACCCCCAGGTCCCTTTCAGCCTGGCTGCTCTCCAGCCACTCTGTCCCCAGCCTGTAGCACTGCCTGGGGTTGTTGTGGCCCAAGTGCAGCACCCAGCACTTAGATGTGTTAAATCACCCACAGGCAGCTGGAGGTTTCCCACCTCTCTGCCTTTTGTTTTTTTGGTTTTAAGTGGCTGGTCCAGGCCTGGATTTCCACAGCACCCCCTGCCCCCTCCCCTGCAAACTCCACTCCTCGTTGACTTGTTTAAATTAAACCCAAGCACGGAGAGGATCAGCAAGCAGCCGTCTGTTTTATTGGAGCTCCTGCCTCAAATGTCAGTCTTAGTCCCCTCCTTGCTGGGCTCTGATCTCTCATGACAATTTGATTAACTTTACATTTCCTTTTATTGTTGGAGGAACATTTGGAAAACCTTACCCCTGTCTTGCTGGCTGGTTCTGAGACCAGAGCTGGTGATTATGTCCGTGCTTAGCATCATCCATCAAAAGCAGGCATCTTGACAGTTGGGACCACCTGAGAAACGTGTCATTCCTGAGCAGTTCATGGGCCATAAACCCTTTCCTGCTCCTGGATAACCACAGGATGCTCCTCTCAGCCTTCTCACAGCCCTGCTTTCATTAGCAGCTCCTTCAGCACCTTCAGCAGAAGGAAACACTTTTCACTTTCTGCCGGCCTGCCCGGATGAGAGCACCTTCCTCAGCTAGAAAACTGCTGATTTGGCTCCTCCCAACACCCACATCGACCCCCTGCTGGAATATGCTGTTAATGAGGAACTGCCAGGACTCAGATCCCAGGGAAAAAGGATGCTCCATTTCACTTTGACAGAAAACTTCAGACCTTCTTCCCCTTTTCACAGAATCAAGCAGATTGGAAAAGACCTCAGAGATCATCAAGTCCAACCTATCACCTAATACCTAACACCTCCTGACAACTAAACCCTGGCTCCATGGGCCACAGCCAAGCTTTCTTTGAACACCTCCAGGGATGGTGACTCCACCACCTCCCTGGGCAGCACATCCCAATGGCCAATCTCTCTGTCTGGGAAGAACTTCCTCCTCATCTCCAGCCCAAACCTCCCCTGGTGCAGCTTGAGACTGTGTCCTCTCCTTCTGTCCCTGCTTGCCTGGGAGAAGTGACCAAGCCCCACCTGGCTCCAACCTCCCTTCAGGCAGTTGTAGAGAGCAATGAGGTCTGCCCTGAGCCTCCTCTTCTCCAGGCTAAACACCCCCAGCTCCCTCAGCCTCTCCTCACAGGGCTGTGCTCCAGACCCCTCCCCAGCCTTGTTGCCCTTCTCTGGACACATTCAAGTATCTCAATGTCCTTCTTGAACTGAGGAGCCCAGAACTGGACACAGCACTCAAGGTGTGGCCTAACCAGAGCTGAGCACAGGGCAGAATGACTTCCCTGCTCTTACTGGCCACTCTGTTCCTGATGCAGGCCAGGATGCCATTGGCCTTTTTGGCTACCTGGGCACATTGTTGGCTCAGTTTCCTTGTGCTCAAGCTAATCTAATACAGTCTTGAGCCTCTGGCTCATGCTCATCACTGCATTTCTGCTGGCCTCTGAGCTTCTGCTTCTTGGCTCAGGCCCAGAGTGGTCAAGGCACCAGTGGAAAAACCTGGAAGTCAGCCTGGTTCTTGTCCTTGTGTTTCAAGATGAGGATCAGAAATAGAAGTGGTAAGAAGATGATGGAAGGGCAAAAAAAAAAAACCAAAAAAACAAACAAACAAACAAAAAAACCCAGCAAATATTCACTTTCTGGTGCCTTTGAAATAGTTAATTAGGTGTAGATGTACAAATTCTTCCCCAGGAATAATTTTCATTGATTTCCAAGTGTAGTTACTTGGTCTTTCTGAAAAGCCACAGCACTTGTTGATATTTCTGAGGGCATTAAGATGACTTAGAATCACAGAATTGTTAGGGTTGAAAAGGACCTCAAGGCTCAGCCAGTTCCAACCCCCCTGCCATGGGCAGGGACACCTCACACTACAGCAGGTTGCTCACAGCCACATCCAGCCTGGCTGCAAAAACCTCCAGGGATAAGGCTTCCACCACCTCCCTGGGCAACCTCTGCCAGTCTCTCACCACCCTCATGGGGAACAACTTCTTCCTGACATCCAATCTTAATCTACCTATTTCTATTTTTCACTCCATTCCCCTTCAGAAAATAGATATCACAGTTCAGCTGACACCATTAAGCCATAACAACTCCATTCCATGCCTGAGCCACCCATTATTAGTGCTGACACATCATGATCATCCTGGGGTGCAGCAAGCAAAGTGTGGCCAGCAGGGCTAGGGAGGTTCTGCTGCCCCTCTGCTCTGCCCTGCTGAGACCACAGCTGCAATCCTGTGTCCAGTTCTGGGCTCCCCAGTTCAAGAGAGACAGAGACCTGCTGGAGAGAGTCCAAGGGAGAGGCAGGAGGATGCTTAGGGGACTTGAGCATCTCCCCTGGGAAGAGAGCCTGAGAGCCCTGGGGCTGTTTAGTGTGGAGAAGAGAAGGCTGAGAGGGATCTGATCAATGTCTATCAATAGCTGAGGGCTGGGGGTCAAGTGGAGGGGGCCAGGCTCTTGTGGGTGGTGCACAGCAATAAGCCAAGGAATAATGGAGACAAACTTGAACAGAGAAGGTTTCAGCTCAACATGAGGAGAGACTTCTTTGGTGTGAGGGTGCCAGAGCCCTGGAGCAGGCTGCCCAGAGAGGTTGTGGAGTCTCCTTCTCTGGAGACTTCCCAGCCCCACCTGGATGCATTCCTTTGAGGACTACCCTGGGTGATCCTGCTCTGGCAGGGGGGTTGGACTGGATGATCTCTGGAGGTCCTTTCCAATCTCTGATATACTGTGATCCCAGAACATAGCTGGGAGTCTTGGTGTCAGGTCCCAGTCCATGACAGAGCCTTCCAGGGTCTCAAGCAGTACTGAGGGTCTGCTCATATCTTCTATACAAGCTCAACCTTTGGGATATGTGACTCACACAGCAGGTCAGTCCCCATGGCTGCTTGGGAGGTTTGCAGCTGCTGCTGAACACCACAAATAATTAGTGATGGTATCAGGAACCCTCTGATGGATATCACAGAACCATAGAAACATAGACTGGCTTGCTTTGGATCTCAGAGATCTTCTACTCCAACCCCCATGCCATGGGCAGGGACACCTCACAACTGGACCTGGTTTATCAAGGCCTCATGCAACTTGGCTTTAAACACCTCCTGGGATGGAGCATCCACAGCCTCTCTGGGCAACCTATTCCACAGTCTCACCACCCTCCTACTGAAGAACTTCTTCCTCCGATCTAGTCCAACCCTGCTCTCTCACAGCTCCAAACCATTCTCCCTTCTCCTATCTCTAGACACCCTTAGGAAAAGTCCCTCTGCAGCTTTCCTGTAGGCTCTGTTCAGGTATCTGCAATAACTTTATTTCCCTCAGTTATTCCAGACCCTAGTGAAGTCCTTCTGCCATTCTCAGATTTTTTTTATCTTTGTCTCCTGAAGAAATCCACTACTGTAGGCTTTAGGAGTCAGCAGTGCTCTTCCCACTTAGGCTACAGAAGGAAAGTGCTCAGCACTTAAACAAAAAGAAAAACAGAATAGAGGTTTTCCTTAATGATGTCTCATTAAGCAACCACAATCTGACCTCCCATACCTCTGAAGAAGTGTTTGTTCCTTCTGAGAAATGTCTGGCTTGCTAGTAAAGAGGAGAAAAGTGGAGAAAAAGAGAAAGAGGCAGAGGAGAATTATGTCTCTCTGAAAAGTAAGAGTTGATGGGATTTAGAATAAACAAACTGAGACTCTTTCTAGCACTTCTTAGAGGTGTAGTGCTGAGGGCCATGGTTAGTGCTGACCTGCCCATGCTGGGTTAAGAGCTTGCCTTGATCTTTTTAGGGTGTCAGGGAATGGAGCAAAAGTAGAAGTGGGGAGATTCAGATTGGATGTCAGGAAGAAGTTGTTCCCCATGAGGGTGGTGAGAGACTGGCAGAGGTTGCCCAGGGAGGTGGTGGAAGCCTCATCCCTGGAGGTTTTTGCAGCCAGGCTGGATGTGGCTGTGAGCAACCTGCTGTAGTGTGAGGAGTCCCTGGCCATGGCAGGGGGGTTGGAACTGGCTGAGCCTTGAGGTCCCTTCCAACCCTGACAATTCTCTGATCTTAAATGTGTCTTCCAACTTAAAGGGCTCTGTGATTCTGTAGCCCAGCCCCTTGAAACTGAGACCCTTAAGGAGTACTTTTACTTTCAAATAGCTCAACTTTTACCCTGAAACACAGTTCTCAACCTCTTTTTTTAGGCCTTCAAGAAATGAGAGCTATTTATGCCAGTTTAGAGGGGGTGTGGAACCCAAAACCTTCCATACAACAAAAGCTGGAACCTGGCCCCATCTCACCAGCTCTCCCTACCTGTGGGTCCATAAACCACAAACCTAACCCAGCATCTTGCTTTCAGCACTCATAGGTGCTGGAAAGAGTCCAGCCATGAGAGGGAAGTGATAAAACCCCATGTGCTGGTTAATTCACTGCCTCTTACAGGCCTGGTGCAGCAGGTAAGCAATTATCACTTGCAGCCTGGCTTAATGCTTTACAGGGCCCCAGAGCTGGTTCCAATTAGCCTCAGTATGCCATGGTGATGAACTCATTGGTGTCACCTTGGCCTGGCAGGCAGGCTGGAGGAAGGGAGGAAATAGCTGGGATTGAGTACAGGTGGCACCTCCCCTCTCCTCCTGCTCCTTACAATCACAGAATGGGTTGGGTTGGAAGGGACCATTTGCAGCCCAGAGAGCCAAGCAGAGCCTGGGCTGCAGCAAGAGAAGTGTGGCCAGCAGGGCCAGGGAGGGGATTCTCCCCCTCTGCTCCACTCTGCTGAGACCCCACCTGGAGCTCTGGGTCCAGTTCTGGAGCCTCTGTTCCAGGAAGGATCTGGAGGTGCTGGAAGGTGTCCAGAGAAGGGCCATGAGGATGAGCAGAGGACTGGAGCTGCTCTGCTCTGGAGACAGACTGAGAGAGTTGGGGCTGTTCAGTCTGGAGAAGAGAAGGCTCCCAGGAGACCTTCTGGTGGCCTTCCAGGATCTGAAGGGGGCTCCAAGAAAACTGGGGAGGGACTTGTCAGGGAGTGACAGGACTGGGGGGAATGGAGCAAAACTAGAAGTGGGGAGATTCAGATTGGATGTTAGGAAGATGTTGTTCCCCATGAGGGTGATGAGAGACTGGCAGAGGTTGCCCAGGGAGGTGGTGGAAGCCTCATCCCTGGAGGTTTTTGCAGCCAGGCTGGATGTGGCTGTGAGCAACCTGCTGTAGTGTGAGGTGTCCCTGGCCATGGCAGGGGGGTTGGAACTGGCTGAGCCTTGAGGTCCCTTCCAACCCTGATGATACTATGATCTTCCAGTTCCAACCCCCCTGCCATGGGCAGGGATGCTTCCCACCAGTCCAGGTTGCTCAAGGCCTTGTCCAACCTGGCCTTAATCACCTCCAGGGAGGGGACATCCACAACCTCTCTGGGCAACCTGTTCCAGTGTCTCCCCAGGCTCACTGTCAAGAATTTCTTCCTCATCTCCAGTCTCAATTTCTGCTCTTCCAGCTCAAAGCCATTGCTCCTCATCCTGTCACTGCAAGTCTTTGTCAAAAGTCCCTCCCCAGCTTTCTTGTAGACCCCTCCAGCTACTGTAAAGCCACTCTAAAATCTCCCCAGAGCCTTCACCTCATGAAATCATAGAATTGTTTCAGTTGGAAAAGACATTTAAGATCACTGAGTCTAATCTTCAACCTAAAAAATCCTTGGCACTGTGTGCACTGGAACCAGAGGGGCTGTGTTGCATGGAGGAATATGCAGATGGGACAAACCAGTTTGATCCACAAGCAGGACCTGAGGGACTTTTGATCCATCCCCAGAGTCTTGTCTCCATGGTATTTTTCCAGGGTGGATTTAACTCCATTCCCCACCACTCTTTGGGCCTGGCCATCCAGCAAGTTTATTTTTTTTTCTACCCAGCAGGGCATTCACCCATCCCAACCATGAGCAGCCAATGTCTCCAGGAGAATGATGAATTAGAATCATAGAATCAGTCAGGGGAGGAAGGGACCTCAAGGCTCATCCAGTTCCAACCCCCCTGCCATGGGCATGGACACCTCACACTACAGCAGCATCATAGAAGCCCTGAGCCTGTTGCTGCAGGAATCAGAGAATCACAGAACAGTTTGGGTTGGAAGGGACCTTCAAAGGTCATCCAGTCCAACCCCCCTGCAGGCAGCAGGGACATCCTCCACTACAGCAGGTTGCCCAGAGCCCCTTTGAGCCTCATCTTGAAGATCTCCAGGGATGGGGTCTCAATCACCTCCCCAGGCAATCTGTTCCAGTGTTCCACTACTCTTAGGCTAAAGAACTTCCTTCTAATGTCCAACCTAAATCTATTCTCTCATTTCAAACCATTGCCCCTTGTCCTACCACTACAGACCTTTGCAAACAGTCCCTTTTCATCCTTCCTGTAGCCCCCTTCAGGTCCTGGCAGGCTGCTCTTAGGTCTGCCTGGAGCTTTCTCTTCTCCTGGCTGAACACCCCCAGCTCCCTCAGCCTGCCCTCTAAAATCCTGTGGTTGGCAGAACACTGTGCAGGAGACAGGCAGCAACAACCACACATCCCCATCTGACAAGCACAGAGGCTTCTGAGAAACCCAGGAGCAGTGGGAGAGCTTTGGGCGGCGAAGGGCCAGCCCCCAGGGGTGGCTTTGTGCTGGCTTCCCAGAAACTGGAAATGTCAAACTGCTTCCTAAGGAGAGTCAGGCCTGGGCCCAAACCCAAAATGTCAGGGCCAGATCCAAGCTGCCCCAAATTTGGATCTGGATGTGAAATCTGTGGCTTTGGGACCCTTTCTGGTTTACATTTTTAAGCAGCTAATTGTCTCTTGTATCAGATGCAAGGCAGGAGCTTGAAGCAGAAGGATGGAAATCTGTCAGGATCCCATTTTGCAGTAGTGGAGGAACTCCTTCCTTGTGGTTTACATTTTTAAGCAGCTAATTGTCTCTTGTATCAGCTACAAGGCTGGAGCTCAAAGCAGAAGGATGGAAATCTGTCAGGATCCCATTTTGCAGTGTGGAGAAACTCCTTCGTCCCCTTGGATGCAGGGAAGCAGCTTTGCCACATCTGCTAGCCAGGGGAAATGGAAACTCTGGAGTGAATAATTATACACAAATGTTTACAGAGGAATAAATAAGAAGAACTTAGGCATAAGTCAAGAATAACAAATGACATGTGGCCAAAACCCCTGAATAGCTACCAAGGCCCAGGGCTGGGATATGCAATTTTCACATCGTTTGCAGCCCTGGGCAGCTAGGAAGGGTGGTTAGGAGATATTAGGCCACAAGGGCTGCTCAGTACCTGGTATTTATAGTAAATTTCCAGTGGCCAAGGAAACAGATCTCAAAATCCCAGCCTGGGAAAGGATGGAACAAGGCCAAGACAGGCAGTTTTTTGGGGTGTTCCTGGCCAAAAGGGAGGACTTGAGCAATATGCAGCCTCCTTTGTGTCTCTGTGTGCACAAAGTCAGACTCCCACCTTTGTTGCCATCCCTGGTTGGCTTCATGCCCTTTGGTTCCATTCTCATTTTGGACAGGTCTTCTGCTTCATTTTCTTTCAGGGCTGGTCACCAGTGGTGTGCCCCAGGGCTCAGTACTGAGATCAGCTCTCTTTAATGTCTTTATCAATGGGGGTCAAGAGGGAGGGGACAGGCTCTGCTCACTTGCACCCTGGGATAGGACAAGGGGCAATGGATAGAAACTGCAGCACAGGAGGTTCCACCTCAACATGAGGAGGAACTTCTTCCCTGTGAGGGTCCCAGAGCACTGGAACAGGCTGCCCAGAGAGGTTGTGGAGTCTCCTTCTCTGGAGACTTTCCAGTCCTCTCTGGATGTGTTCCTGTGTGACCTGTGCTGGATTCTCTGGTCCTGCTCTGGCAGGGGGGTTGGACTCAATGATCTTTGGAGGTCCCTTCCAACCCTGTGAGCCTGTGATCTGGATGAAGGAAACAAGGCACCTTTTGCAAATGACAACCTGTTGAGTAGGAGTGTTGGTCTGCGTGTGAGCAGGAAGGCTCTACAGAGGGATCTGGACAGGCTGGATCAGTGGCCTAAGACCAATGGGATGAGGCTGAACAAGGCCAAGCCCCAGGTCCTGCACTTGGATCACAACAACCCCATGAATGCTCCAGGTTTGAGGCAGAGCAGGTGGAAATGTGCCCAGTAGAAAAGGTCCTGGGGGTGTTGGGTGACAGGTAGCTAAAGATGAGCCAGAGTGTGCCCAGGGGGCCAAGAAGGCCACCAGCATCCTGCCTTGGATCAGCAATGGTGTGGCCAGCAGGACCAGGGCAGGGATTGTACTGTACTCAGCACTGGTGAGGCCACTGAGCTAAGTTTTGGGCCCCTCACTAGAGGAAAGACAACAAGGTGCTGGAGCAGGTCCAGAGAAGGGCAAGGAAGCTGGTGAAGGGTTTGGAGTACAAGTCTGGTAAGGAGTGGCTGAGGTACACAGAGTTCTTTATCTTGGAAATGGAGGCTGAGGGGAAACCATCTCACTCTCTACAGCTCCATGAAAGGAGGTTGGAGTGAGGTGAGTGTTGGTCTCTTCTCCCAAAGAACAAACAATGGGACAAGAGGAAACAGCCTCAGGTTGTGCCAGGTAAGGGTTACGTCAGACACGAGGAGCAATTTCTTTCCTGAAAGTGTTGTTAAGGGCTGGGACTGGTCTGAAAGGGCCATGGTGGAGTCATCATTCTTGAGGGGATTTAGAAGATGTGCAGATGTGGTGCTGAGGGACATGGCTGAGCAGTGGACTTGGTTGGACTTGACAATCTTCAAGGTCTTTTCCAACCTAAATGATTCCAGTGACAAGTCTCATCTCCCAGTGGATGTTACCTCCTCTTTTTATGCAGTTCCTCCCAACCTATCCATGTATCCCTTAAGGATGGGCTCTGTCTTTCAGAGCCTGCAGGACTTCTGCTTTGTTTGTGTTTGGCAGAAAGCAGCTAAACCCTGAGCTATCTGTGTCCCAGCCAGCTTGGCTTCCTCAGGGTCCTCACCCACCTGCAGGATCACAGCCCTCTCAAGAGGCTTGCTGCTCTTGTGGGCTTCAACACCTCCAGGCAGCGGGCATCCACAACCTTCCTGGGCAACCTATTCCAGTGTTCCTGTTCCACTAATCCTGCATTTGAGCCATAGAGATCTCATTTCTCCTGCTCCCAAAAGGAGAGCTCAGCTGCCTTCTGCCATCAGCATCTTCTCACTTCGGAGAAGGAGTCCTTTGGTGGTTTGCTCTTCCCAGCATTGAGGAGAGCCTGCTGGAAGGTCTACAGCCTCTCAAGTACAATGAAAAAAGCATTCTTGCTCATATTTTTGAGATTACAGGAAGGTGGTACCTCTGCCGGCCTCTGTTCCTGCTCAGTAGTCAATAGCTGAGCTGGACATGAGCAGGCAGTGTGAGCTTGCAGCACAGAAGGCCAAGGGCAGCCTGGGCTGCATCCAAAGCAGCATTGCCAGCAGAGCCAGAGAGCTGATTCTGACACTTTGCTCTGCTCTGCTGAGACCTCACCTGCAGTGCTGTGTGCAGGGCTGGAGCCCTCAGCACAGGAAGGACATGGACCTGATGGAGAGGGTCCAGAGGAGGCCACAAAAATGCTCAGGGGGTTGGAGCAGCTCTGCTGTGAGGACAGGCTGAGGGAGCTGGGGGTGTTCAGCCTGGAGAAGAGAAGGCTCCAGGCAGACCTAAGAGCAGCCTGCCAGGACCTGAAGGGGGCTACAGAAAGGCTGGAGAGAGACTGGTTGCAAAGGCCTGCAGGGACAGGAAGAGGGAGAATGGTTTCAAATGAGAGCAGAGCAGATTGAGATTGGATGTGAGGAACAAGTTCTTTACTATGAATGTGGTGGAACACTGGAAGAGGTTGCCCAGGGAGGTGGTTGAGGCTCCTTCCCTAGAGATATTCAAAGTGAGGCTGGATGAGGCCCTGGGCAGCCTGATCTAGTTGGGGCTGTCCCTGCTGACTGCAGGGAGGTTGGACTGGATGAGCTTTGGAGGTCCCTTCCAGCCTGGACCTTTCTATGCTTCTGCAATAGAACTATGTTCCTGAATGTCTCTTGACTCCTTCCAGTAGATTACTGGGGACCAATTTATCATTTACTGGTGCTATGAAAAAATAAAAGAGAGAGAGAGAGAAAAGCAATTTGGGAGCTATCAAAGTGAGTAGCTGTAAGCCTTTATGGAGCTGGTTTTATGAGAGATTGTTTCCAGGTGGCTCCTTGGCTGGTGCGAGGCTGCCCCTGACACAGAGCACATTGGTCTGTGGAGGGGGCTTGAGGACATCACTAAACCAACCAGGTTGGAAGAGATCTGCAAGATCATCAACTCCAACTGATCACCCAACCCTAACTAATCAGCCAGACCATGGCACTGAGTGCCTCATTCAGTCTTTTCTTAAACACCTCCAGGGACGTCGATCCCACACCCTCCCTGGGCAGCACATTCCAATGGCCAATCTCTCTTTCTGGGAAGAACTTTTTTCTAAGATCAAGCCTAAACCTCCCCTGGCACAGCTTGAGACTGTGTCCTCTTGTTCTGTCCCTGCTTGCCTGGGAGCAGAGCCCAACCCCCACCTGGCTACAACCTCCCTTCAGGCAGTTGTAGAGAGCAATGAGGTCTGCCCTGAGCCTCCTCTTCTCCAGGCTAAACACCCCCAGCTCCCTCAGCCTCTCCTCACAGGGCTGTGCTCCAGACCCCTCCCCAGCCTTGCTGCCTTTCTCTGGACACCTTCCAGCATCTCACCTCTTTCTGAAACTGAGGGGCCCAGAAGTGGACACAGGACTCAAGGTGTCTTCTAACCAGTGCTGAGCACAGGGCAGAATGACTTCCCTAGATCAGTTCACTTTCCCCTCATCCTGACCCTGTGCTGGTGCTAAGAGGGAGCAGCTGGGTGAGGAATTGGCCTGCAGAAAGTTAAGATGCAAGTTGTGTGGATTTCCACTTTGTTACTACAGAGTAATTTGGTCCATTGCACACCTAATTTGGAGTACCCAAGTAGGTTGCCCATGAGCCAGCAACGTGCTCTGGTGCCCAAGAAGGCCAATGGCATCCTGGAGTGGATTAGAAGGGCTGTGGTGAGTAGGTCAAGAGAGCCTCTACTCTGCCCTGGTGAGGCTGAATCTGGAGTATTTTGTCCAGTTCTGGGCCCCTCAGTTCAGGAAGAACCTCAGGGAACTGCTTGAGAAAGTCCAGCACAGAACCACAAAAATGATGAGGGGAGTGGGAGATCTTTCTTAGGAGGAGAGCCTGAGGGAGCTGAGGGCTCTGGAGCTTGGAGAGGAGGAGCCTGAGGGTGACCTCATTGCTGGTGATGAAGATGTGCAGGGGGAGTGCCCAGAGGCTGGAGCCAGGCTCTGCTGGGTGATGCCCAATGCCAGCACAAGGGACAGTGGTGGAAGCTGAGGCAGAGGAAGTTCCATGGAAACAGGAGGAAGAATTTTTTCCCTGTGAGGGTGAAAGAAGCCTGGAAGAGGCTGCCCAGGGGGGTTGTGGAGTCTTCCTCTCTGGAGATATTCCAAACCCACCTGGCTGTGTTCCTGTGTGACCTGCTCTAGGTGCTCCTGCTCTGGCAGGGGGTTGGACTGGATGAGCTTTCGAGGTCCCTTCCAGCTCCTAACAGTCTGTGATTCCAACCTCCCTGTCATGGGCAGGGACACCTTCCCCTAGACCAGTCTGCTTAGGGCCCTGTCCAACCTGGCCTTGAAAAAATTCCAGGGAGGGGGAAAGAGATGCTCTCTGGAGGTTCCTTCCATGATTCTGAGGTTCTGTGATTCTGAGGTTCTGTGATTCTATTTTTGCTGTGGGAGGAAGACCCAAAGGGCTGGAAGAGAGGATGAAACAGTACTTTTGTCCAAACCAAGGATGGAATCATAGAATCATTTTGGTTGAGAGAGGTCTTTAAGATCATCAAGTCCAATCCTTAACCCCGCAGTGCCAGGTCACCACTAAGCCATGGCCCTCAGCACCACATCTGCACAGCTTTGAAACCCCTCCAGGGCTCGGGACTCCACCACTGTCCTGGGCAGCCTGGTCTAAGGCTTCACAACCCTTTGGGGAAAGAAATTGTTTCTTGGGTCCAACCTAAACCTCCCCTGGTACAACTTGAGGACATTTCCTATGGCTGTCCCTTGGGACAAGAGACCAAGACCCACATAACTCCAACTTCCTTTCAGGGAGTTGTAGAGAGCAATGAGGTTTCCCCTGAGCCTCCTTTTCTCCAGGCTAAACAACTTCAGGTCCCTCAGCTGCTCCTCACAAGACCTGTTCTCCAGGCCCTTCACCATCTTTGTTGCTCTTCTTGGCCAGCTCAGCATCTTTTCCTGCATCAGTCTCTGGGCTGTCACATCATAGAAACACAGAATCATTAAGGTCAGAAAAGACCTTCAAGATAACTGACTCCAACCATAACCCAACTACCATGACCACTAAACTACATCCTGAAGCACCACATCAACACACTTCTTGAACACCTCCAGGGATGGGGACTCCACCACCTCCCTGGGCAGCCTGAGCTGTCTCTCAGTAAAGAAGTGCATTTTCTGATGTTCAATCTGAATCACAGAATCACAGAACGGTCTGGGCCAGAAGGAACCTCCAAAACTCATCCAGTCCAACTTCCCTGCAGTCAGCAGGGACATCCCCAACTAGATCAGGGTGCTCAGAGGCCTGTTGAGCCTCAGAAGGAGCCTCAACCACCTCCCCTCAACCACCTCCCTGGGCAACCTCTTCCAATCTTCCACCACCATCATAGTAAAGAACTTCTTACTAACATCCAATCTCAATCTGTTCTTCTCTAGTTTGAAGCCATTGTCCCTGGTCCTGTCCCTGCAGGCCTTTGCAAACAGTCTCTCTGCAGCCTTCCTGTAGCCCCCTTCAGGTGCTGGCAGGCTGCTCTTAGGTCTGCCTGGAGCCTTCTCTTCTCCAAGCTGAACACCCCCAGCTCCCTCAGCCTGGCCTCACAGCAGAGCTGCTCCAACCCCCTGAGCATTTTTGTGGCCTCCTCTGGACCCTCTCCATGGTCCATGTCCTTACTGTGCTGAGGGCTCCAGCCCTGCACACAGCACTGCAGGTGAGGTCTCCTCAAGGCTTGGTCCCTCTGTGATATCTCTTTGGAATCTCTTGACAACATCAATCAACTCTTCCTGGGAAAAGCTCTTCACTGTGATTCTAGATTTAAGACCCAAGATCTTCTCCTCTTGGAATTCTGTGTCCCACAGCATCCTCCTGGAGAAACTGACTGCAAGCACCACCATCACCACCCCCACCCCCCTCTTCTCTTGTTGGTTGCTTTCTGGTATTACATCATTCTGCACTTCGTGCCAATGCCAAGTGTCAAGTGGTCCTTTCTAATCCCTCCAATTCTCAGGTGTTTCTCTTTCCTTTTGTTTTTTTTCTTTTACATATGTATATTTTGGGGTTTTTTTGGTCTCCTGCTGATGGTTTTGGCTGAGGTTCAATAGCCCTGTGCTGGCTTTTGCCCTGCAGCAGCTCCAGGGGCTTTTCCCCCTCATCCCCTGCAGACAAAGAGTTAACTCCCTCCCCAACCCTCCTGCAAGAGGAGGATTTAGAAGGGATTGTAGCATCATTCCTTCAATGCAGCCAGATGCTCACCATTACCCTAGGCAGCTCTGTGCTGCAGATTGTTTCCTGCTACTCATCAGCTGGAGAAGAGCATTTGGATGAAGTGGTGGTTTGGGTATCACTTTGCAGGTCTGGAGTATAACTTGAGTGGAAAGAGATTTAGCTCCAATTACTTTGATGTAATTCAGAACACAGAGGAGCTCTCTGTTGCTCAGACAGTAGTTAGTTTGGGCTTGGCTTTTTACTCCACTGGCAAAAGCCACTGCACTCCCCTGCAGTTTTTGGAGCGTGTGGAGGGGTGTGTGTGAGGCCAAAAACCTCACTCTGAGCATCTTGAGCACCAGAGCAGGCACTGCAGTATGTACATTTAGCTACAGCCTCTGAGGAAAGAAAACAAACAACAGAACAACAACCCCCAACCTGCCAAGACCGAAGTGGAACTAAACAGAATTCATTCAGAGCTGAGGCCAGTTTGAAACCCAACACCAAAACTCCTTTCTTTGTAGGGTTTTTCTGTAATATTTTGTATTCCTTTTCCTTCTGGTTTGAAACCAAACCCCTCTCCTGGCAGGTTGATGCAGTTCTCATGCCCCACAGGCAGGTGATGTTTCTCTTGGGGTCTCCAGCTCTGCTGAAGTTGTATGAATCCAGCCCTGTGTTCGTTCATGCTGAGAGCAAAAGGAACATCAAAGAAGCACTTTCTGTAGTGTTTCCATTCTCCCTTTTTAGGCTAAAGCTTTCTTCTGAGCCTAACCTGTGTGGATACTCAGTAAAATGGGATCACAGAATTGTCAGGGTTGGAAGGGACCTCAAGGACCAGCCAGGTCCAACCCCCCTGCCATGGCCAGGGACACCTCACACTACAGCAGGTTGCTCACAGCCACATCCAGCCTGGCTGCAAAAACCTCCAGGCATGAGGCTTCCACCACCTCCCTGGGCAACCTCTGCCAGTCTCTCACCACCCTCATGGGGAACAACTTCTTCCTAACAGAGCAACCTGATTTTGTGCAGAAATGGACAAAAATCTGTTCACTGAAGTAGAGGAGGGGAATGGGTGGCTTGGCCAACCTGGAAAGCCCCCCTGAGCAAAGAGGGCTCTTAAGTCATCCCAAAAGAAGAGGGAACCTGAACTGCACCCCCAAAAGGACACTCAGAAGCCAGAAAGGGAGGTGGTTAAGGGCCAAAATGCTGCAGAAACCACGGCAAAGGACCCTGCTGCCTGGCTGAATGGTGGCTGTCACTGCAGAGCTGTGAGAAGACCACAAAGGTTGGGGTTTGCCAGGAGAATAAACCTTCCTTGTTCAGAACCAAGCTTAACTTCAGCCTGGTGATTTGTTCCAGCAACCCCACTTAATGCTGCTGCCTGAAGGAGTCAGCAGCGTGCTGGGGGAAGGCACAAACACAGCCTCCTGTGCCAGCTCGGAAACCTGCAGCCCTTGATGAATACCAGAGCAGGATCCCAAGCTGTCTCCTGGATGGGCTGAGCAGAAGGTTATTTCCCCACAAACCCCCAAGGTTTGTTTTCTGTTTCCCATCACCGTGCCCACAGGACTCCTTCAGGCAGGGGCTGCTCTTTGTCACCCTTAGCACCGCAGCCTGGTTCTGTTCCTCGCCCAGGTGACCAGGGAGGTCACTCATCTCGCTCCTGAAGCTCTTTCTATCCCTCACTGTCACCTTATTGGGATCTCTGTGTGTCTAAAGGGTAGAAGTGGAGGCTGTAAGGAGAGGTAAGAGACTCTCCTGTCGCACAGCAGACCCTCCATCTGCACAGCCTCTGCCTGCTCTTTGTGTTTCCAAGCTGTTCTGAGTCCCAGCTTTGGGCTTTCCTCTGTCCCAGGATCCCCCTCCTTGTTTGATCAGTTCACCTCCAGACCTGAGCAAATGTGGCAGATTCATCAATACCCTTTTAAAAACCAAACCAAACAAAAAAAAAAAAAAAAAAAAGGAAGAAGGAACACCAGAAGGGTTGAGCTAGGTAGATTTGCTTCTCCTGATGGCCTTTAAAGTCCAGCCAGAGTTGAGTGCACAACCAAAATGAAGTGGGTCTCTCCCCAGCCTTCCAAAAGGATTGAAGGCAGCAGCAGGATGCCTGATTGCTAAGCTGCAGGGAAGCAGGAGGCCGATTCTGCTGTGTCAGAGGCTGATCTTTCACAGATGCTGGGAAGCTAGGAAGTGCAATTAGAGGGAAATTGCACTAAGGCAAACGAGTGCATGCCAAGTTCTGCCATTCTCCATTACCCACCTGAGCCCTCTGATTGTGGCAGACACCCCAACATCTGCATGTGCTTTGTCAGAGTGGGGAAAGTAATCCCAGGAGTCGTGCCTGAAAGGAGGGAGTGGGAGAAAAGAGAGAGGCTTCTGGAAGGAGCAGGCACCCAAGAGGCACCACAAAGCTCTGGTGATGGCCAAGAGTCACCACAAAGCTGGGGTGGGGTCCAAGAGCTACTGGAAAACTATGGCCATGTCCAGGAACCACTTCAAAGCTTTGGTGATGTCCAAGAGCCACCACAAAGTTGTGGTGATGTCCAAGAGCCACTGCAAAACCATGGCAGTGACCAAGAACCACTGCAAAGCCATCCACAAAGCTGTGGTGATGTCCAAGAGCCACTAAAAAGCCATGGTGAGGTCTAAGGCTGCATGGCTGTGTTTAAGAACCACTTCAAAGCCATGGTGATGTCCAAGAGGCACCAGAAAACCATAGTGGTGTCTAAAACACTGCATGGCTGTGTCTAAGAACCACTTCAAAGCCATGGTGATGTCCAAGAGCCACCACAAAGCTGTGGTGATGTCCAAGAGCTATCATAAAGCCATGGTGATATCTAAGACACTGCATGGCTGTGTCTAAGAACCACTTCAAAGCCATGGTGATGTCCAAGAGGCACCAGAAAGCCATGGTGATGTCTAAGACACTGCATGGCTGTGTCTAAGAGTCAGTTCAAAGCTGTGGTGATGTCCAAGACACTGCATGGCTCTGTCTAAGAACCACTTCAGAGCCACGGGGATGTATAAGACAGAATCACAGAAGCACAGAATTAACCAGGTTGGAAAAGACTTCAGAGATCATCAAGTCCAAGCTATCACCCAACACCATCCAATCAACTCAACCATGGCACTCAGTGCCTCATCCAATCTTTTTTTGAACACCTTCAGGGATGGTGTCCTCTCCTTCTGTCCCTGGTTGCCTGGGAGCAGAGCCCAACCCCCACCTGGCTACAACCTCCCTTCAGGCAGTTGTAGAGAGCAATGAGGTCTGCCCTGAGCCTCCTCCAGGCTAAACACCCCCAGCTCCCTCAGCCTCTCCTCACAGGGCTGTGCTCCAGACCCCTCCCCAGCCTCCTTGTCCTTCTCTGGACACATTCCAGCATCTCAACATCTTGCTGAAACTGAGGGGCCCAGAACTGGACACAACACTCAAGATGCTGCATGGCTGTGTCTAAGAACCACTTCAAAGCCATGGTGATGTCCAAGAGCCACCACAAAGCTGTGGTGATGTCTGAGCTGCTGCAAAACCATGGTCATGTCCAAGAACCTCTGCACGGCTGTGGCAATGTCCAAGAGCCGCCACAAAGCCATGGTGCTTCCCAGGAGCTGAGCTAGCTCAGGAGTCCTGGCTAGCTGAAAGCTTTCCTGTGGTGACCCCAGGCAGGGTGACCTCAGCACTGTCTCAGGGTAGTTTCTGTTGCACTTGGCCACCAGGGCTCTCTACAAATCCCTGAGCTCTGGCCCTCCTAAGAGTGTGGTGTGAAGCTCAGTTCTCATGAGAACTTGGAGATGCCAGATAGTTCCAGCTCCTGCTAGGACCAGAAATAACTCCTGATCTTTTCTCAGGATCTTCTGGCCGTGCTCTTTCCTAACCCAGCTGAATCTCACTGTTCCCGAGCTCCCACAGCATAAGAGAGAAGAAAACAAAGGAGCAACCAAAGCAGGAGGGCAGGGAAATGAGCTGCCCATGCTCATGGAAGCCCAGAGAGACCTTGGGTTTGTTTCCATCTGAACCCTAGCTTATCACAGTACCACAGAACATTAGAGGTTGGAAGGGACCTCCAGAGATCATCCAGTCTAACCCCCCTGCCAGAGCAGGAGCACCACCCACAAGAGCCTGGCCCCCTCAGCTTGCCCCCCAGCCCTCAGCTCTTGATAGACATTGATCAGATCCCTCTCAGCCTTCTCTTCTCCACACTAAACAGCCCCAGGGCTCTGAGCCTCTCTTCCCAGGGGAGATGCTCAAGTCCCCTAAGCATCCTCCTGGCTCTCCCTTGGACTCTCTCCAGCAGGTCTCTGTCTCTCTTGAACTGGGGAGCCCAGAACTGGACACAGGATTGCAGCTGTGGTCTCAGCAGGGCAGAGCAGAGGGGGAGCAGAACCTCCCTAGCCCTGCTGGCCACACTTTGCTTGCTGCCCCCAGGATGCCATTGGCTCTCTTGGCCACCAGGGCACATTGCTGTCCCATGCAGAACTTGCTGCCCACCAGCACTCCAAGGTCTTTCCAGCAGGGCAGCCCCCAACCTGTCCTGGTGCCTGCTGTGATTCCTCCCCAGATGCAGGACCCTGCCCTTGTCCTTATGGAACTCCATGAGGTTTGCCTGCAGCCAGCTCTCAGCCTGTCCAGCTCTCATGGATGTCAGCACAGCCTGGCAGGTGTCAGCCACCCCCTCCAGTTTTGTATCATCAGAACCTGCTGAGGGGACTCTCAGTCCAGGTTGTTGATAAAGATATTGAACCAAACTGGACCCAGTACTGATCCCTGGCTGTCCTTCTTGCAGCCTGCATGGTAATCCTCCATGGTGCACCCCATGTCTCAGAGGCAGGAGGGCTCACAGGTCACTGCTCCATTCCTTGCCCTGCCACCCATTTCCTGGGTGATTTTCTTCATCTGTTATCTTCTGTTGCAGGTCCCCACTTTAGGAAAGGGTCAAAGAGCATCCCCTTGCTTGGAGTAAACACACAGGAGGCCCCAAATGCTGGACAGATGAGGTGGAGACATGGCCCTTGAAGGTTCTTATCTGCTGGTGGGTTCCCAGAGGAAACTGTCCCTGTGGAGCAGTTCAGCAAAGCCACATTGGGAGTGAAAAGGACACTGCTTCCATGAGCTTACACTGAGGGGTGCCTGCAGGACTGTGAAAGGCTCATCTAGAACAAGGGGAAGCAGCTTCAGGTAGCATCAGGGGAAGCTTAGGCTGGCCATGAGGAACAATTTCTTCCCCAAAAGGGTTGTTAAGCCCTGGAGCAGGCTGCCCAGGGCAGTGGTGGAGTGTCCAACCCTGCTGTGTGGAGGTGGTGCTGAGGGAGCAGGTTTAGTGGTGACCTGGCAGTGCTGGGTTAATGGTTGGACTTGGTGATTATGGTTAACCTGGGGTCTGGAGCAGCCAAGTCCAGTTGAGAGGCATCCTGCCTGTGGCAGGGAGGTTGGAGTAGAGGATCAGATGATCTCTAAGGGCCCTTCCAACCTAAGGCATTCTAAGGCATTCATCTTAAAGGTCTTTTCCAACCTAAATGCTTCTGTGATCTACAGGGAGAGCCTCTCTTCTGAGGACTGAGAGGAGAGGTCTCCTTCCAGAGCACTCATCCCTGAGGTACAAGGCAGTTTGTTAATGCTGCTGATTTTATCAGTGATGTGGTGGTGATGATGATGATGATGATGATGCACACATCACACTCTGAGGTTGGACTGGGTCTGCTCAGCAGGCTCCAGACAGCCTCCTAAAGGAATGTGCGTGGGTGGCTGAGGAATCCTCTAGAAGGATTCATAAAGGCTACGGATGCTAAAGATGTGCCCCAACAGCTCCAGACTCAGCTGTGGGTGAAGGTTGGGATTTCTGCTCTCTTTGGCTGTCTGTCCAGTTCTGAGATCCTTATTTCCCCTCAAACCACTTCAGACTCAGCTGCTGGGCAGCTTTGCTCATGGACAGCAAAAACCTGTGGGCTTGAAGGAGAAGGGGCAAACCTCATGTGGCCATCTACCTCCCATGCTCCCTATGGCTATCCAAGTACCAGGCAGCAAAATCCCCTCTGATTTCAGGAGAGACAGAGCTGTGGGAAGAGTAACATTTGATAACTCCTAAGAATGATTGAAGATGTACCAAAATCTACTCAGGCTGCTCCAAAATCCATCAAAGCCAGCATAAAGACTCCAGCTGTGACCTCTAGCCCTTGGATAAAGTCCTAGATGTGCTGGAAAGTGTCCAGAGAAGGGCCATGAGGATGAGCAGAGGTCTGGAGCTGCTCTGCTCTGGAGACAGACTGAGAGAGTTGGGGTTGTGCAGTATGGAGAGGAGAAGGCTCCCAGGAGACCTTCTTGTGGCCTTCCAGGATCTGAAGAGGGCTCCAAGAAAACTGGGGAGGGACTTTTTAGGCTATCAAGGAGTGATAGGACTGGGAGGAATGGAGCAAAACTAGAAGTGGGGAGATTCAGATTGGATGTTAGGAAGAAGTTGTTCCTCATGAGGGTGGTGAGAGACTGGCAGAGGTTGCCCAGGGAGGTGGTGGAAGCCTCATCCCTGGAGGTTTTTGCAGCCAGGCTGGATGTGGCTGTGAGCAACCTGCTGTAGTGTGAGGTGTCCCTGGCCATGGCAGGGGGGTTGGAACTGGCTGAGCCTTGAGGTCCCTTCCAACCCTGACAATTCTATGATTCTATGATTCTGTGACTCTGCAGCCTTTGGAAGCCATGCTGCTTGCATGGGAAGCAGGGGCAGAAGCTCAGGGGGGCAGGGTCCTGGTTTAGCTGTGATAGAATCCAGGGCCAGCCATGGTGTGGAGGCCACCAGCAGTTTGGAATCAGCCAGGAAGTGAAGCTGGGAGGAGCATGAGGCAGGGCAGCTGTGCTGATTAGGTTCTCAGGTGTATCCCTTCTCAGAATCACCACACAGTATAAAAGAGGGAGTTTAGGAAGAGAGAATCTTGTTGCTCTTTTTCTTCCTTGTTGTCCTCCTTCTCCCTGTACCTGCAGGGTCTTGCTGACCATCCTGCTCCAAAGGAACTGCTTTCCTGAATGTTCTTACTGCACCTTCACTGGGGTGAGTACCATTTGATGACAATTAGGGGTCTTGAACATCTCCCCTTTGGAGATAGCCTGAGAGCCCTGGGGCTGTTTAGTGTGGAGAAGAGAAGGCTGAGAGGGGATCTGATCAATGTCTATCAATAGCTGAGGGCTGGGGGTCAAGTGGAGGGGGCCAGGCTCCTGTGGGTGGTGCACAGCAATAAGCTAAGGAGCAATGGAGACAAACTGGCTCTGGCCAGCCTGCACTAGTATGAGGTGTCCCTGCCCATGGCAGGGGGATTGGAACTAGATGATCCTTGTGGTCCCTTGCAACTCTGACTGATTCTATGAATCTATGAACTTAAACAGAGAAGGTTTCAGCTCAGCATGAGGAGAAACTTCTTTCCAGTGAGGGTAACAGAGCCCTGGAGCAGGCTGCCCAGAGAGGTTGTGGAGTCTCCTTCTCTGGAGATGTTCAAGACCCACCTGGATGCATTCCTGTGCAGACTCCCCTGGGTGCTCCTGCTTTGGCAGGGGGGTTGGACTGGATGACCTCTGGAGGTCCCTTCTAGCGTTTAATGTACTGTGGTGCTGTGATTTATTTTGCTGTGTCATGAAATCCATTTTCCCCTCAACCTATGAGGTCTCCTCTCCTTTTCCTCATCCCCCTTCTCTTCTGATGAGGGCTTATGGGCTGACAGAACAATCTGTATAGCTCAGCCCTGGATATAGGCTGAGTGCAGACAGGCAGTTCAGCCCTGAAGTGCCCTGTTGGGAGAGGTTTGGGGATTCCCATGTCACATAGTGCAGCCTCCTAGAAAGTCACAGCACAAGCTTCATCCATGGGGAACCTACTGTGCTCCTGTGCACCGCTCTTCATGAGGGGAGAAGTTAAATTCACAGAATTGTCAGGGTTGGAAGGGACCTCAAGGCTCAGCCAGTTCCAACCCCCCTGCCATGGCCAGGGACACCTCACACTACAGCAGGTTGCTCACAGCCACATCCAGCCTGGCTGCAAAAACCTCCAGGGGTGAGGCTTCCACCACCTCCCTGGGCAACCTCTGCCAGTCTCTCACCACCCTCATGGGGAACAACTTCTTCCTAACATCCAATCTGAATCTCCCCATTTCTAGTTTTGCTCCATTCCCCCCAGTCCTATCACTCCTTGACACCCTCAAACGTCCCTCCCCAGCTTTCTTGGAGCCCCCTTCAGATCCTGGAAGGCCACAAGAAGGTCTCCTGGGAGCCTTCTCTTCTCCAGACTGCACAGCCCCAACTCTCTCAGTCTGTCTCCAGAGCAGAGCAGCTCTGGGCCTCTGCTCATCCTCATGGCCCTTCTCTGGACACCTTCCAGCACCTCCAGATCCTTTTTGAAATAGAGGCTCCAGAACTGGACACAGTGCTCTGGGTAGGGTCTCAGCAGAGTGGGAAAACTGGCAGCTGAAGCTGCCTGAGGGTCTAGAAATCAGCCAGGAGGGGGTTGAGCTGGGTCACCTCAGACTTCAGGGCAACTCTTCATGACTGTGCGTAAGTGGCAGGGCATGGTTGGAGTTTTCACCTTTCAGATAGCCCAGGAGGTGTTGGTCCAGCCTCAGTGTCAGCCCCTGGAGGCACACAGCACATCTTGTCTGTCCCAGATGTTCTTTGAAGGTAGCTTTATGTAAAGCAAGGATTAGGTCCTACTGCCAAAAAGGCCTTTTGAGCCCAAAACCTGATGCTGGGTGGAAGGGAAGGAATTGAATGTGTGGTGCAGCTTCCTCCCTCCAGTCTAAAAATGGCCCTGGCAGGCTCCCAGCTGGCCAGAGATGGCCACGGATGCAGCTCTTCCCTTGCATTCCCATCCACTGGGTAAAATTAGTCCAACTCAAGATTTTACAGGCATTTGCCTCATCTTGCATCAGCTCTCAATGCAGCACCTCCTGCTTCTTTCCATTCCTGCTGACACTCCTCCAGTGTGTGGATTCTCTTCCTTCTCTTGCTCTCCAGTTTCTCAGCTGGGAAGCCACCTTGAGGAAAACTTTCACCCTCTTGAGAGCTTTTTTCATACAAGCTAGGATGGAGAAAGGTTGGGGTGGGACTCAATGATGTCTGGAGGTCCATTTCTGACCCCTAACATTCTGTGATGAAGAGATGTGGCCAAGGGAGTGATCAGAGCTCCCTCCACGGAGCTCCAAGTAAATCCATCATGAACTGCTGGCACCATCAGCCCAGAACCCAGCCCTGGCCTTTAGAGAGTTGAGGAGCATCAGGTGAAACATGCTTTGGCATGAGCTCTAGATTCAGAGCAGAGAAGTGAGGTGCTCTAGGACTTAGCTAATGGTTTTGATTCCCAGACTGTTCAGTTGTAGAATTACAGAATTGTTTTGGTTGGAAAAGACCTCCAAGGGCAGAGACTGGCTTGAGAGAAGCCCTGAGGAAAAGAACTTGAGGGTGCTGATGGGTGGATTCCTCAATATAGGAAGGACATGGACCTGACGGAGAGGGTCTAGAGGAGGCTACAGAGATGATCAGGGGCTGGAGCAGCTCTGCTATGAGGAGAGGCTGAGGGAGCTGGGGGTGTTCAGCCTGGAGGGGGGGGGGGATAGGGGAAGGGGGGGGGGGAGGGGGGGAGAAGTACAGGCTACAGGCAGACCTAAGAGCGCAGCCCATGCCTTTTGCACCAGGAGCAGAGGACCTGCCTGAATTTGGAAGTGGGCGTACAGAGAAGGCTTGCAGGAGACGAGGAGAGAAGACAGAGAGAAGACCAGTTTTGTTTCTTTTTGCCTTTTTAGAGAAGAGAGAGAGAAGGGGGATGAGAGAGGCAGAGAAAGAAGCAGCGACAGAGAGAGCGAGAGAGAAGAGAGGAGAGAAGTTTGCAGAGCAGAGGACTTTTTGCAGAGTTTTTTGCCTAAGACGACCAGGAGTGCTTGTGGCTGTTGTTGCAAGAGTTTTTGCCCCAGCTTTTGCCCAGAGATTGCAGAGCACCTTTGTGCAAGTTGGAAGAGACAAAGAGAAGTTTTTTTGCAAGAGAGGATTGCCTGAGAATGTTTTGCAGCCCAGAGGAAAGAGGAGGACTGTGGAGGGAAGACCAGGAGAGAAGCCAGAGAGAGACTTTGCAGGATACCAGGAGAAGATAGGAAGGTAGAGGGTAGAGCCAGAGGACAGTGCAAGAGAGCAGCAGAGAGAGAGACAGTTTTTGACAACAGCAGTTTCTTTTTTGCAGAGACAGCTGGAGGAGAGGAGGAAGCCAGGAAGATGCAAGAGGATTTTTGTTGCAGAGAGAGGCGAGAATGAGGAGACAAGAGAGCTGTTTTTTTGCCAGGAGGCATTTTGCAGAGAAGAGAAGAGACTACGCCAGTTTTTGCACCCAGGAGGCACAGCAGAGAAGCCAGGCAGAGACGGAGGGTCGGAGAGGAGATTTTGCAGAGAGGCAGGACTCCAGAGAGAACAGAGAGATTCCAGAGCAGGAGGGGGGGAAAGGGGGGGATGAGAGTGGACATGTGCAGGAGTGACGAGATGTGAAGGAGACTGTTTGTTTTTTTGTATTTTTGCTAGAGAGGAGAGAGAGATGAGAGTCTTTGCAGAGAGGAATAAGCCACCAGATAGAGAGAAGAGACACTCTCTGCAGAGGAGCAGACAGGAGAGACAGAAGAACAGGTTTCTTTTCTGCATTTTTGGCAAGACAGACAGAGACAGAGAGCAGAGACCAGAGAAGAGGAAGACACAGAGAAGCAGGGAGAGGGAGAGAGGAGAGGATTTTTTTTGCTGTGGAAGTGCCAGAGAACGAGAGAGAGCGAGGAGAGGG
Organism: Indicator indicator; assembly: GCF_027791375.1. Lineage (NCBI taxonomy): Eukaryota > Metazoa > Chordata > Aves > Piciformes > Indicatoridae > Indicator > Indicator indicator. The sequence continues at coordinate 13,710,529 of NC_072013.1, read as the reverse complement.
GAAGAGAGAGACAGAGGATAAGGACCAGAGGAGCTGAGGGACCAGCAGAGAGATAGAGAAGAGAGAGAGAAGCAGAGAGAGGACAGAGTTTTTGCAGAGACTAGCCAGAGAGTACAGATGACCCCAGGATAGCAGAAGAAGGAGAGAAGAAACCCTCAGAGAGATCTGTATTCCTTTGCAGGAGGAGAGAGAAGACAGGAGGAGCAGAAGTTTTGCAGGAGAGAAGCAGACCAGACCAGAGGGACAAGAGAGCAGAGAAGGCAGATAAGAAGCCTTTTTTTGCAGAGAGACGAGTGGCAGAGGAAGACAGGAGGGAGCAGGAGAGGCCAGAGAAGGAGAATCAGAGAGAGGGAGATTTTGCCGAGACCAAGGAGAACAGAGAGACAAGCACAGAGAGATGGCTTCTTGCCAAAGAGAGACTTTGTTTGCAGAGAAGGAGGAGCAGAGATTGCAAGTGCAGTTTTTCTTTCTTTTTTTGCCTTTTTTTTTTTGCCAGAGGAGGCCTTCTTTCTTTGTTTTTGCCACACTTTTGCCCTTTTTTGCAGATCTTTTCTTGCAGTTTGCAGAGGGATTTTTTCTCTGTTTTTTTTTTGCGCCAGAGCCAGAGAAGAGGAGAAATTTTGAGAGAGGGGAGCAGAGAAGAAGATCAGGGCCAGCAGACGCAGAAGAGGAATTTTTTGCAGAGAGGACTGAGATTTGCAGCCAGAGATGAGAGAGGGAGAGAGTTTGTTCTTCTGCAGAGAGTTCTGCAGAGAGGACTTTCTTGCCAGAGAGTAAACCAGCCAGAACCAGGCAGTTTCTTTTGCAGATAGAAGAAGCAGAGAGGACCTCCCGGTTTGCAAAAAACAAAGTCCTTTGCAGGGGAAGAAGAGACAGGCAGGAGAGGAGGACCAGGGGTGGGGCCAGGGGGGGGGGGGGGGGGGGCAAAGGACCAGGGGGGGGCCAATGGGGGCGGCGGGGCTGGCGGGCATTGGGCAGGGCCTTGGGGCGGCAATGGCGGCGGGGGGGGGGAGGAACCCACGTGAGAGTGAGGAGAGAGAGGAAGGACCAGGGGGGCACAGGCCCTGGCGGGGGCAAGGCTCATGGCCAAATCGGTGGGGACGCCACCATATCACCCGCCGGGGCCAATGGGGACCGGGGGGGCCCCTAGGGCCACAAAAATAGCGGCAAGGCAGGCCAAGAGCCAGGGGGGGGGGGGCCAAACAAGGGGGGCAACGGGGGGGGGGGGGCAACATATGGGAACCCAGGCAGGGGGGCAAGGGGCAAAACAAGTACATAACATTTGGGGGCAAAACAACGCAGGCATTTGTTAACACTTAGGACTTTTTGGCTTCACATCTAACAACTATCTACAAAAGGGGGCTTTTGGTCTAGCGGGACTAGGGAGAGGAACTACGGATTTAATAAGGGGGAGGGGATGGGGGGGGGGCGGGGGGGGCGGGGGGAGAGAGGGGGACGGGGGGGAGGATTTTGGGAGGGGATCCGGGGAGACAGGGGAATGGCTCGGGGGGGGGGGGATTTAGGGGATGGGATGCACACATCCGGAGGTATGGAGGGATCGGGGGAAACGGACTTATAGTGTTGATCTTGTTGTCTTGGGCAGGGTGGGGGGGCGGGGGAGGGGGGGGGAGGAGTATGGGGGCGACGGGGGGGCCACAGGGGGAGGTAGGGGCGCAGCGCACGGGGAGGAGAGGGAGACGGGAAGGGCTGGAGGGGGAGAGCACGGGGGACTGGCATACATGCAGGGGAGGCATGGGGCGGGCTGGTGTGTTCCGGGACTGTATCGGGGGTGCGGGGGGGGGGGCGTGGGGGGGAGGATTGGGGCACATTAGGAAGGGATTTTTGTTTCTGGGCATTGAAATTTTTTTTTGGGGAGGGGGCGGGGGATTCGGCGGGCGGGAGGGGACGAGGGGGGGGGATGGGGAAGGGGGGCGGGGATTGGTGGACGGCACGGCGTGGCACAGGGACGCTGACCCGGGGGGACCGGGGGGGGGCAGGGGCTGGGGGGCGGGTGGGGGATTGGGGAAGGGGGGGGGGCGATTTCGGGGGGGGCGGCAGCAAAACAGGGCAAGGGAGGCAGGAGGGAGGCGGAATTTCGGCGGCACGGGACGGACGAGGGGGGGGGGGGGGAGCACGGGGGAAGGAGAAGAGGATGGGATAGGGGTGGGGAGGGGGGGACAGGGGACGAGAGATGGGCGGCTGGGATGGGAGCGATGGGGGTGCAGGAAGAGGGGGAGCTGTAACGGGGGAGGGGGAGGGGGCGGGGGACCATGGTGGATCTGGGGGGCATCGGGGGGGGGGAGGGGCTGGGGGGGGGGGGGGGAGGGGGGAGCTAGGGGTGGGGGATAGAGGGCAGGTGGATTTTATTAGCGTGTGCATTTGTTGGTTGGGAGGGGACAAGGGGCAGGGGGGGAATGGAGAGGGGGCTGATGGGGAGCAAGGAGGCGTTTGCTTTTTTTTGGGGTGGGGGGAATTTGTGTTGATTTCTGTTTCGTGGGGAGATGAGGGGGAGGGGGGGGGAGAGGGAGGAGGGGCGGGGGGCGCGGGAGGGGGGCGGGAGAGAATGGGGAGGGGCATGGGGGGGAATAAGGGTAGACGAGGGAGGGGCGGGCTATATACGGCTTGGCGGGCAGGCTGCCTGGTGGGGACGATTTGTATATTGGGAAGGAGGGCAGGAGGGGATAGGGGGGAGGGGGGGGAGAATGGCACACGGAGGCGGACTGGGGGGGGGAAGGGGCATCGGCGGACACCATGGATAGGATATGGGGGGGATGGGAAAGAGCCAGAGGGTGGGGGGGGATCTAAGGAGGAAGGGAGGAGAGGGGCTTTTTATGGACTGGGGGGAGGGGGGATAGGGGGGGGGAGGGCGGCGGGAAGGGGGAGAGGGGGAATGCGCTACGAGGAGACTGAGGGCGCCGAGAACATTTTCGATTGGGTGAGGCCAGGGGGCGGGGAGGATGTGGGGGGGGAAGATGACTGATCGGGGGAGGTAGGGGGGGTGGCTCTGGTGCAGGGGGGGAAGGGGACAGGGGCACTGCGGATCGCGGGGCCTGCGGTCGTGGGTAGTCCGGGTTTACGTGTTTTCCTGTTACCTAACCTTGCCTGCATCGTTTTCTTTTTTTTCATTCCCCTTTTTCTCAAATCCCTAGAGCAGGAAGCAGCCGAGCCATGATTGAGATTGGATGTGAGGAGGACCAAATCTTTGTACTCTGAGGGTGGTAGAACACTGGGGAGAGGTTTCGGCCACAGGGGTGGGTTTGAGGCTTCTTCCCTGGTAGATATTCAAGGTGAGGCTGGATGAGGTCCTGGGCAGCCTGATCTAGTTGGTGCTGTCCCTGCTGACTGCAGGGAGGTCAGACTGGATGAGCTGTGGAGGTCCCTTCCAGCCCAGACCATTCTATGATTCTGTGACATGCTGTGCAAGGAAAACAGGAGGTAGGGATAACTTCATCTTCTCTCAGGACTCATGGAAGCTTTGGAGATGGGCACAGAACTGGGCACAGCAGTTTTTCTGTGAGGTAATGAGCATTGTGTTGATGCAGAGCTGGGGATTCCCAGCTTTGGGCCAGTGTGTGCAAGACACATCTCAGTCCCAGATAGGTTTCTTCCACTGATTGCAGCTCCTTGTGGGGTGAAGCCCCTCAGTGCCTACTCTGTTTCTGGGCTTCCAGACTATCTGTCTCTAGTCAATCACTTATGCAAGGTTGGGAAGGCTTTTGTAGCCAGGTAGCAGGGAAAATTTGGCATAGGCAGCAGAGATGAAGCCAAGAAAACCTAGAGATGGGACTTCAAGGGGGGTATTAAATCAAGTGAGTGAAGTTATTTATGTAGGCCAGCATCATAGTTGTCATGGCATGGAAGCCAGGTTTGTGACATGAAGTCTTTGTAAAGGAAAAGTGTTTTGTGCTCAGTCTCCTTCTCTGGAGACATTCAAAACCTGCCTGGACACAACCCTGGGCAGCCTGGTCTAGGCTGACCACCTTCAGCAGGAGTTTGGATGAAATAATATCCAGAGATCCCTCCAACTCCCCAGCATTTGGTGGTGATTCTGTTTGCAGCCCCTCCTGTAGAAAGGAAAGGGGCAGGAGCTTCATGGCACGGCTCAGGCTTGAAAGCTCAGGCTTAAACCTCTTCCTAATTGATACAAACCTTCTGAGGTTGAAGCATGGTTGTATTTCTGGGAGCTGACAGCCCCCAGCCTCTTGCATTGCTTCCCACATGCTTCTTGGGGGTTGCCTCAGATGTGTTTTGTGATCCCTTGAGCCTCCTCTGGCTCTGCATTCATCAACATCAGTCAACCTCGAGGCTGCTACCATCGTCTCTGGCAGCAGATTTAGGGCCCAGAACTGCCATTTGCTCCTGGCATGGTGTCAGGGACCCTGGGATGTGTGAGAATGAGCTCAAAATTCAGCAGGGCTGAGGTTGGGGAGGGGGTGGGAAGGGGCAGAGGCACCAAATTCCCCCCTCTCTGCCTGCTCCCCAGCTGACAGCACAGGGCTGATGTCAGCACTAATTAAGCTTTTCCAAGGGCAGTCAGAGCTTTGAGGAGCAGCTGACAGGTATGCACAACCCTCCTCCTGGGATCTGCAGCTCCCTGCAAATCATCAAACTGTCTTCAGCCAGCTCTGGCCTGGAGGAGCTTTGCCAGAGGCGTCCTGCATCTGTTGCATCATATATATATATATATATGGTACATTAAAACCATCTTTATTGCTCTTCATAAAGAAACCACAGTTGTGAGGGAGCCCTGGCTTGCTCAGCCCTTGTGTTCTTCCTCCCCTGTGCTGTTATTTCCCCACGTCACAGCCTCCCTCCCCCCCTGTTGCTTTGAGGCATGGCAGGACACAAGGCAGCTAATCATTTAAAGCTCTCCCTCCATCCTTCCTCTTGGAAAAGGAGTAGTGGCAGATCTGTAACGACATGCTGGGGCAAGGAGGGGGGTGGGCTTGGGCCCATCTGTGATTTATCCAGCTGGGAAAGGCAAGGGGAATGTCTTTGTTCATTTGTCTTCTTCAAACAGGCCTGTTGCAGCCTCTTGATGTCTGTGCCACGAGTGGGGAGGGGGAGGGAGAAGAAATTAGAGGAACAAATTGATGACAGCCCTCACAAAAGAGACAGAGTCCCCATCAATGCCTGACTGCTCTGCTTGGCCCCTCAGAGAAGAACTCCACCAAGCCCTTGCTCTGTATCTTCCTGGAGCAGGCTGCCCAGAGAGGTTGTGGAGCCATCTCCTCTGCAGATATTCCAAACCTGCCTGGATGATGCAGTCCTGGACAGCCTGCTCTGGGTGACCCTGCTTTAGCAGGAGGGTTGGACTAGATGTCCTCCAGGATGGTTCCTTACCAATCCCCTCTTAACCATTTCTGGGGGGGGGATATTTGACACCCCCAAACATTTTTCATCCTTTGTATTTATTTTAACCATCCCCAATCACATCATATACCCCCACTTCTTTCCATCTTTCCCTCACGAATCTAAGACTTCCTCACATAGTCATATATATATTTATATCCTTACCCTCTTCATTACACTCCATTCTCATTTCTATTTCACTTTACTATTCTCCAAACATCTTATAATTCCCTTTTACTGTAGTAATTTTGTTATTATCTCCTCATTCTACTATAATTCACCATATCTCTGTACCACCATTACTACTAACCCATCCAATACACAGTATTGTTTCATAATTACACTTCTTTTTAATATACAAAATCCGCCTTCTTCCTTAATTATATCTACTTTACCCATTTTATATTAAGTATTAATCCCATACAGTACCCTCTGTTGATTACTTAAGTTCTTTATTCTCTCTCTTCATAGACCAAATAACCCATATTTATCATCTCCCATTCCCATTAACTTCCTTCTCTTATGTTGAATCATAACCACCCATTCCTCCAACCCTTATCTTAATCATCTTTCACATCCCAACTAATCCATACTTATAACCATAATCAACTACCGCCTCTCTAAGTGCGTCCGTAAGTTACCCAATCCCCCCCACACCCACCCACATTTGCAATCAACTTCTATCGTCAACTAGCGCACAATTGTGTCCCTCTGTTGCTGTGTCTAACATATATTATTCCTACCCATATAATATCCTCTCGTAAGCCAGATATACACATAAATCTAACTGTGTGCATGTTAGTTTACTCCTGCATTGTCCTATGTTACATCTATACTCCCATATTCTACTATTGTAATAGTCTCGATTGTTTCGAACGGACTGTTTAAGATAGAATAGAGTTTAATGAGACCTCACATCATCTAATGTATAGTATATAAACGGACTTGTGTGTGCTGTATATACTTAAATAGTTGTATGTACATAATACCTGTATCACGTACACCTTGTCCACTAAATAGACCGTCGCACCCACTACTTGATATGATAACACAATGTCTCTTTCCTACAGGCCTGTTCATTAGAACCTATATGTAACGTCACACTACCTCCGTTATGACCCAGTCTGTCTAGAGAACATATAGCTCCATCGCTGCCACACAATCACAAGAGTTCCTCTTACAATATCGTTACTAGATGTGTTTAATACTTGTAATCCTCTGTCATCCTCCAAATAGATGTAGTAATCATACACTCTATCCGAGTAGCGTCGCTCCTCTGTCTCTACAACCATTTACGTAATAACCATAATCCACATCTCACACACTAGTCGTTATCAGCATCAATGTACTACCACTATAATCATGCAGATAAAGAGCAGAATTGTCAACTTTTGTATACAATTGAGTGTGTCAGGTTGGCGTCTACAGAGATGTAGGAACTCTAAATACTCTCGCACGCTCCGCCCTATGCCAAATCTACTCATCTCGCTCTGTCTCTCTTCTCGTATCTTCGTCACACGTAAATTGCCCCTAGCCTGAAACGTCTCCTTTGCCATTTCCATTTTCCCTGCTCTTCGCAGTGAATCACCCATCCTGCAGCACATTAGAATGTCACAATGTGTCTGCTTTATAATTTTATACCTCTCCCTCGCAGTTGTCTCAAATACACACCCTACACTATAATGTCACCTACTCTGTGCATCCCATAGTTGCATCACCTAGTGTGCGTGTGACTGACTTGGCTGTGCTTCTGAGTACTCACACAAACATCCTAAAGCACTTCAGGTTGTTCCACCTATAGCTAAATTCTGTATACTGCAGTTGTGTAAAAACCTACTCTTATACACTACTAAAGTGTAAACGTGTTTTCATATCTCTTATATCGTAACACATAAATTTTTCATGACACTCACCCATGCACACCATTATACCCACATACATGACCACTCTCCATTGATGTATGCAAGAGAACGACATTCACAATTAGAGATGTATTATTGACATAAGCCTCCTGTGAGTGATGCTTAGCATCATCTACCCCTTCAAACTTTAGCTCAGAGTGCTGTTCGAAACCAAACTGTGAAATAACTGCTACAACACAAATCTCAATGAAGGCCCCCTGTCCAACAATACATTTATGCCTCACACACATATACATAGATACCAAACATGTACCTTGCTGTCCAAAATATCTTAATGATAATGATAAACATACATTTGTCCTAATACATAATATACGTGTGTCCTGAGCTAGTGTACGTTGAACGTACGCCTGTGTTGCACTCACAATTTACGAGCGCCTAAATTGACAACAGCCGAATACTATGACTAAACCCGCTGTACACTACTCTGAATTTCTCTCTCAAACACACTGTTCGGCCAGCATTCACAGAGCAGCCTCTTCTCTATCTGGCCAAGTCACTCAACACCCACTCACCTGCACTGTTGAGTACACTAGGATATATCTAACATGACTTAGACCTCCCTCGCCCACCCACAAACATTGTTCACCCTTACACCTGACACCACACAGACGTGTCGACACAGTCAGCCTCATCGACACCAAATCAAATTAGAGTGACTATGAACTGTTCAACCCTCCATGTCACCCCCTCCCATCATTGTATATTTACACCGCCATCGCCATCTTTGTCCTCGCTCTCCCTTGTGTGTCCTTACACTCTGCCCGTTAGTCGGCACTAATAAACATGATTAGTAGGAGCAACCTACGCGCCACCCTCGCACTCTATAATATCTTGACAATGTGTGTAATTCGCTCATGTGACCCGATGCAATCTCGCTCACAAGAGACTCGCATTTCTGACGAATGAGCCAATCTTCATACGACTCACTGTATCGTTCTCACAGTCCTTCCTAGCTACTAATCTAACTAGTGGGAGCAGTAGCGCTAGAGATGACACAACAACAATTTAACATAATCTGTACTCACAAGCTATCATAAAAAATTCGACTTCTACTTATAGCACAATATGTTATAAACATAGTATGTTAATCGTGTCTCTATTCCGTCGCACCGTGTGAGTTGAGTAATCATGTTCTAACTGTGCTAACACTGCACCCCCATGACATGACTCCCCTACTTAAAAATTGTGACCATGTTAACTCACTACTCATAACTATATCAAATTTATTAACTATCTTTTGACACGCCCACCCACACCCCCCACCCTCACTCCGCCTCCCGCTGATACCTGCTCGCTCATTGAGTACGAAGTTTGATGATTCACTTCAATTTGTTTACACATGTTCCATGTATGTGTTCACGAAATGTCGACCACTGTATCACAAGATCTGACATCTGTCCTCACGTTCCCATGTGTCCACTACAGTAAGTGGAAACAGGCTTAGATGCCACAAACTCAAACCCCTCCCTCCCCTCACCTAATCAATAACTTAGTGCGCTTACTCCACCTCTGTCTGCTCACTTCGCCTGATGCTAAGAGACATACTTATATCTGTCATAGTCCCACCATGTGAGCTGTCTCGCTCTGCATCTGATGAGGGATTTGGCAAATCCATCTTATGACAACTCACATCAATATTGTGTGTCCTACTTTCAGCTTCACCATATGTCTGTACATCCATCACCCTCTCAACATGATGTGCGTAACCATTAAACTGTCCAGTAGTCATCACCTGTCAATCTTCACAATGCCATGTGTCACATGTAACGCTGTCTCCCATAAAAACACATCTATGAGTCCACAACAGACACAGCTCCCCTATAGTTCATCATCTAATTGTGTGGCCTCAATTCGCACTAGTGAATAACCATTCGAGTCATACGTTGTCTACAATATTCCAAATACCCATATGCCCATCTCACAAGTCGCATAGTATTCACACTTATACCTTAACGTCATTTACTCCACGCTCTCTACCTTTGTTGTGATATACGTCTCATCAGCAATGACACTTCATAATGATGTGTTCCACACCGTCTACCTCCGTTCACATACTCACTATAGTGTGTGCATCTATTCAAATAATACTGCGCAAGAACACATTCTAAAATATTCCAAGTGTGTCCCTCCCGTGCATCGCGCGCACTACAAAACACCCGCAACATTCGCACTGACGCATGTGTATACTAATATACCTGATTATACATAGTAAAATGTAATATCTGTAAACCCCTTAATATACACTGATACCGCCTCACGAGAATCCACAATGTAAATCCTATGTCAACTACTCATGTCTCTACTTGTACCCACCCTATCTGTCAAATATCTCAGTTAACATATATAATCTAGATATGTATGCGCTCATTTGACACATATCTAACTAGTGTCCTCTCTCGACTCTACACTGCAATAAATCAACTTGTTACAACACAATCAATTCATCCACTAAATCCAATACCTATCATGAAAAAAATAATCACCATACAATCATCTAAGATGTGTTCCTGATACTATGTGTGATCATTTGCTATTGACACACTGTGTCCCCAGTATACTCCTTCACCATCATCAAAACCTTGTACGCAGACCATTTCTGTCTCTCTCTGTGTCTCGCGCGCAACACCACCCTCGTATACCCTGTTTTTCTCTGATACACTCAACATGCACTTCAGCCCTAGTTACACCCTAAAATCTGTCTACCAGTGATGAACACATATACTGTATCCATCAATACTATACCTCAGAGACCCACAATCACTACACAAACATGATACCACCACTCCACACACACAAGTCCTACAATGCTACCCCCAATCACGTCGTCAATGTGTGTCTAAACCGTACCCTAACCACACTTTATATAGACTCTGTCTCTGTCTCACATGATTAAGACTCTATGCATCCTATTACACTATTCAACTATGCCTAGTAATAGTTTCGCTCATCTGTGCACTCCATCAGAACCTCCCATGTGTGTTTTATACCGTTAGTTTACCCACTGACTGACCAGTTTGATCCCTATATACTATCTCGTGTGTGTCTATAGATAAAATTGATCCCTATTGTGTTGATCCCTCCTCTCGTTAGTTCCAACGCCCCGACCCCTATTTGTCGCCCATCCACCCTTCCATAATCAATGTGAACTCACTGTCGCTATCATGTTATTAAGCGCATACTTTGTGATCAAGTCCACACTCTCTACGCCTATGTTACCTGAACATTACATAGAATCCAGTCATATGTTTTGTGACCTCTCTTGTACAATATCTCTAATGAACTCCACTCTATTTGACTATCTTACTGTGGATCCTCATCCAAACATCCATCTGTGTTCTTGTCTATTTTAATACTCGCACTCAGTGATCTACACTAACCATTAACATAGACTCCTATAACTCATTTATCTAGCTTCACAACCCCCTTTCACCAACAGATTGTTCTACTACTTGCTAACTATGTACAATACGCATCATCTAAACAACAACTAACCTGTTCAGTCCTCTCGATCTCCTCATATCCCCATAGTATATTGAGTAAATGATTGTAATAATGTCAACAACTGTAACACCACACCTATCTCATAGTCATGTACGTTCGTCTGTCACCCTCATCCCATCCTCGAAGGACTGTGTGTATTCCTTTCCATCCCACTATACTGTCGCACATTACATGTTCTACCACATAATCCACAATTATATTAAAAAATGTAAATAGCACACACCATAATACATCATAGTAACAATATGTACTCATATAAAGTCACCAGACATATCATAGACTATACATCACTCCGCTCTATGTCTCCACAACTAATGACTTTCTATCATGATGTGAGCTGTTATCCGTTCACAACACCATGTCTCCCCCGCACTCCCGCACCCTCCCTCCTCCTCACAATTGTGTATCCTGTGCATCTATCACATCTTGCACCCCTATATGAGTTTATACTATCACCATGTATCAACGCTATTGTATAATTTGTGTGTCCCCACAAGCGCGCGCTCAAAGCCTCCCCCACTATTGTTGTCTACCACGTGTCTATACACCCATTCAATAACCTCGCTGACGTCATACCGTGTCATGATTGTTATCATATATCATTCGTACCACTAGTCACTTTCACAAGAACTCATCGTGGTAACGCTCCACAGAACTCACACTTCCTAACTTGATACATACACTAAGTACTCCTTGAGACTCCAACATACCTGATGATACAATTCACATCTATATGTGTAAATATAGTACCCAGTACATTGATGTGTCTTATAACTCCCTGTAAATAGTCCAGCATAATCGTTGTGTGTGTTGAAGTGATCATTTCTGACTCTTTATCACACAACCTACACACTCACAACGTCTCCATCTAGTTACGAACTCAAGATATATGCTCTCACTGAAGTCCTTGTGTATACTGTTCTACCCACAACGAACTCCACTATCTTCCCGCATCACAAAGTTTCACTCCTTTGTTCTATTTATGTCGTACACCTCTACATAACCCACCTAAGTACGCAGCCATGATTTATATCTCTATATGTATCCGTCATCACTAGTATGATATATCACGTTACCCTTTAACTTTATAGGTTATTCTTATTCATATAGAACCATCATTAACCCCACGTGTACACAGGTAGCTCCTCGTCTCCACTTCTACTCAGTCAACCTCATTAAGTTTCATCCTCGTCAAAGTAGGTCTCGAATTCGCGCTCTCACTATATTCACATACAGTGTTCTCACCACCTCGTGCGAGCATCCTATTGTGTCATAACACAACAACTCTCTGATATAAATACAATCGTGAAACCCTTTCATGACCTTTGTATCCTCATGAACCTCAAGACACACTCATTTCTCATCCATAAAACATGTGTAGTTTCCGCTCCTCCCCCATTAGAACACCTTTGTGTGCAATCCAGATACACAGACTATGACATATAACGTTGATGTCGTATTCTATTACTCTCTGTTCTCGACAACATTTAAGTCTCGCTAGTGCCGTTTTACGACAAATTGCCCAAAACTATCCCCTACAGATTCGTGTTTAGTGTTAAACTTTATCCTTATGTTGTGTGTGAATTGTCTAATTTGTCTCCAATAGACACTCCTCATTTGACAACTAGCGTTGTAATTCACTGTTAATCACCTTTTCAGTGTGTAAGATATAAAGTGCTGTCGTGCTACCACTAGAATCTACCTCCCCCTTGACTCAAAGTTCAGAAGCCTGTCACTCGCACATCTCCCATCTCTGTTATCGTTCTATCAATTTATAAGATATCTGTATGCTTATTGTCCTTATCTAGTAACTAAGACTCACCCAGTTACTTAGTGACTACTTATACATTCAATCTAACTCCTACACCAAACCCCCCCATCTACACACAAGATGGGCCAATCACACACTTGCTCCATTCGATGTTCATCGTCAAGGTGGTAATTGCATAAATAATGCCCCCACTCCACCGCTGTCTATTACCAGATTCTCTCTAACCCATAATAATGACTCCTTCTCATCACACATCACCCTAAGACCACGTATCTATATATAGACCACCCAACTAAACATACTCCGAATAATCCCTAGTCACTGTAGCACCTTCTCAACATATGTTGTGCCCACACTCAACAGAACACCAACTCTAGGTTCTGTACTCTACTCCACCTTACCCAAGACCATCATCATCTGTGCCCCACTGTATCCTATCTATGGTGTGTCACAAACATTCTCTGCAGTCAAGTGTCCTCTCGTATCATAAAACAAAGTGTTACCTCTCATGAACTGCTGCACCTTCAATTTCAATGTGAATCCTGTATTAGTCCAATGTCTCTTTGATACTTCCTCTCTGACAATCTCTCGTTGATTTGCTCTCTTCTTTTCTAGAAGCTGAAGTACCCCATATACATATAGTGATATATTCTCTCAACCTCCTCTAGTCTCGTTCATATTACCCCTCCTTCCATATCTACTCGCCAAGCCCCAGTTGTGCTACGAATCACACACATTCCTACAATTTGTTGCCTACTCATACACCCACATGCCCTCTCGTCTTACTTACACGCGTCACTAACCACCCACCGCGCTCACTCTCGTACACACACACTCTCCACACTCTCAATCATCTTGTCACAGATCCCATAAGAAGTGACGAAAGTTGTCATAAGTTGCTCTCACTCATAAATTTCCTTTTAATCTATCTGAACTTGTGTGTGTCGACCATAGAGAGAAACCTCAAGTGTCGCCTCATTTCCTTCCACCCTTTAATTTACTTTTTCCACTCAATGCTTAAAGTGACTCTCTCACGATATGCATCTCTTATAATCGCTGACATGACTTGTTGTGTTATTACATTGTATTTCTACTAATTACCAGATTTTGACTAGTGATGACGAAAATTTCCACTCGTCCATTGCCTGTATTTGTTTGTCCTTCTGAGTTTTATCTAGCATTGTGACAGTGAGTAAGATGAACTCTGTTGTACCAGTTGGCTGTAGGTCTATGTAGGGAAATTTGTGTCTAGAGTGACATCTCGCTAGCACTCGAGAGCGTGCTCTATCCACGTCCGGAACGCCAGAAAGACTAATTTATAAGGAGCCGAATGCTATTCTCTGTAAGTAAGTCGCAGAGGTTTCTTCTGTAGAGGGTTAGAGTTGAGAGATAACAGATGCTGAGACATTGCGCCTATCGAGGTTGTAGCACTTACAGAAAAGATGGATAATAGCATCGCATTCTATCCATCAGCTGCATGATACCGGGGAGTCGCTGTCATGAAATACTGTGTGCTTAGCTTTAGCAGTAGAATAGTGACTCTGGTGATCCATGATAGCATCAACAATCAGTTACCTGATGCAATATGATAGAATCAGAAATCAGGACAGACTAGTTTTGGCTGTTTGCTGTGCGAGAAGATACACGGAAGTACAACGCAGTCTTATACTATACTCTCACCGACGTCTGAATCGTGCACCTCGACGTAATCTGCCTGTTGCTTGCTTAAGATGGTTTTACAGTCCCTCAGTTGCAGAAAGCTGAGTGGATCTGTGTAGACGCAAGTCTCACAGATGTATGCAATGTGAGCTCGCGCCTAGTAATTCTGAAATAGAGCGTGGCACATTCGCTTCGAGCGCAGACCTGTGTGTTGTAAGAGACAATTGTTGCCCATAGAGAGAGGTATATTGAAGTCTAAAGATCACTACGCAATTGTGTAGTTTTCCCAGACCGTCTGCAGCCTCGCGGCTGAGGCGGCTCAGCTGGCCTGGATTGGCAGAGTGTGTCAGATATGTCTTGCAAGTCATGTTCCAAGAGTGAGGTGAGAAGAAGGAGATGTGTGGGGCTTTGTCCGTGCGCCCAGGGCCCTGGGGGTGGGTCAGAGCCTGCTGTTGGGGGAAATGAGCTGTGGGAGGTAACTGGAATTGGACAAGGAATTGTGTTAACACCTACAGGTCTGGGATCGTAGCTTCCTGATGGGCAATAGTGTTTCCCATGCTGTTGCTTCCAAGGTTCGTCTCCTGTTTGTCTCTGGATGGCGCAGAGCTGCTTCAAGTGGGAAAAAAATGACTGTGCGCGAAGACCTGCACATCCATCTAAGTGATCCGATGCGCTCAAGTTGAGTGAGGAAGTTTGATGTAGAGATGTAGAGGTGATGGATTGCATATACAAGTAATTTAGAATGCTCCTCCTTGTGAATAGGTCTGCTAAACGAGAAGATCACGCTCAGTATCGTGAGTGAGTTGGAAGGATCACACCGTATATGTGAGATATCCAGACACCTCAGAGAGACCCCAGTGTGTGTGTGGCCCTGCACATCCGCGTCCAGAGCAGCCTTGCCCAGTTGCAGTCCGGCACCTGTTCAAAAGTGGTACTCCCATGGCTGGCGGAATCAGCCGATAGAATGACCCCTTGTTACTCCCTAGAAATATGTATGTCACTCACAGCTAAGATCGACACTTATCTCGCGGATGCGATTAGGTGTCTGCTGTTTGATTGCAAGCCGGAATGGACTGACTTAAGCATCGCCTACTTACGAGGTAGAGTGCGTCTTCAGAATCAACCAGGTTGGTGAGAGAAGAATAATCGTAGGCACTGCTTGGGCCAGAGATATGAGTTCATGATCTTTCGCTAGAATTCTTCGACTCACCCAGGCCCTCAGTGATAGCGGCAGACAGAATCTACTAGTTGAGTGCACGCTCGCGGATCACCTCTATAGAATGCTAACTACCAGAGTTCACAATGCGCTTGTTTTCCTTACGCTAACGCGTCAGTCCATAGGGGACAGTGGCTATTCTCTACCTGAAATTCTGCACTCTGTTGAGCAGCAGATTCCAATGGTCAATCTCGTCTCTGTGTCGTGTGGGATCCTTGGGAATTCCTCTAGAATATCATAGAATCATAGGAGTGTTAAGGGTTGGAAGAGACTTTGGAGGGAGGTTGTGGAGTCTCCTCCCCTGGAGACTTTCAAGCCCTGTCTGGATGTGTTCCTGTGTGACCTGTGCTGGATTCTCTGGTCCTGCTTCTGGCATGGGGGGTTGGGACTGGAAGATCTCCTGAGGTCCCTTCCAACCCCTAAGATCCTGTGTTAGGCCAGTAAGATGTGTACATGCTAAGGGAGGGTTCTGAGTAGGTCTTCCAGCTGATGGACTGAGTGCCGCTAGCTTACTATTAGCAATGATGTTCTCGGAAGCTGCTTTGCGATTTGAATGTGTGCTGTTTGTTGCACATGCGCGCACTCGCCCTTCACACACTGACATACGACGGTGCCAGAACGATAGGAAATCTCGTATATGTAGGATTCTATAGACTATCTCATTTACAGTGTTGTTGACGAACGGGTAGTCACGCAGGATCCCAATGTCTCTCGCTTTCACCATCGCATCGCTTCTACGCTGAACCACATTGTGTGTCAGGAACCCATCGAGTCGTAATCTAGCTCATCTAGTATTCTAGAAGTCTATTTGGACCACTTCATTTGGCCCTCACTCAGTGACTCACAAAGCTATGCTGCTTAATCAGATCCATCCCCTGCGATCCTGGTCACCCACGCTAGGAATCATCTCATCTCAGTGTAAGTGAGGGCATCCCGAGCAATGCTCATCAGTGCTAGGGGCTTTGCATTAGATGCGCTTGAGACTCGTCTGTAGCTTCAGTCTCACTTACCCTCATCCGTAGAAACAGACTGATTCTATTGTCATCTCTAGCTCTCACTTGGTGGACGAACGTCAACAGGTATTGTGGCTAACCGTTGCGCTCACGTCTGTCTCTCGCATAACATGCGTCTCCCTTGTCTAAAGACCATCTACTCTACTGTCCCCTGCTGTCTGGTGTGTCGACCGTACTATGTCATAGAGGAGATCTGACCACAATCTGTCCGCGCTCGTGAACGGACCACTCGCGCGTTAATGTACTATAGACCTGAGATCTGTGAGTCAAGGCAGAATCATATATTAAATGTCGATGTGTAGGGCCATTGAGAGATTAGAGATGCAGCTCTCCACGCACCGTGAATGTGGCTGTAGGCGGTGTCTTTGGAGGATGTCTATAGCTGAGTAGAGAAGGCGCTAGAGTGTCACGTCCAGATAATAGCCGCGCCTCAAATAGACCTTTTCAAGTTAGAGCGTGGACGCTTTGCTATGCCAGAGGGAATAATTGTGGTAGTCTTTTGAACTATTAAGACCGCCACAGTGTTCTCTGTGGAGAGTGTGCCATCTGTACGACGCCACAGGATGTTTGCATGTAAATAATCCACTCTGCAAGGGTAAAAGGAAAAAATCATCTCAAGATGTTAAACAAGGATATTAAAATCCTGGATGTCTGGGAATAATGCTTCTCATAGACTCACAGACTGGGTTGGCTTGGAAAGGACTTTTAAAGCTCATTCAGTCCAAGCCTCTTCAGTCAGCAGGGACATCTGCAACTGGGGCAGGTTGCTTAGAGCTCCATCCAACCTGCCCCAGAATGGCTCCAGGGATGGGTCTTCTACTGCCTCTCTGGACAACCTGGGCCAGGGTCTCCCCACCCTCAGTGTAACAGATTTCTTCCTTCCTTCCAGTCTGAATCTCCTTCTTTCAGATCAAACCATCACCCCTTGTCCTGTCACAACAGGCCCTGCCCAAAAGCCTGTCCCCAGCTTTCTTGTAGGCTCCCTTTAAATAGATTCACAGAATGGTCTGGGTTGGAAGGGACCTCCCAAGGTCATCCAGTCCAACCCCCCTCTGCAGTCAGCAGGGACATCAACTAGATCAGGTTGCCCAGAGCCCTGTCAAGCCTCATCATGAATATCTCCAGGGATAGAGCCTCAACCACCTCCCTGGGGAACCTGTTCCTGTGTTCCACCCTCCTCATGGTAAAGAACTGGTTCCTAACATCCAATCCAAATATCCTCTTCTATAGTTTGAGTATTTAGTATCTGCATTGTCCACCCTTTCCTTGGTATCCATCATCAGTGGGTGACAGTGTGGCTGAACCTTGCTTCTCAGAGGTGCCACAAGTGTGTCTCAGGTCTGGTGTGAGATTCATTCCCTGTCCATCTGGCTCCAAGATCCACATAGAGATCATTCGTTTCTCCACCTCCAACAAGCTTCTTCCCTTGCCAGCCCTGTCGTTCCACTGAGGAAACAGCAGGTACCCACATCTTTTGCCACCAGGATGCTGACATGGAAGCAAAGAGCACAAAGTGGAGCATGTCACATCCTGGGCTGCAGCAAGAGAAGTGTGGCCAGCAGGGCCAGGGAGGGGATTCTCCCCCTCTGCTCCAATCTGCTGAGACCACACCTGGAGCTCTGGGTCCAGTTCTGGAGCCTCTGTTCCAGGAGGGATCTGGAGGTGCTGGCAGGTGTCCAGAGAAGGGCCATGAGGATGAGCAGAGGGCTGGAGCTGCTCTGCTCTGGAGACAGACTGAGAGAGTTGGGGCTGTTCAGTCTGGAGAGGAGAAGGCTCCCAGGAGACCTTCTTGTGGCCTTCCAGGATCTGAAAGGGGTTCCAAGAAAGCTGGGGAGGGGAGTGATAGGACTGGGGAGGGAATGGAGCAAAACTAGAAGTGGGGAGATTCAGATTGGATGTTAGGAAGAAGTTGTTCCCCATGAGGGTGGTGAGAGACTGGCAGAGGTTGCCCAGGGAGGTGGTGGAAGCCTCATCCCTGGAGGTTTTTGCAGCCAGGCTGGATGTGGCTGTGAGCAACCTGCTGTAGTGTGAGGTGTCCCTGGCCATGGCAGGGGGGTTGGAACTGGCTGAGCCTTGAGCTCCCTTCCAACCCTGACAATTCTATGGTTCTATGTTGCTCCTCCACTCCTGCTGGCTGCCATCTCCTGCTTCCTTCTGACATATGGGAAATAAACAGCCTAAAGCAAAACTAAGAGGAACTTTGTTTGTTATGGGACTGCAGTTGACTGCCAAATGTGGAGAGATGATCATTTCTGCTGTGGAAAAGTGTGGCATTAGCAGCTAAATGTTTCCCTTCAGCTCAGCTGTGCTTTGCTTTTCTCCAAGGAAGGTCTCCTCCTTTTGTTTTCACAGTGCAGGCTTGAAGTGAGCGGGCAGAGAAGCATTTCAAGGGAACTCTTTGTAAACAAAGTGGTTTTCCTGAACAAAGTGGATCCAGGTGCTCATCCACACTATCAGCTCTGGATAACTCTAGGTGCTGAGCAGGAATTTTCTTCCATTATCTTTTGAGCAGAGGGCTGGAGATCCTCTGCTCTGGAGACAGACTGAAGGAGTTGGGGTTGTGCAGTGTGGAGAGGAGAAGGCTCCCAGGAGACCTTCTTGTGGCCTTCCAGGATCTGAAGGGGGCTCCAAGAAAGCTGGGGAGGGACTTTTGAGGGTATCAGGGAGTGATAGGACTGGGGGGAATGGAGTAAAACTAGAAATGGGGAGATTCAGATTGGATGTTAGGAAGAAGTTGTTCCCCATGAGGGTGGTGAGAGACTGGCAGAGGTTGCCCAGGGAGGTGGTGGAAGCCTCATCCCTGGAGGTTTTTGCAGCCAGGCTGGATGTGGCTGTGAGCAACCTGCTGTAGTGTGAGGTGTCCCTGGCCATGGCAGGGGGATTGGAACTGGCTGATCCTTGAGGTCCCTTCCAACCCTGACAATTCTGTGAATTTAACTTCTCCCCTCATGAAGAGGGGTGCACCTTCCATCCCTAACAGTTCTATGATTCTTTTACTGTCAAGAGCAGCAATAACAACAAAAAAATTATTCACCATATCATGGAATGGTTTGGGTTGGAAGAGACCATAAAGATCATGTGGTTCCAATCCTCCTGCTGCTATGGGCAGGGACACCTACTAGACCACACTGCTCAAGGGCCCATTCAACCTGGTTTTAAGCACTATGAATGTATCCTAAATCTTGAGTATTTGGTAAATGCTTAATTAGGAAGAGTTTCTTATGGCTCAGAAGATGAGTGCTGCTCCTTGAGGATAACCAGCCAGCAGCAAAGGCTTTCTCTAGACCTATAGGTAATCCACAATCACAGCTCTTTGAGGGTGCTGGAGCCCTGGAGCAGGCTGCCCAGAGAGATTGTGGAGTCTCCTTCTCTAGAGAGATTCCAAACTCAATCAAGAGGCTGGGGCCAGGCTGTTTTCAGTGGTGCCCAGTGACAGGACAAGGGGCAGTGGGCACAGACTGGAACCAAGGAGGTTTCATCTGAACAGGAGGAGAAACTTCTTTGTTGTGAGGGTGCTGGAGGCCTGGAGGACGCTGCACAGAGAGGTTGTGGAGTCTCCTTCTCCAGAGAGATTCCAACCCCCCCCTGGCCATAATGATCCTGGGCAAGCTGCTGTGGGTGCCCTGCTTTAGCAGGGGTTTGGATCTCCAGAGGTCCCTTCCAACCCTGCCTTTTTTTATTAACTCACCTAATGAGAGCTGCAGTGAGAATTTTTCATGCCCACCTCTACTCAGCAGGTGAGACGCTGGGGTAAGACTGCAGCTGCCATGATGCTAAGTAACTGAAGATGCTGCCTTTTAAAGAGTGACTTATGAGAGCTGGCAGAAACCCCTACTTCAATTTGTTCTTGAGATAAAACATCCTCTTTTCTTGGCTGAAATCCCCAAACTTCATTTTCTTTGTACAAGCACTTTCCTTTCTAAAGAAAACGTGGAAGCATCCAGGAAAGCAGAGGCAAGATTTCAAAGGGATTATTAGGAAATAAATGGATCTGAAGGAGAAAGGAAGGAAGGAAGGAATGCTTACAGGCACAGCCCAGCACAAGTTTTGTGCATCACCCCCACCCCCCTCTTTAGGAGATACTTCCTAGTTTGAGCAAGGTTGTGTTTTGACAGTTGTAGTTCTCATGGCCTGCAGCCTTTGGCTTGCTCTTCATGGAGCTTTTGCTGCTAATGCAGGGCTGAGTTAGGGGTTGGAGTCCCTCACAGCAGCTGACTCTTACCAGGTCTTGTTGGTAGGAGAGAAAAGGAAATGCTCAGGTAGGACAGGAGAAGCTGGAGGAAGTTCCTCAACTTATGGCTGGAGCATGGAGGAGAGTGGTAGCTCAGAAGGAAAAAAGAACACAGTTACTGCCCTGTGCTTCAGGATCACAGGTTGTTAGGGGTGAGAAGGGACCTCTGGAGATCATCAAGTCCAACCCCCCTGCCAGAGCAGGACCAGAGAATCCAGCACAGGTCACACAGGAACACATCCAGATGGGGCTTGAAAGGCTCCAGAGAAGGAGACTCCACAACCTCTCTGGGCAGCCTGCTCCAGTGTTCTGGGACCCTCACAGGGAAGAAGTTCCTCCTCATGTTGAGGTGGAACCTCCTGTGATGCAGTTTCTATCCATTGCCCCTTGTCCTATCCCAGGTCACAACTGAGCAGAGCCTGTCCCCTCCCTCTTGACCCCCAGCCCTCAGCTATTGATAGACATTGATCAGATCCCCTCTCAGTCTTCTCCTCTGCAGACTGAACAGCCCCAGGGCTCTCAGCCTCTCCTCCCCAGGTAGTGCTCCAGTCCCTTCAGCATCCTTCCATTCTATTTCTGCAGTCCAATGGTTGAAGATGACTTGACATAGAATAGAATCATAGCAGTCTTTTGCTTGGAAGATACCTTTAAGGTCATTGAGTCCAACCATCAACCCAACACCACCATGACCACCAAACCATGTCCCACAGTGCTATGGCCACAGGTTTCTTGGCCACTTCCAGGGGTGGTGACTCCACCACCTCCCTGGGCAGCCTGATCCAATCCCTGACTCAGACTTCAAGCCAGGCTTTAGGCAAGTGGCTGTTGTCCTCTTGACTTTGGAGCCTTCTGAGATCAGTTTGCTCCTTGATGCTAGGCAAGACCTCAGCATGGAGGAATACCTGGCAGTGGGGAATGGCAATCTCCTCCCATAGTACTTGATTTGCCTAGATGGAAGCATTAATGTTGGAGAAGACCTCTAAGGCTGAGGAGTTCTGTGAATCTAGCACTGCCAAGTCCACCCCTAAACCATGTCCCTTAGCACCTGATCTACCTTCTCTTCCTTTGCACTTGTGTTGCCCTACCCCCACTACTGGGCACCCTCCTTGGGAGCCTGGGGGCTTCCATTCTGGTACTATGCAGCAGGCAGAAGAGGAGAGATGAGCTGACTGCGGATCATAGGTGGCTGCCCTCTTTGCAAGTTGATTTTGACCTGAAGCATCAGGGTGCTGGAGCCCTGGAGCAGGCTCCCCAGAGAAGTTGTGGAGTCTCTTTCTCTGGAGACTTTCACTCTGGACACTTTCACTCTGGACATGTTCCTGTGTGGCCTGCCCTGAGTGATCCTGCTTTGGCAGGGGGGTTGGACTCGATCGCTGGAGGTCCCTTCCAGCCCCTACCATTCTGTGATCAGCACTGACCTCTGCCACTGGCCACTGCTGGGAACCTGGGGGCAGTCTAGCCTTGGGGCCTGCTGTCCCAATGCCTCTTGGAGAACCTGGCTGCTGAATGCTTTCTCCCTGGGCTCAGGAAAAGGAGGTTTCGGTGCCCTCCTGGGCTCTCGAAGCGTTTCAGGCTTTAATGACTGAAGTCTGTGGAACAGAAGCAATAAAGACGTGGGAGAGAAAGGAGGGGAAGCAAACTCCCTCTCAAAGGTACCAAAGTGTGTAACACCTCATAAAGCAGTGGGAACTGGAGCTCAGAAAGTTATTGGAATCAAGACTTTCATCTCCTGTCAGTAAAGCGTTATCAGCACCGAGCCCAATTTTCAGCTCTTCGTTCCAGATGTTGCAGGCTGGAGCTTTGGTCCCTCTCCTCATGCTGAAACCTGCAGCTGAGTTCAGGCCCCAGAGGGGCAGCTGGAAGGAAAAGTGGAAAATGGACAAGTTCCTTCTACTTGTGTCCAAGTGCAGCAGCCTCATGGTGTGTACAGGATTTTAATTCCCGCTCTGCTGGGCTGTGGGCAGGAGGAACAGCTGGGACCTTGCAGCCTCTCCTGGAAGGGATTGGCTGGAACAATCATAGAGTCATAGAATTGTTAGGGTTGGAAGGGACCTCAAGGATCAGCCACTTCCAACCCCCTTGCCATGGCCAGGGACACCTCACACTACAGCAGGTTGTTCACAGCCACAATCCAGCCTGGCTGCAGAAACCTCCAGGGTCAGAGAGTGATATGACTGGGGGGAATGGAGCAAAACTAGAAGTAGGTAGGTCCAGACTGGATGGCAGGAAGAAATTCTTCCCCATGAGGGTGGTGAGAGACTGGAACAGGTTGCCCAGGGAGGTGGTGGAAGCCTCATCCCTGCAGGATTTTGCAGCCAGGCTGGATGTGGCTGTGAGCAACCTGCTGTAGTGTGAGGTGTCCCTGGCCATGGCAGGGGGGCTGGAATTGGCTGATCCTTGAGGTCCCTTCCAATGCTGACAATTCTGTGATTTTATGGGGCAAAACTAGAGGGTAAGATGGACTTCCAAGTTCATCTAAATAGATGGAGTCTTCTTCTAAACTCCTAGAATAGCAGGAGTGTGCTGCTTGGTTCTCTTCCCTGGGCAATTCCAAAACATCCCTGTGGCCTATGCCTCAGGAGACCTCAGGGCACGTTTTTTGGCTCTCCACCCATGACACTTTGAGATCTGTGCTGGAAGCCACCACAAAAGCAGACCAATGACAGCAGGCCAGTTATTAAGAGCTGCACCAGGCACTGCTGGCAGCCCATTTCCACAGTGAAACAGTGAAATGTAGATTCAGGTTGGACATGAGGAAAAAATCCTTTCCTGCATGAGTGGTCAGGGATTGGATCAGGCTGTCCAGGGAGGTGGTGGAGTCCCCATCCCTGGAGGTGTTCAAGAAACCTGTGGCCATGGCACTCTGGGATGTGGTTTAATGGCCATGGTGGTCTTAGGCAAATGGTTGAACTCAATGATCTTAGAGGTCTTTTTCCAGTCAAAACAATTTTAGGATTATATGACTTTGGGGGTACCTGAAGGAGTTGCTTTGGTTTTGTTTTGTTTTTTTTTTAATCTCTACTATTTGCCAAGGACCAGCTGGAGAACCAGCTCCTTTTAGTTCCAGGCTGCAGCACTTTCTGAAACCAGAGAGAGTTGGAGATATTCCCATACAAAATCCACAGTAAACACTCTGAGAACAGGGAACATAGAAGAAGAAAAAAAAAATGCAAAGAGAGACAGGATAAGGGAGAGACAGAAAAGTGGAGAAATCCCTCTCATGAGTTCCTGGTGTTCAAAGTGCAAGCAATACAACCACAAAAACCTTTGATGGAGCAGCTTCATTTGTTTGGGCTTCCCCATCAAGCACTAACATTTAAGAGCACTTTAAAGGCAGCTTGATGGCTGTATGGAGCCCTGCACTCAACACACAACCTGGGCACGCGTGTGCATGGACACCCCACAGCACACACACAGCTTTGATGGCTCCTGTGGTGGGCCTGATGCAGCCTGATTTGTACAGCATGAGCTTAACATCCAAGCAGCAGAAAACACCTTGCTGGGAGAGGAGTGTTTGATGTGGGGAAGGAGATAAAGGCAGCAGAGAGTTGAGGAGGCAGTAAATATGCAGCCAGCTCCAGCCCTGCTCCCAGGCACCTTCAGGAGAGTCTCAGTGGTGAAGCAGCTGTATCCATACAGGAGATGTTTTGTGCTCTCTGGGATTACAATACCACAGTACATTAGAGGCTGGAAGGGACCTCCAGAGATCACCCAGTCCAACCCCCCTGCCAGAGCAGGAGCCCCCAGGGTAGTCCACACAGGAATGCATCCAGGTGGGTTTGGAAAGTCTCTAGAGAAGGAGACTCCACAACCTCTCTGGGCAGCCTGCTCCAGGGCTCTGGCACCCTCACACCAAAGAAGTTTCTCCTCATGTTGAGCTGAAACCTTCTCTGTTCCAGTTTGTCTCCATTGTTCCTTGGCTTATTGCTGTGCACCACCCACAAGAACCTGGCCCCCTCCACTTGACCCCCAGCCCTCAGCTCTTGATAGACATTGATCAGATCCCCTCTCAGCCTTCTCTTCTCCACACTAAACAGCCCCAGGGCTCTCAGGCTCTCTTCCCAGGGGAGATGCTCAAGTCCCCTAAGCATCCTCCTGCCTCTCCCTTGGACTCTCTCCAGCAGGTCTCTGTCTCTCTTGACCTGGGGAGCCCAGAACTGGACACAGGATTGCAGCTGTGGTCTCAGAAGGGCAGAGTAGAGAGGTAGAAGAACCTCCCTGGAAGAAGGGATGTGCCTTGTGGTCAGCTCTCCCCACCCAAACAGGTGTCTGTGCTGGTTTGCAGTGAGCAGGGTGGGAGGTGAAGTCACACAGCAGTGTTTGGGGTGCACAGAGCATGGAACAGAGAGTGTGCTCTGGGGAAGGGCTACCAGATGGGTGAACATAGCTGGGCACCAAGGAGATTTCCAGGAGCTGGCTTGGTTTCAGTAGAAGCAGGGAACTACTGGAGAGAGTCCAGCAGAGGCTGCAAAGCTGCTGAGAGGCCTGGAGCATCTCTGTGAGGAGGAAAGGCTGAGAGCCCTGGGGCTGGTGAGCCTGGAGAAGAGCAGCCCCAGAGGGGATCTGAGCAATGCTCAGCAAGGGCTAAAGGGTGGGGGGCAAGAGGATGGGGCCAGACTCTTATGCCCAGTGATAGGACAAGGGGCAACAGCAATAAATTGGAAGCCAGGAGGTTCCATCTGAACATGAGCAGAAAATTCATTGTGAGGGTGCTGGAGGCCTGGAGCAGTCTGCCCAGAGAGGTTGTGGAGTCTCCTTGCTTGGGGAGATTCCAGCCCCCCCTGGCCATTGTGATCCTGGGCAAGCTGCTGTGGGTGCCCTGCACTAGCAGTAGGGTTGGACTGGATGATCTCCAGAGGTCCCTCCTAATCCAAAATTCTGTATGATTTTGTGACACATTTTATCCTGCACAGAATATTCTGGGTTGGAAGGGTCTTGAAAGACCATCTAGTCCAACCCTCCTGCCAGAGCAAGATCACCAAATTAAAAGGTTGGTTTCTTGCCATCCAAAACATTTCTGGGATTCTAAGCAGGCCCTTTCTTAGTCCCTGTTCACAGCGGTGTCTACAGATATTGAGGGGGTGATGCTCAGTCTGGGGCATGAACTTTCTCCTGCCCCAGACTGAACAAAACTGGGTTCTGATCATGAACATCAAGCCTGGAGAGATTCCAACCTCCCCTGGCCATTGTGCTGCTGGGCAAGCTGCTGTGAGTGCCCTGCTTTAGCAGGGGGGTTGGACTGGATGATCTCCAGAGTTCCCTTCCAACCCCCCCACCAGGCTGGGAGGGATTCTGTGACCTCCCCTGCACCCAGACTGGATTAGGTGGGAGGAACTTGTACTTTTCAAAGGCTTTCCTTTGGTGTCCCCCACACCGTGCACGCTCCCTACCTTCTGCCACAGCCCTGATGGACTTCTCAAGCGATGAGGCAGAATAATGAGGTAGGACTTAAGCAGGTCTGAGACTCCAAAGGCTTGAAGGAAATGCTGGAGGCACTGAAGGGCTGTGCTTCCTTGGAAACCTCTAATCCCCTTCAGATGAGAATCTTTAACCCCTGTGACCCTAGAGCCGTGAATCACCCAGCAAAGACCTGACCCTCAGCGTCTGCGCTGGCGCTGGAGCGGTGGAAGTGGGGGCTTGCTTTATGGTGATCACTCAGGCACACTCTGGCTGCTTAGGACTTCAGAGAGAAGCTATTTATCAACAGCTCTTCCCACCCTGGGCTCTTCAAGGTGGCAAGAAGGTGAATGTCAAGCTATGGGCAGAGACGAAGCAAACACGGTGTGCTCTTGAACTCCCCTAGCTCAGCCAGTCAGCTCTGGCAGGAAGCTGCTGGACAAAGAAAGCACTGCTGGTGTCTCACATTGCCTGGGCTGCAGCAGGACAGCTGAGGGAGGAGCTGATGGCACCCTAATGGCACTGGACCACCAAATCATAGAATTGTTTGGGTTGGCAAAGACCTCTGTGGTCATGGAGTCCAACCTTCAACCTAACAAGTGACCAGACTGGGGAAGTGACTGGAGGGAAAGTCTGATGAGGAAAGGCTGAGGGAGCTGGGGGTCTTCACCCTGGAGAAGAGGAGACTTAGAGAGGACTTTGTCACTCTCTACAACTGCCTAAAAGGAAGCTGTAGTCAGGTGGGGGTCAGGTTCTTCCCCCAGGCAACCAGTGACAGGACAAGAGGGCATGGCCTGAAGCTGCACCAGGGGAGGTTTAGGTTGGATTTTAGGAAGCACTTCCTCACAGAAAGGCTGCTTGGGCACTGGGATGGACTGCCCAGGGAGGTGGTGGAGTCACCATCACTGGAGGTCTCTAAGAAAAGCTTGGCTGTGGCACTTGGTGGCATGGGTTAGCTGATGTGGTGGTGTCAGGTCATAGGCTGGACTAGATGATCTCAGAGGTCTTGTCCAGCCTCAAAGGTTCTGTGATTCTAATACCACCATGGCCATGAACCCATGTCCCCAAGTGCCATGTCCACAGATAGTGACTTCACCACCTGCCTGCCTGATACCAAGCTTTTCCTCAGGGGTTTTGATGGAGTATTTTGATGCCCCTGAAGCTGCATGTGGTTCTAAGAAGAAAGAGAGCCTGAAGACTTGTCTGCTGTGACAGACAGGTAGGTTTCCCAGCTCTAGCTGCAGCTTGCCTGTGGGTTGCAGCTGGCAAACTGATGGCTCAGAAGTGTCAGAGTGGCTACACTGCACCTGAAGAACCATCATGAGCATGAAGAGTCATAAAACCACAGAATCATTTTGGTTGGAAAAGACCTTTAAGGTCATCCAGTCCAACCATTAACCCAGCACTGCCAGGTCACCACTAACCCACCTCCCTCTGTACCATATCTACATGCCTTTTAAAACCCTCCAGGGATGGAGAGTCCACCACTACCCTGGGAAGCCTGTTCCAGGACTTGACAACTCTTTTGGAGAGGAAATCTTTCCTAATGCCCATGATACAGCTTTTGTCTTGCACCAAGCCAGGAGCCCAGGCTCTTTGTCGCTGAGCTAGGCTCCCCCAAAGGCCAACCCAGAGCATTTCAGTGCAGATTCAGCTCTCCAGCACACCCAGCCAAGACATCAGCTGCTCCTCAGCTCTGTCACCAGAAGTCACTTGAGGTCTTAACAAACCATCCACAAAGCAGTGGAGTCACTGAGGATTTTATTTTTACTGCCCCAAATGTATTT
The DNA here is from genome assembly GCF_027791375.1 of Indicator indicator. Lineage (NCBI taxonomy): Eukaryota > Metazoa > Chordata > Aves > Piciformes > Indicatoridae > Indicator > Indicator indicator. The sequence goes on along the minus strand of NC_072013.1, from coordinate 13,682,677 downwards.
GAAGGAGAAGTTCTCCAAAACTCTGTGATGGTCAGGTCCCCTAGAAGCTGGGAGCTTTGGGCAAGGATGGGCAAGGAACTTGCACATTGAGTCCCTCTTTGCAGTTTAAGAAGCTAAATAAGGGATTTAAGCAGTGGTGTAGGTGAATTACATAGGCTTGGATTATCTATGTGCTGTGCTTCATAACCATCTGCTATGCTTAGGGGAGGTTTCTAGCAGCCGAGAGTTCCTAATAGCTGCTTTCCTCTCATGAGTCAACCACCCTTGGTGTTCACAGCCTCACAGGATGTGAGGGGTTGGAAGGGACCTCTGGAGATCTTCCAGTCCAACCCCCCTGCCACAGCAGGACCAGAGAATCCAGCACAGGTCACACAGGAACACATCCAGACAGGGCTGGAAAGGCTCCAGAGAAGGAGACTCCACAACCTCTCTGGGCAGCCTGTTCCAGGGCTCTGGGACCCTCAAAGGGAAGAAGTTCCTCCTCATGTTGAGGTGGAACCTCCTGTGCTGCAGTTTCCATCCATTGCCCCTTGTCCTATCACAGGATGTGACTGAGCAGAGCCTGTCCCTTCCCTCTTGACCCTCAGCCCTCAGCTATTGATAGACATTGATCAGATCCCCTCTCAGTCTTCTCCTCTGCAGACTGAACAGCCCCAGGGCTCTCAGCCTGTCCTCCCCAGGCAGTGCTCCAGTCCCTTCAGCATCCTTGCAGCCCTCCCTTGGACTCTCTCCAGCAGATCCCTGTCCCTCCTGAACTGGGGAGCCCAGAACTGGATGCAATATTCCAGGGGAGGTCTCATCAGGGCAAAGTAGAGGGGGAGGAGAACCTCCCTGGCTCTGCTGGACACACTCCTCTGAATGCACCCCAGGACCCCATTGGCCTTCTTGGCCCCCAGGGCACATTGCTGTCCCATGCAGAACTTGTTGTCCACCAGCACTCCCAGCTCCTTCTCCTTGGGGCTGCTCTCCAGCAGACCCCTCCCAGCCTGCCCTGCTGCAGTTTATTCTTCCTTCCCAGGTGCAGGACTCTGCACTTATCCTTGCTGACCCTCATGAGGTTCCTCTCTGTTTAGCTCTCAGTCTGTCCAAGTCTCACTGAATGGCCTCACAGCCATTCAGTTTTGTGTAGGTTCAACACCACCACGCCTGAATTTTCCATTAAAAAGTGTATTTTGAGCATGATGCAGATGTCATGTCCCTGTCACACAGTGTAGGAATGTGCCTCATCATCCTTGCCTGGCAATGTTCCTCACCCATCCTTGCATGAAGAGCTGGACCTGAACTGGTCAGCAAGGGGCTGGCTGGCTCTTAACCAAAAGCAAGTTTTGAAACCAGGACTGAGAAAGGCCCAGGACCAAGACCTGACATATGAGCAAGGAGAAATTAAGCCAGGATCATGGTTTTCAGAGATCCCACTTGGCTGCTCCCCTCTCAGAACTGGTCCTTTATTGTCTTTGGGAACCCACCAGAAGCAGCCAAGAACTGATGCAGGCAGGGAAGTGTCTGGTCTGAAGCTCCAAGCTTGTACCTGTGGTGTGAATGACTCTTGGGGCCCTCTCCCTTCCTCATTCCTCTGTGTTTTGTTCTTTCAACCTCATCAAAGCCAACTCCTTCTCACCAAATGCATGCTCACAGGCACAGCCCCACTGCACCAGGGGACAAATACAACCCTGCTCCCAGAGCTGTCATCACAACCAGATGCTTTGTGCTGGGCCTCTGAATGGATTCATCCCAAGCTGATGAAGGTAATCCTTCAAAGTAGGGTTTTGGTGAAGCATTCTCTCAGGAGGGTAAATCACAACAGGGCAGTGGCATTGCTGCTGCTAGGCAGGGTCCCAGAGCCTTGTGAATGGCAGCTGTGGGGACCAAATATCATAACACATCCCCTCCTTGGTGGTGAGGAGTAGCTCAGGACCAGCTCATGGGAAGAAGTTCCCAAAGTGGTACTCAGGAGCTCTGCCAGGGCCTTGAATCACTGAATCACAGAATGACTTAGGCTGGGAAGGACCTCAGAGCTCATCTGCTCCAACCTCTCTACCTTGGGCAGGGAAATATCTCAACTAGATTTGGCTGCTCAAGGCTCCATCCAGCCTAGCTTTGAACATCTCCAGGGAGGAGGCATCCACAGCCTTCCTGGCCAACCTGTTCCAGAGTCTCACCACCCTTGTACTGGAGAACTTCTTCCTCAGATCTAGTTTAACCCTACTCCCCCTCAGCTTCAAAACATTCTCCCTTGTCCTGTCTCTAGACAACCTCATGAGGAGTCCCTCTCCAGCCTTCCTGTAGGCTCCTTTCAGGTACTGGAATGCAGGTCTGAGGTCTTCTCCAGGCTGAATCCAGCTGTGCACACAGAGGTAAGGGCTGCAATGCCACTAGTGCGGGCAGAAAGGAAAGCAAACATGAAATGAAAGAATGAAATTGGTCACTCAAGGCAGCTTTGCACCAATTTATTCATCCTTCAAGGACAGCATCCTCCTGGTGAGGACAGAAAAGCAAGCATTGTTTAGCCTGGAGAAGAGGAGGCTCAGGGGAGACCTCATTGCTCTCTACAACTGCCTGAAGGGAGGTTGTAGCCAGGTGGGGCTTGGGCTCTTCTCCCAGGCAAGCAGGGACAGAAGGAGAGGACACAGTCTCAAGCTGCACCAGGGGGAAGTTTAGGCTGGATGGGTGGAGAAAGTTCTTCCCAGAAAGAGTAATTGGCCATTGGGATGTGCTGCCCAGGGAGGTGGTGGAGTCACCATCCCTGAAGGTGTTCAAAACCAGCTTGAATGTGGCCCTTGAAGCCATGGTTTAGTTGTCAGGAGGTATTAGGTAATAGGTTGGACTTGATGATCTCTGAGGTCTTTACCAACCTGGCTGATTCTGTGATTCTGTGAAATGGGTCACTCAAGGCAGCTTTGCACCAATTTATTCATCCTTCAAGGGCAGCATCCTCCTTCTGGTGACGACAGAACAGAAAGCATGAAATAAAGGAGTGAAAGGCAGCTTTGCACCAATATATTCACCCCCCAAAGACACCATCTGCTTCTGGTGAGGACAGAAGAGAAAGCATGAAATAAAGGAGTGAAACAGGTCGGTCAGGGCAGCTTTGCACCAATTTATTCATCCTTCAAAGACACCATTTCCTTCTGGTGAGGACTGAAGAGAAAGCATGAAATAAAGGAGTGAAAGGAAGTTTTGCACCAATTTATTCATCCCCCAAGGACACCATCTCCTTCTGGTGAACCATGACAGCAAAGACACCCAAACACTGGCTGGCTGGTGGAGCCAGCCTGTGCTTAAACTTCACCACCACTGGGCACCGTAAAGAAGCAACCACAACATCTGAAACTCTCCTGGTGTTTGGGAGTGCTCTGATCCCTGCATTCATTCCACTTTCCCTCCCTGGCTTGGGCTGGGAATGTTTGTGCCAGCAGCCTAGAGAAGAAGAAAATGAAGTCCATTGCACACAGATGCTTGGCCAGCCCTTCAAGTAATGAAACACGTCTTTATCGGCCGCAGGTTGTTGGGGGGGGTTCTTTTTTTGATTTAAGGAAAGGGGGCAAAACTGCCCAGGGTTTGCAGAGAAAATAAATAAAAAATATAAATATCTAGATATATATATATATAAAAAAAAAAAAAAGAGGCAAGGAGCAAGCCTGGGTGCTTGGGTTGTGAAAGCCAGCTTCCTCGGGACAATAAAGACGTGTTTCATTAGGGAAAGTGGCCGACCATCTGTGCGCCTTCCAGTGTTCTCCCTCAGATCTGGGCAGTAACAAGGCCTGGCTTTGCACTCCCTCCTCCAGCTCTGCCTCTGCTGACGTGCCTGGCTGTCTCTAAATGCTGCCAGTGGGGTTTGGGAGGCAGGAGCAGGTTGTCTTCTGCTCTGCTCGGCACGCTCGTCCCGTGGGACGAGGAGGCGGTCGTCCTCTGTCCTCTGTTCAGCACGGCACCGCCCCACCAGGGAATCCTGTGGAATCCTCTAGAATCTCATAGAATCACAGAATTGTCAGGGTTGGAAGGGACCTCAAGGATCAGCCACTTCCAACCCCCCTGCCATGGCCAGGGACACCTCACACTACAGCAAGTTGCTCACAGCCACATCCAGCCTGGCTGCAAAAACCTCCAGGGATGAGGCTTCCATCACCTCCCTGGGCAACCTCTGCCAGTCTCTCACCACCCTCATGGGGAACAACTTCCTAACATCCAATCTGAATCTCCCCATTTCTAGTTTTGCTCCATTCTTCCCAGTCCTATCACTCACTGACATCCTCAAAAGTCCCTCCCCAACTTTTTTGTAGCCCCCTGCAGATCCTGGAAGGCCACCAGAAGGTCTCCTGGGAGCCTTCTCCTCTGCAGACTGAACAGCCCCAACTCTCTCAGTCTGTCTCCATAGCAGAGCAGCTCCAGCCCTCTGCTCATCCTCATGGCCCTTCTCTGGGCCTTTGCTGTGAAAATTTTTTTCCTACTGTCCAGTGTAAATGTACCCAGTCATAGCTTGAGGCCATTCCCTTTTGTTCTATCACTAATTACCTGTGAGAAGAGACCAGCACCAACCTCTCCACAACCTCCTTTCAGGGAGCTGTAGACAGCCAGGAGGTCTCTCCTCAGCCTCCTCTGTTTCACACTAACCATCCCCAGCTCCTTCAGTCACTCTCCATCAGATTTCTTCTCCAGGCCCTTCCCAGCTTCCTTGCCCTCCTCTGCCCTGGCTCCAGCACCTCCACATCTCTCTTGGGTTGAGGTGCCCCAAACTGGACACAACACTCCAGGTGTGGCCTCCCCAGAGCTGAGTCCCAGGGGACAATCCCCTCCCTGCTCCTGCTGCACACAGCATTGCTGATCCCAGCCAGGATGCCTTTGGCTTTCTTGGCCACCTGGGCACACTGTTGGCTCCTCTTCAGCTGCTTGGCCCTTAGCACCCCCAGGTGCCTTCCTGCCATGCAGAAACACCTTTCCCACATGGTTTGTCTCACAGGGTGGTATCTCCCACCTACTCAGGCAGAGGTGGCATGGGGATAGGACTGAGGGGAATGGAGCAAAACTAGAAATGGGGAGATTCAGATTGGATGTTAGGAAGAAGTTGTTCCCCATGGGGGTGGTGAGAGACTGGCAGAGGTTGCCCAGGGAGGTGGTGGAAGCCTCATCCCTGGAGGTTTTTGCAGCCAGGCTGGATGTGGCTGTGAGCAACCTGCTGCAGTGTGAGGTGCCCCTGGCAACGGCAGGGGGGTTGAAACTGGCTGAGCCTTGAGGTCCCTTCCAACCCTGACAATTCTGTGATTCTAAATGAAGCCATGTGAACTGTCTGTGGAGAGAAGGAACACAGCCCTAGGTGCACAGTGTGGGGAAGATAGGACATTTCCCAAACAGCAGGCAAAGGGATTTAAACAAGGGGAGGAAAAAGGAGCAAAAAAAAAAATAAATGGCCAGAAGAGCAGGACAGGGCTGGTCTCCTCCATATGCTTCCATACCTTCAGCTTCAAGATTACTCCTTCCTCCAAGGCACATCTGTCTGGCTCTCTGGGAAAAATGAGGAGCTTCTCCTCATGGACCCCTGCCTGTAAGAACAGTCAGCAGCAGCATTCCTGGGAGCAATGTTATGAAACTAAGCTCGGGGAAAGTTCTGGTTGGGGAGGTCCTATAAAGGGCTGCAGGAGAAAGCCGAAGCTTGGGTGACCTGTTAGCAGGGAGCAGGTGAGGGTCTGCATCATCCCTTTAGGGGCAGAGAGATGACAACTCAGCATCCAGGCTGAGAGAGTTGGGGTTGTTCAGCCTGGAGAAGAGAAGGCTCCAGGGAGACCTTCTGGTGGCCTTTCAGTGCTTCAAGGGGCTGATCAGAAATTGGGGACCTACTTTTTGGCAGGGCCTGATGTGAGAGGACAAGGGGCGATGGTTTGAACTAGAAGAGGGAGATTCAGATTGGGTGGAAGGGAGAAAATTTTGCACTGATGGTGAGAACCTGGCCCATGTTGCCCAGAGAGGTGGTAGAAGCTTCGTCCCTGGAACCATTCCAGCTCAGCTTGTTTGGGGCTCTGAGCAACCTGCTCTAGTTGCAGAAGTCCTTGCCCTGTGTTCCCAGAGGCAAGCCTGAGATGGGATTCCATATCTGGGTTCCCTGCCCTGGGTTCCCAGAGGCAAGCCTGAGATGGGATTTCATAGCTTCCTCCCCCCCCCAGTTGTAATTTCCATTAAATGGAAATTTCTGTGCCTGCCAAAAGCAGGATGTGAGGGTTCTTAGAAATGCTTGGCTCAAGGCTCCCCTTGCTTGCACCAGAAGCATGGATTTAATTCCACAGCAATCACTGGAGTTCACCCAGGGCCTCTGGTCGTCAGGGCAGGAGCCTGCCTGATGTCCCTGCCATGTCCCCTTCTGCAGCCTTCTCACAGATGCTCCTTGTGCTTGTCCAATGCACAGGGCAGCTGCCCTCTCACCATTGCTCCATGGCTCTGTCAGGTCAGAGTGGCAGCGTGGCTTTTGGGGTGGGAAGGTTTGTTCTACCCAGACTAGCTGCTGGCCACTGAAACTGATGGTTTAGGGTCACCAAACTGCAGCTTCCAGACAAGGAAGGCAAAAAGAAAAAAAAAAAAAGACAAGGAAAGGGAGCAAGAGATTGTGTGCACCAAGCCTAGGTCAACAGTGGTTTATTAAGTCCCATTAAGCATCTGGTCACGATTATCATAAAAGCCTGAGTTATGGCCAGTGACATGTGTAAACCACCCACCACCACCCCCCCTTCCTCCAAAGCCAACAGAGAGCTGATGGGTGGAGAGTCCATGTGAGCACAGACCTGGAGCACAGAGGGGTTAACCCTTTCTGATCCCCAAGGGACAGGAAGAAAGACATGAATGAGAGCTGGCCCTGTCTGATAGCTCTGCAGCTCAGGAAAGCCTCTCAAGGGACACAGCTGCTCCTGGTACTGCTCTCCTTTCCTAGACTCATAGCATGGGTTGGGTTGGAAGGCATCTTCAAAGGTCATCTAGTCCAACACTCCTGCAGTGAGCAAGGACATCTTCATCAGTTCATTAATTCATTGATTTACAGATCCATTGATTCAGAGATTCATTGATTCATAGATTCATTGATTCATTGATTCATAGATTCATTGATTCATAGATTCATTGATTCATTGATTCATAGATTCATAGCTTCTTTGATTCACAGATTCATTAATCATTGATTCACAGATTCATTGATTCACTGATTCATAGCTTCATTGAAACATAGATTCATTGATTCATAGATTCATAGATTCACTGATTCATAGATTCATTAATTCATAGATGCACTGATTCACAGGTTCATAGATTCATTGATTCATAGATTCGTTGATTCATTAATTCATTGACTCATTGATTCACTGATTCATTGATTCATTGATTCATTAATTCATAGATTCATTCATTGATAGATTCATTGTTTCATTAATTCATTGACTCATTGATGCACTGATTCATAGATTCATAGAATTGTTTGGGTTGGAAGACACCTTACAGATCATCTAGTTCTGACTCTGCCATGGGCAGGGACACCTTCCACTAGCCCAGGCTGCTCAAAGCCTCATCCAACCTGGCCTTGAACACCTCCAGGGAGGGGACATCCACCACCTCCCTGGGCAACCTGTTCCAGTGTCTCCCCACCCTCCTTGTAAAGAATTTCTTCCTCATCTCCAGTCTCAATCTGCCCTCTTCAAACTTCAATCCATTCCCTCTCATCCTAACGCCACAAGCCCTTGTCAGAAGTCCCTCCCCAGCTTTCTTGTGGCCCCCTTCATGTACTGGAAGGCTGCTCTAAGGTCTCCCTGGAGCCTTCTCTTCTCCAGGCTGAACAGCCCCAACTTCCCCAGCCTGTCCCTAGATGAAGTTGTTCAGATTCCATCTCCCTTCATACAGCCACCATCCTTTCTGCTGCTTCACAGAACTCTTTGGGTTGAAAAAGACCTCTAAAATAGATGGAGTCCAACCCTTAATCCAGCACTGCCAGGTCACTTCCAAACCATGTCACTCAACACCACATCTACATGGCTTTTAAATCTCTCCAGGGATGAGGACTCCACCACTGCCCTGGGCAGCCTGCTCCAGGGCTTGACAACCCTTTCAGGGAAGAGTCCCATACAGCACCAGTCTCTCTGGCTCCATCACCTCACTTCTGGCTCTTCCAGGCTGCATCCAAGCCCTCCAGAGAGGTAGTGGCACTGGCACCTCTACCACCATGACTCTGGCTTCTTGCCTTGAGGTCTCCAAGTCAGTGAAATAACTGCAACACCATTTGCACTCTGTCCTGTCTATCACATCACGAATTTGCTAGAGAGGATCTCCTCTCTCAGCACTCCTGTGTGTTGGCATTTCCTCCTCCAGGCAGATCTCCAGCTTGTGTAATGTGGGGCATGTCTGGTGATACCTTGCCCAGAAGAGGTTTTAGCCTATTGGTCTTTGACTATGTCCAATAGTCTTCCAATGCTGATCAATATATAAAGAGAAGCAGTCAAGAGGATGGGGCCAGACTCTTGTCAGTGGTGCCCAGTGACAGGACAAGGGGCAATGGGCACAAACTGGAACCAAGGAGGTTCCACCTGAACATGAGAAGGAAATTCTTTGTTGTGAGGGTGCTGGAGCCCTGGAGCAGGCTGCCCAGAGAGGTTGTGGGGTCTCCTTGTCTGGAGAGATTCCAACCCCCCCTGGCCCTTGTGATCCTGGGCAAGCTGCTGTGGGTGCCCTGCTTTAGCAGGAGGGCTGGACTGGATGATCCCCAGAGGTCCTCTCCAACTCTCACCATGCTGTGAGTCCATGAGTGTTGTCCAAATAGCCACTGCAGAGCCAGTTTCTCAGCTGTGTCCTCCATTCATGCAGAACTCATTCTTCTCCTACAAGGCCAAATACAGGTAGTAATCAGTATCTTTTCCCAGGCAACCAGCAGCAGAACAAGGGGACACAGTCTCCAGTTGTGCCAGGAGAGGTATGGGCTGGATATTAAGAGGAAGTTCTTCACAGAGAGAGAGAGATTGGTCATTGGAATATGCTGCCCAGGTAGGTGGTGGAGTCACCATCCCTGGAAGTGTTTAAAATAAGCCTGGATGAGGCACTTAGTGCCATGCTCTAGTTGATTGGATAGGGCTGGATGATAGGTTGGACTGGATGATCTTGGAAGTCTCTTCCAACCTGGCTGATTCTATGAAATCATAGAATTGTTTTGCTTGGGAAAAAACTCAGGGTTGAAAGAAGCTGCAGAGTCCCCAGAGCCTTGCTGCTTCCAGCTCCCTCAGGAGAATCAAATTCCAGCTCTTCAAGCACTGGATTCATCATCAGTAAGGCATGGAAAGACTCCCAGCTCCTTGTCAACGTTCCACCCAGCTCCTTGTCAGCATTCCAGGCTTGATGTGAAAAGCAGAACAATCTGTGCCAGGAGCAAGGCTGGTGGCACAGAGCAGATGGGCACAGCCAGGCATGGGCTGGCATGGCAGGCAGAGGAGCAGCAAGTGTTGAAGAAGACCTGTAACTTTGGAAAGGTTGCATCTGCATGCAGCAATTGTCAGCATGCAAAGCCTGTTGGTGATGACACCTTGGTCTGTTTCCCTCCTTGGGCATCTCAGCTGCCTGCAAAGCAAACAGCACAGCCAAGCAATTCCCAATGTTATTACATGTTCAGGGCTCAATGTTGGGACCACTCCTGTTCAACATCTTTACTGATGACCTTGATGAAGACACAGATTGTGTCAGCAGTAAGCTCACAGATGAAACCAGGTTAGGTGGCAGTGTTGATCTGCACCAGGGGAGAGAGGCTCTACAGAGGGACATGGATAGGTTGGATCCATGGCCAGCATTCACAGGAGGAGGAGCTTCAACCAGGCCAAGTGCTAGGGCCTGACCTTGGGGCACAACAACCCCAAGCAAGGCTCCAGGCTTGGGGCAGTGTGGCTGGAAAGCTGCTAGCAGAAAGGGACCTGGGGGTGCTAAGGGCCAAGCAGCTGAAGAGGAGCCAGCAGTGTGCCCAGGTGGCCAAGAAAGCCAAAGGCATCCTGGCTGGGAAATAAAAAGTGTGTCGGTGTGAGCTGAAATTCCCCCCCCACCGACAATAACCAGGCTAGCTCAGTCTGGAAGCAAATGAAAAGCTGTATTTACAAGCAGAGTCTAAAATCTACAGTGAAATGCAATGAATATGTACAAATATACAAAATTCACAACATTCACAAATATATACAATCAACAGAAAAAAAAGCACAGTCGATCTCCCTTTGCTTCCCCCCAAGGGGACCCTCCCAAAGGGGCCTCCCTCTCTCCCAGGAGCTTCCCCCCCAGACCCCCCTGGACAGAGAAGCAGAGTTAGTTAAGCAGAAAGTTGTTAACTTAGCTGCCAAGGTCAGTGTGTTATCTTCAGCCAGAAGAGAAGAAGAAACAGCAGCCAGACAGCCCAGCAACTGCCCCCACTGCCGAACGCAGAATGTGCAGAGTGCCCTCTTTGTTTTGGGTAATAGTTCTTAAACATTTCTATCTATCCAATGGAAGCGTTTAGAACAATCAGTATTTTGCTTTCTTACACCCAATAGTGACTTATTTACATTCTTTCACTTTCTCTGTACTGAACTTTGCAAGGAAAAATTAAAAAGACAGTTTCAAACCATCACACCCAGGGAGGTGGTGGAGTCACCAACCCTGGAGGTGTTTCAAGGTGTTTTGGATGTGGTGCTTGGGGATATGGTTTAGGGCTGAACCTTGTAGAGTAGGGTTCTGGGTTGGACTTGGTGATCCTGAGGGTCTCTTCCAACCTGGATGTTCCTGTGATTCTGTGTTTCATCACCCTAAGTCACCTACCATCCATCCATCCTCTCTGCCAACGCAGCCACGCGTCCAACCTCAGCCCGGAGTCACGCAAAACCCAGCTGCTAGCACTTACCCAAGGAGCCCCCACCCTCCCTCCACCAGCTTCCTGAGGAGTGATTCTTCTCCATCCTGAGGAGTGATTTTCCTCGGGGACTTCCCCTTCTGCTGGAGAGCAGGCCCTGGTGAGGAGCTCCACTTCCCTCTCCATCCCCGGGAGCCGCAGCCGGCAAAGCCTCGGGGCATAAATAACGAGGTGGAGGCGAGACGGGCGCGCAAAGGAATGACCTAGGAGGTAAAAGCCACCGATAAATAAGAACAGTCCCGTGTAGGCCCCGTGCTCATCTTAACAACAAACAGAGGCACTTGAAAGACCTCCACTCCGCCAAGATGAATGGTGCGCAGGGCCCGCCGCGGGCTCCCTCCCGGGGCCTTCAGCATGACTGATTGGGTGTGAGAAGCGCTGGCTGGGACGGGGCCGGGGCCGGAGCAGGGCGCAGCTCCGAGGAGCGAGGCCGGGGGAGGTGGAAGGGAGGAAAAAAAAAAAATGCCTAACGAAGGCCGGGGTTATTTATCGCTGCGTCTGCTCATTAGCCCGGCAGCACCTTCAGCCTCCCGCCGCCCCGCCTGGCGGCTTTGAAGCTGCGCCCCGGGGGTGGGGGAAGGAGGGTGGGACACGGGGGTTGGATGTGAGACACGGGGCTGGGGTGGGATGTGCGAGACGGGGCTGGGGTGGGATGTGTGAGACGGGCCTGGGGTCGGATGTGTGAGACGGGGCTGGGGTCAGATGTGTGAGACGGGGCTGGGGTCAGATGTGTGACACGGGGCTGGGGTGGGATGTGTGACACGGGGCTGGGGTCAGATGTGTGAGATGGGCCTGGGGTGGGATGTGTGACACGGGGCTGGGGTGGGATGTGTGACACGGGACTGGGGTGGGATGTGTGACACGGGGCTGGGGTGGGATGTGTGACACGAAGTTGGGGTGGGATGTGTGACACGAGGCTGGGGTCGGATGTGTGACACAGGGCTGGGGTTGGATGTGTGACACGAAGTTGGGGTCGGATGTGTGACACGAGGCTGGGGTCGGATGTGTGACACAGGGCTGGGGTGGGATGTGTGACACGGGGATGGGGTGGGATGTGTGACACGGGGCTGGGGTCGGATGTGTGACACGGGGCTGGGGTCGGATGTGTGACACGGGCTGGGGTTGGATGTGTGACACGGGGCTGGGGTGGGATGTGTGACACAGGGCTGGGGTGGGATGTGTGACACGGGACTGGGGTGGGATGTGTGACACGGGGCTGGGGTGGGATGTGTGACACGGGGATGGGGTGGGATGTGTGACACGGGACTGGGGTTGGATGTGTGACACGAAGTTGGGGTGGGATGTGTGACACGAGGCTGGGGTCGGATGTGTGACACAGGGCTGGGGTTGGATGTGTGACACGAAGTTGGGGTCGGATGTGTGACACGAGGCTGGGGTGGGATGTGTGACACGGGGATGGGGTTGGATGTGTGACACGGGGATGGGGTGGGATGTGTGACACAGGGCTGGGGTCGGATGTGTGACACGGGGATGGGGTGGGATGTGTGACACGAGGCTGGGGTTGGATGTGTGACACAGGGCTGGGGTGGGATGTGTGACACGGGGCTGGGGTGGGATGTGTGACACGGGACTGGGGTGGGATGTGTGACACGGGACTGGGGTTGGATGTGTGACATGAAGTTGGGGTCGGATGTGTGACACGAGGATGGGGTGGGATGTGTGACATGGGACTGGGGTCAGATGTGTGACACAGGGCTGGGGTGGGATGTGTGACACGGGGCTGGGGTGGGATGTGTGACACAGGGCTGGGGTGGGATGTGTGACACAGGGCTGGGGTTGGATGTGTGACACGAGGCTGGGGTGGGATGTGTGACACGGGTCTGGGGTTGGATGTGTGACACGAAGTTGGGGTCGGATGTGTGACACGAGGCTGGGGTGGGATGTGTGACACAGGGCTGGGGTTGGATGTGTGACACGGGACTGGGGTCGGATGTGTGACACGGGTCTGGGGTTGGATGTGTGACACGGGACTGGGGTGGGATGTGTGACACGGGACTGGGGTGGGATGTGTGACACAAGGCTGGGGTGGGATGTGTGACACGGGACTGGGGTGGGATGTGTGACACGGGACTGGGGTCGGATGTGTGACACAAGGCTGGGGTGGGATGTGTGACACGGGACTGGGGTGGGATGTGTGACACGGGTCTGGGGTTGGATGTGTGACATGAAGTTGGGGTCGCATGTGTGACACGAGGATGGGGTGGGATGTGTGACATGGGACTGGGGTCAGATGTGTGACACAGGGCTGGGGTGGGATGTGTGAGACGGGGCTGGGGTTGGATGTGTTACACAGGGCTGGGGTCGGATGTGTGACACGGGACTGGGGTTGGATGTGTGACACGGGGCTGGGGTTGGATGTGTGACACGGGGCTGGGGTTGGATGTGTGACACGTGGCTGGGGTAGGATGTGTGACACGAAGTTGTGGTCAGATGTGTGACACGAGGCTGGGGTGGGATGTGTGACACGTGGCTGGGGTAGGATGTGTGACGCGAAGTTGTGGTCAGATGTGTGACACGAGGCTGGGGTGGGATGTGTGACACGAAGCTGGGGTGGGATGTGTGACACGGGGCTGGGGTCAGATGTGTTACACAGGGCTGGGGTCGGATGTGTGACACAGGACTGGGGTGGGATGTGTGACACGAGGCTGGGGTGGGATGTGTTACACAGGGCTGGGGTCGGATGTGTGACACGGGACTGGGGTGGGATGTGTGACACGGGACTGGGGTGGGATGTGTGACACGGGGCTGGGGTGGGATGTGTGACACGGGGCTGGGTTCGGATGTGTGACGCGGGGCTGGGGTGGGATGTGTGACGCGGGGCTGCGTTCGGATGTGTGACGCGGGGCTGGGGTGGGATGTGTGACACGGGACTGGGGTGGGATGTGTGACACGGGGCTGGGGTCGGATGTGTGACGCGGGGCTGGGGTGGGATGTGTGACGCGGGGCTGGGGTGGGATGTGTGACACGAGGCTGGGGTGGGATGTGTGACACGGGGCTGGGTTCGGATGTGTGACACGGGACTGGGGTCAGATGTGTGACATGGGGCTGGGGTGGGATGTGTGAGACGGAGCTGGGGTGGGATGTGTGACACGGGGCTGGGGTTGGATGTGAGACACGGGGCTGGGGTTGGATGTGTGATCCGGTAGGGGGTTTGATGTGTGCCCCGCAGCTCCCGTAGGATTTCCGCTCCCCGCCCGACTCGGCTCGGCACGGCCCGGGGATAAATCTCCTTTCTCCTTGCCCACGACAGCTCCGGCCTTTATTGGTGTCATCTATCACGGTCGGGACGCGTGCGAGCTCCGCTGTCTCGCTCGACAGGCAGGGCAGGGCAGGGCAGGCTCTCGGAGCGCCGGAGGGCTGCAACACGGAGAGCTAAAGCCCCGTGGGCTTCCCGAGCCTTGCTATCCATCACGGGCAGCCTGCAGACAGCCTATGGCATGCGGCTCTTGCTGAAGGCTCTCTCCTGGAGCCGACCTGCGCGTTGCTCCCCAAGGCCCCAGCGGGGTCAGCTCTGCTCCCCGAGGCTCCTGGCCGAGGGCCAGCTGAACTTTCACTCCCTTCATCTGCCGGCAACGCATCTCCTGGGCTGCATCCAAAGCAGCATTGCCAGCAGAGCCAGGGAGCTGATTCTGACACTTTGCTCTGCTCTGCTGAGACCTCACCTGCAGTGCTGTGTGCAGGGCTGGAGCCCTCAACACAGGAAGGACATGGACCTGATGGAGAGGGGCCAGAGAAGGACCATGAAAATGCTCAGGGGGTTGGAGCAGCTCTGCTGTGAGGACAGGCTGAGGGAGCTGGGGGTGTTCAGCCTGGAGAAGAGGAGGCTCCAGGCAGACCTAAGAGCAGCCTGCCAGGACCTGAAGGGGGCTCCAAGAAGGCTGCAGAGAGACTGTTTGCAAAGGCCTGCAGGGACAGGACCAGGGGCAATGGCTTCAAACTAGAGCAGAGCAGATTGAGATTGGATGTGAGGAACAAGTTCTTTACCATGAGGGTGGTGGAACACTGGAAGAGGTTGCCCAGGGAGGTGGTTGAGGCTCCTTCCCTGGAGATATTCAAAGTGAGGCTTGACAAGGCCTGGGCAGCCTGATCTAGTTGGGGATGTCCCTGCTGACTGCAGGGAGGTCAGACTGGATGAGCTTTGGAGGTCCCTTCTGCCCCAGACCATTCTATGATTGTGTGATTCTCCTGTGTGTTGTTTAGTTGTTTGCATGTTGGTAACTAGCTGGGTCTTTGTTGGTTTGTTTTTTTTTTGGGAGGAGGAAGAGAGGAGTTCCCCTGTTTCTTCTCCCACGGAGTTTTCATTCCATTAGTTTATTTTCCTTCCTAGGCTGCAGGAGGTCAAGCAATGGCTCTGCCTACCCACAAGCTTGCTGCTGTGCCTGTTTCTGCTGGCAGTTACTTTTCTAGTGTTCACCCTAAGCAGAGGTGAGCTCTAGGTCAAGCATAATCAAAGCCTACTTCATAAAAAGGGAAAGCAAGCAGACCACATCTAGGAGAAGAACAAGGGCAGTGGGAATGCTGCTGCAATGAAGTTTGGGATCTTACTCAGCTTGCTGAAGGCACAGAGGTGTTTCCTTGGCATCCTCAGAGAGTCAGAGAGTCAGAGTGGTCAATGGGACAGAGTCTAGCTGGAGGCCTGTGTCTAGTGGAGTCCCTCAGGGGTCAGGACTGGGACCAGAGCTGTTCAATCTATTCATCAATGACCTGGAGAAGGGCACAGAGGGCACTGCCAGCAAGATTGCTGCTGGCACCAAACTGGGTGGAGTGGCTGATACAGGAGGGCTGTGCTGCCATTCAGCCAGACTGAGACAGGCTGAGAGCTGGGCAGGGAGAAATGGAAGGAAATTCAACGAGGGCAAGGGGAGAGGCTTGCACCTGGGAAAGAACAACCTCATGGAGCAGGAGAGGTTGGGGACTGAGCTGCTGGAGAGCAGGGAAGGGGAAAAGGCCCTGGGGGTGCTGGTGGATGGGAGGTTGCCCATGAGCCAGCAATGTGCTCTGGTGGCCAAGAAGGCCAATGGCATCCTGGGGGGGATTAGAAGGGCTGTGGTGAGTAGGTGGAGAGAGGTTCTCCTCCCCTTCTACTCTGCCCTGCTGAGGCTGCATCTGGAGTTTTGTGTCCAGTTCTGGGCCCCTCAGCTCAGGAAGGACCTCAGGGAACTGCTTGAAAGAGTCCAGCACAGAACCACAAAAATGATGAGGGGAGTGGAAGATCTTCCTTATGAGGAGAGCCTGAGGGAGCTGAGGGCTCTGGAGCTTGGAGAGGAGGAGCCTGAGGGTGACCTCATTGCTGGTGATGAAGATGTGCAGGGGGAGTGCCCAGAGGCTGGAGCCAGGCTCTGCTGGGTGATGCCCAATGCCAGCACAAGGGGCAGTGGTGGAAGCTGAGGCATGGGAAGTTCCATGGAAACAGGAGGAAGAATTATTTCCCTCTGAGGGTGACAGAAGACTGGAAGAGGCTGCCCAGAGGGGTTGTGGAGTCTCCCTCTCTGGAGACGTTCAAAACCTGCTTGGACCTGTTCCTGTGTGATCTGCTCTAGGTGCTCCTGCTCTGGCAGGGGGTTGGACTGGATGAGCTTTGGAGGTCCCTTCCAGCTCCTAACAGTCTGTGATTCCAACCCTCCTGTCATGGGCAGGGACACCTTGCCCTAGACCAGTCTGCTTAGGGCCCTGTCCAACCTGGCCTTGAACACTTCCAGGGAGGGGGAAAGAGCTGAGGGGCACGAGAAGGCAAAAAGGTGCTCTTACAGCTGTGGGCCCACTCACCAGTATTAGGTGAGGTCTCTGGGGAATGCCCACTCAGGAGGCATCACCCTAGCTTCTCTGGAGACACAATGGTACCACCCTCCTGCAAATGCCTCTCTGGTCCCTCCAGCAGTCTGCAAGCTCTAGGTAATGTTGACAGATATTTCTCCTGGCCTCTCACCGACTCCCTTCCCACCTTCCCATCCCAGCTCCATGTGACGTGAGGAGCCGACCTGCCTTCTCAGGACTCTTCTCCCATTTTCTCCTGTGATACTCTCCTCTGCTGCATGCTCCAGACCTGTGCCAGGACTGGAGGGAAGAATGAAGCCAGGATTTGCAGAGGTGGCTGCATTCCCTTCTCTAGCTGTGAAAACACACAGTGTCTCCACGTTTGGACTTCCTCCACTGCTCCCCCTGGAGCCATCCAGGTGAGTGTGGATGCAGTGCCCAGATAAAACAACCCTGGCTGGGGGTGAAGAGGTCCTGGAAGCCTGCAGGAGCAGACTCCAAAAGCCGAGAGCCCCTCTGTGCTGCTGGGTGACAGACACATTAAAGGTATCTATTTCAGCTCCTCGGGGCCAGATGCCTCCTCCTCCTCCTCCTCCTTCTCCTTCTCCTCCTCCTCCTCCTCCTCCTCCTCCTCCTCCTTCTCCTCCTCCTCCTCCTCCTCCTTCTCCTCCTCCTCCTCCTTCTCCTCCTTCCTTCACTGGGCAGAGAGCTGGCTCAGCATGGAGTTTTCTCTCCCATTTCCTAAGGATGTCAGTCAAAGCCAGGCTCTTGGAAGTTCAAGCGTGGCCAAAAGGAAGCAGATTTCAAAACACATCCCTGCCTCCATCCCCCCCACCCCCACCCCAACCCTCTTCCCAGGCCTTTTGTTTCCAGTTCCCCCTCCTCCCATCAAAGAAAGCAGCAAGAAAAGCCTCTGGAGTCACCAAGCCAATGATCTATCTTTCTTTCAGGAGAGTTTCTCCTCATATTAACCAACACAAGGCTCCCTCCCTGCCTCCCCCAACCCCACGGGAGGGGAGCAGTGGCCTTGGAAAGCTCCAGCCAGTTTCGGATGGGTCTTGAGGCGAAATTCCTTAGCTCTCAGTTGGAGTGAGATGGTGTTGGTGGGGTAGCTGCCAGGCTCTCTGAGCTTCTTGGAAGAGAAAGGATGTTTCCTTGTATTGCCCAGAGCACTGGACACCCAGAAACTTTGCTGTCTTCCTGAGAATTAAGGCCAGGGTGCCCCTGTTTCACTGCAATCATCCCCAGGGATGAAGGGCAGGCTCCAGCCAGGAGCTGATGACACCTTCTGTAGTTTGATTCTTTTGTTCTTTTTTTTTTTTTCTTGGAGCCTGGATGGGATTACAGAAGCAGAAAGATTACCCTAAACACATCAGCTGCTGACAGACCTTCAGGGGTGGCCTCCCAGCGACACAGAACAATTTCTCAGGCTGCATTTCCCACCTCCCCTCCACAGCTCTGTCCCTGTTCCCCGTGGTGACAGCTCTGTGCTGGGGCCATGAGGCACATTTGGGCTGCTTGGAGGCTGCAAAGGAACTGCAGCAAGGCAGAGAAGCTGCCTCAGTCTTTCCCTTGATACATCATCAGTGCCTCTGGTGTTAAGCTCGGCAGATGAGCCAAAGAATGTCCTTGGTGGCTGCCAAGTGGGACATTCCTGTCCATGCAGCTCAGGATGCTGGCTGGCCTCCCCTCAGCCCTGGGGCTGCAGTCTAGAGGTGGCAAGAGGCACACAAGGAGCTCCCAGCTCCTCCTTACCCAGAGATAAAGCAGGTTCCCAGTCAGCATTTAACCTCCTGGTGGAAAAAAAGGATATTTTCAGGTTTCCAAGTGAAATTATAAGAGGTTTGGGGAAGAAAAAGGACACTTGCAGGTTTCCAAGTGAAGTTAGAAGAGGTTAGGGAAAGAAAAAGGACACTTTCAGGTTTCCAAGTGAAGTTAGAAGAGGTTAGGGAAAGAAAAAGGACACTTTCAGGTTTCCAAGTGAAGTTAGAAGAGGTTAGGGAAAGAAAAAGGACACTTTCAGGTTTCCAAGTGAAGTTAGAAGAGGTTTCTCTTCCCTTCTCCATATCTGGCTCCTGCTCTTGGCAGGGGATGAGTTCCTGTTCTGCTCTGCCCATCTGGGCATCATCTTGCTTGCTGTGCAGCAAGAACATCATCTGCAAACCTCACACCCAATCTGCTGAGACAATTTAGCCACTGGATTTTCTCCAGTCACATTGCAGTGAAGGTCCTCAGGCCCTTCAGGAATCCTTGCAGGCTGAAATCTTTGCAGGAAAGTGCTGGAATTGCATTGATTTGGGTGAAAATTCCCACAGAAAAGTACTTTAAACCAGATATTATTTTTTTCCCCATCTATAGAAACTGTGCTATAGTTTCAACATTACTCTTTGGTTTAGTTAATAGTTTGTTGCTATGTTGTTCTCACTTCCACTATCTCCTTGCCCATGCTGGGGGTACACCTCAAAGTGGCATGAAAAGGTGGCATGGGGTAGGGCTGGGCCAGCCACAAAGGCTCTCTGTGACCCCCTCTGCTTTCCCAAAGGGAAGAGAAAGGGAGAGAGACTGATGGGCTAGGAAAGAAACTGAACCAGCTGGGATGGAAATGAGAACAATCCAATGGAACATAGAGAAAAAGAGGCACAAACCAACATGGAACCCAACCCCTGGTGGCAATGATGTCACCATTGGCATCATTGGTGCTGGGGGCAGTCCCAGACTGGAATCAGCAGCAGATGAGAACTGGGAGTTTGATTTAGAAAGGTATGGATTGGGATTGAAGGCAGAAAGGACAGAGTCCTCCTAGGACTCTTCTGCCCAGTGAAGAAGAGACCTGACCCTGGTGATCCCTCAGCTTTCTCCTGAAGATGCCATCCATGGATGCAATCCCTTGGTGGGCACTTGAGGGTCACCTCTCCTGTCTGCTCCTCCCCACAGCTGCCACCTCTGACATCCTTTACTCCAAGGTGGGCACAAGCTGTGGCAGTGCCCTTGGTCTGCAGAGGAGCAAGTCTCAGGCAGAGCCTTTCTGCAGCCCAGCCCTTGGCAGGAGCTCTCCCCATCAGCTTCTCCCTGGCTGTGCAAACCAGTCCTGAGCTTCAGAAAGTGCCCTCAGGGAGCAGAGCCTGAGCTGGAGAGTGACAGCACTGAGCAGGATGAGTTATGTCCAAGCTCAAACCAGGACAAAAGGAGAGCAAAGAAAGCACAGAAAGGAAGGGAGACAAACTGGCATTTTGATAGGTGACAGCCTTCCCAAACTGGAAGCAGACTTTTGCTGAGGCAGAAACTTTTTGAACTGCCTGAAAAGGATCTCAAAACTCTGAAAAATTACAAACATCTTGGGTTTCATTTTTAGTTTAGGACAAAAACTGGGGCCCAGTTCAGGAAAAACCTCAGGAAACTGCTTGAGAGAGTCCAGCCCAGAGGCACAAAAACGATGAGGGGAATGGAAGATCTTCCTTAGGAGGAGAGCCTGAGGGAGCTGAGGGCTCTGGAGCTTGGAGAGGAGGAGCCTGAGGGTGACCTCATTGCTGGTGATGAAGATGTGCAGGGGGAGTGCCCAGAGGCTGGAGCCAGGCTCTGCTGGGTGATGCCCAATGCCAGCACAAGGGGCAGTGGTGGAAGCTGAGGCAGAGGAAGTTCCATGGAAACAGGAGGGAAAACTTTTTCCCTCTGAGGGTGATAGAAGCCTGGAAGAGGCTGCCCAGGGGGGTTGTGGAGTCTCCCTCTCTGGAGATATTCAAGACCCACCTGGCTGTGTTCCTGTGTGATCTGCTCTAGGTGCTCCTGCTCTGGCAGGGCGGGGGGTGGACTGGATGAGCTTTAGAGGTACCTTCCAGCCCCTGAAATTCTGTGACTCTCTGATGATTCTGTGATGATTCTGTGATTCTATGATGATTCTGAGATGATTGTGTGATCATTCTGTGATGATTCTGTGATTCTGTGATGATTCTGTGATGATTTTTGTCATGATTTTGTGGTGATTCTGTGATGATTCTGAGATGATTCTGAGATGATTCTGTGATGATTCTGTGATGATTCTGTGATTCTATGATGATTCTGTGATGATTCTGTGATTCTGTGATGATTCTGTGACGATTCTGTGATGATTCTGTGATGATTCTATGGTTCTGTGATGATTCTATGGTTCTGTGATGATTCTATGATGGTTCTGTGATGATTCTATGATGATTCTGTGATTCTGTGATGATTCTGTGATGATTTTTGTCATGATTTTGTGGTGATTCTGTGATGATTCTGAGATGATTCTGAGATGATTCTGTGAATCAGTGAAAGGAACCTGGTGGGTGATGACATCTCCTGGGCGAGCAGCTTCGGGAAGCCAGAGCTCTGCCTCTTTAAGAGGAGGGATGACAAGAGGCTGGCATGTGGTGGCTGCTGAACATTTCCAAGATGCTTCATATTATGGCAGGGCAGAAGAGTTGACAGTCCCTGCTCAGCTCTGTGGTTAGCTGGCTACAGGCACACAGTCATTACTTTATATTAATGGGAGATGTGAACAGCATTTCCCTGCTTGTAATTATTCTCTGAGCGGTAGAGAACCTTCACAATTACAGCTTTGGAGGCTTCTCTTCCTCTGTAGTTCTTCCTGGGAGTCCCTGCCTGGATGGGTTCCCAATC
The DNA here is from genome assembly GCF_027791375.1 of Indicator indicator. NCBI lineage: Eukaryota > Metazoa > Chordata > Aves > Piciformes > Indicatoridae > Indicator > Indicator indicator. Next base: position 13,661,388 of record NC_072013.1, on the reverse strand, counting down.
AGGAGGTTTTCTAAGGAGTTGAGGAGGGGGAGGTTGAGGGGGGTGGGGGTGCTGGGAATGTATTGATTGATTTGTTTGCTTTTGGATGCTAACGAACTTTGCTGTTGTGCAGCCACGCTCCCGGCTGCCATGCTGCAGGCAGGACAGCAGCAGGGCTGGGCCATCACCTCAAACAGGGACCACAGTGGGGGTCAGATGGGAGTGAAGTGTTGTAAACCCGAAGTAGAAGCCCCTCTGAAGAGCTCTTCTTTTCCCAAGGACCCCCAAAGGCCAGGAGTAGGGACGTCCCTGTGCACCAGTACGGCTGAAGCAGATGTGTGGAGGTGCCCAGCGTGGAGCTGCCCCCAAGCAAACCAGGACTGGGAGCCACCCACAGCCCCACAGGGAGATCTACCTTCTGGCAAAGGTTGTTCTGAAGCCACCAACGCCCCACCCCACCCCCCAGTTTCCACCCCCAGCAGAACAAAAAGCGAGACAAAGACATCTGCAACAATTGCTGAAGCAGTGATGAGAGGGATCAGCCTCCCTTTATCTGCACAAAAGACTCTGTGTCATCAGGCTTCACACCATATTTCAGCACTACCCTCTCCACCAAGCCTGCCAGCGAGGGGCTGTGTGCCTCCCTGCAAGCAGATGTGCTGATGTGTTCAGTGCTGTTGAGTCTAAGGCTTGGATGAAAACCAAGCTGCTCCTCCCTCACAGGCCAGAACCATCAGCACTGATGACCTCTGGTAACTCTCAGCTCTCAACAGGATCCTCACCACAGCCTTCTCCTCCCTCACAGGGCAGAACCATCACTGTTGATGACCTCTGGTAACTCTCAGCTCTCAACAGGATCCTCACCTCAGCAATTCTCAGGCAAGCAGAGGGATTCCAAAAGCCTGTAGTGCTAGGACGAGGGGTTTGAAACTGGGGAAGAGCAGATTTAGATTGGATGTGGGGAACAAGTTCTTTACCATGGGGGTGGTGGAACACTGGAACAGGTTGCCCAGGGGGGTTGTTGAAGCTCCTTCCCTGGAGATCACAGAATCACAGAATTGTCAGGGTTGGAAGGGACCTCAAGGCTCAGCCAGGTCCAACCCCCCTGCCATGGGCAAGGACACCTCACACTACAGCAGGTTGCTCACAGCCACATCCAGCCTGGCTGCAAAAACCTCCAGGGATGAGGCTTCCACCACCTCCCTGGGCAACCTCTGCCAGTCTCTCACCACCCTCATGGGGAACAACTTCTTCCTAACATCCCATCTGAATCTCCCAACTTCTAGTTTTGCTCCATTCCCCCCAGTCCTATCACTTCCTGACACCCTCAAAAGTCCCTCCCCAGCTTTCTTGGAGCCCCCTTCAGATCCTGGAAGGCCACAAGAAGGTCTCCTGGGAGCCTTCTCTTCCCCAGACTGAACAACCCCAACTCTCTCAGTCTGTCTCCAGAGCAGAGCAGCTCCAGCCCTCTGCTCATCCTCATGGCCCTTCTCTGGACACCTTCCAGCACCTCCAGATCCTTCCTGGAACAGAGGCTCCAGAACTGGACCCAGAGCTCCAGGTGGGGTCTGAGCAGAGTGGAGCAGAGGGGGAGAATCCCCTCCCCGGCCCTGCTGGCCACACTTCTCCTGCTGCAGATATATTCAAGGTGAGGCTGGACAGTGCTCTGGGCAGCTTGGTCTAGCTGAGGATGCCACTGCTGACTGCAGAGGAGCTTGGACCAGCTGACCTCTGGAGGTCTCTTCCAGCCCCAACCTTTCTGTGACTATGATTGGAGGAAGGAATAATATTCCCTCCTTAGCCCAACAGACCAGTAGGCATTGGCAACCATACCAAAAAGTGGGTGGCCTTCAGCTGGGATCCAGAGTGTGCTTCAAGCTCCGAGTGAGGCTGCAGTATCCAAAATCTTGTGCATGCTGGAAGTTCAAACCCTTATTTTCCTTCTTTTACTGCCTCCCTTTTTGTTTTGTCTTGGCACACAGCAGGTCTAAGTGGAATGAGAGTGGAGGGATGGACTCATTGCATCTGGCAGGTTTAGACTGGACATTATAGAACTTTTTTCCCAGCAGGAGTGGTCATGGATTGGAATGTGCTGCCCAGGGAGGTGGTGGAGTCACCAAGCCTGGATGTGTTTAAAGGTGGTTTGGATGTGGTGCTTGGGGAGTTGGTTTAGGGGTGAGCCTTGTGGAGTAGGGTTCTGGGTTGGACTGGGTGATCCTGAGGGTCTGTTCCAACCTGAATGTTTCTGTGATTGGGAATATGGTTTAGGGGTGAATGTTGCAGAGTGGGGTTCTGGGTTGGATTTGGTGATCCTGAGAGTCTCTTCCAACCTGAATGTTTCTGTGATTCTGTGCTTGGGGATGTGCTTTAGGGGTGAGCCTTGTAGAGGAGGGTTCTGGGTTGGACTTGGTGATCCTGAGGGTCTGTTCCAACCTGAATGTTTCTGTGATTCTGTGTGATTCTGTGGTAATGGAGACAAGAGAGAGCCTCTTCTGCAGGGGAAACAACTCCCTGCTTGCTGCATTCCATCGGGGGAGTGTTAATGTTTACATGATGCTGCATCCACAGGAGGAACACATGTGATACCCACACTCATGGCAGCAGCCTCCTCAGCCATTGTTGTGCCACAAACAGCAGAAGTCAGCAAGACCTCCTGCCTGCTCTTCCTGGAGCTCTGGCTCTCTGCCTCTCCTCCAGCCAATTTGTGCCATACCCTTGGGGACTTTGCAGCTTGCCACAGCGCAGAGCCAAGCCATAAACCCCCCCCCCCTGTAGGGAGCTGTGCTAGAAATTCCACTTGGACCTTTTAACACTGCCAGGATGTCCCCTGAGGCCACCAGAGAGCAATTGCTTCCCTGCTCCTGATTCACAGATTTGATGGGGTTGGAAGGGACCTTCAAAGGTCATCTTGTCCAACCCCCCTGCAGTCAGCAGGGACACCTCCAACTAGATCAGGCTGTCCAGGGCCACATTGAGTCTGACCTTGAATGTCTCCAGGGACAGGGCCTCAACCACATCCCTGGGCAACCTGTGCCAGTGTCTCACCACCCTCACTGTGCAGAACTTCCTCCTGATGTCCAGCCTAAATCTCCCCTTCTCCAGTTTCAAACCATTGCCCCTTGTCCTATCACTCCAAGCCCTTCTAAACAGCCCCTCCCCAGCTTTCCTGCAGGTCCCCTTCAGATATTGAAATGTAGTTATGAGGTCTCCCCAGAGCCTTCTCTTCTCCAGGCTGAACAAGTCCCAACTCTCTCAGCCTTGTCTTCACAGGAGAGGTGCTCATGACATGGAAGCAGCAGAAAGCTGGTGGTGCTCATCAGCAAGGTGGATGCAACTGTCCTTCTAGGAAGAGGCAAGAAATAGGATGTCATCATCATCCCTTTGTAGCAAACTGAACTTTGGATCTTGCTTCCCCCTTCTCTCTAATCCAAGCTTTGATCTCTCAGGATTCTCCAGACATCCACCTCCTCTTCAGCTGCCAGGAGCTGCACTGCAAATGGAGCTCTTAGAATCAGAATCATTTGGGTTGGAAAAGGACATCAAGTCACCACCCCTGGAAGTGTTTAAAATGAGACTGGATGAGGCACTTGGTGCCATGGTTTAGTTGATTAGGTGGTGTTGGGTGATAGGTTGGACTTGATGAGCAAGTGCAAGCTCCTGAGGCAATCCCGAGCACAAATATAGGCTGGGCAGGGACTGGCTGGGGAGCAGCCCTGAAGAAAAGGCCTTGGGGGTGCTGGTGGAGGAGAAGCTCAACAGGAGCCAGCAGTGAGCACTTGCAGCCCAGAGAGCCAAGCAGAGCCTGGGCTGCAGCAAGAGAAGTGTGGCCAGCAGGGCCAGGGAGGGGATTCTCCCCCTCTGCTCCACTCTGCTCAGACCACACCTGGAGCTCTGGGTCCAGTTCTGGAGCCTCTCTTCCAGGAAGGATCTGGAGGTGCTGGAAGGTGTCCAGAGAAGGGCCATGAGGATGAGCAGAGGGCTGGAGCTGCTCTGCTCTGGAGACAGACTGAGAGAGTTGGGGCTGTTCAGTCTGGAGAAGAGAAGGCTCCCAGGAGACCTTCTTGTGGCCTTCCAGGATCTGAAGGGGGCTCCAAGAAAGCTGGGGAGGGACTTTTGAGGGTGTCAGGGAGTGATAGGACTGGGGGGAATGGAACAAAGCTGGAAGTGGGGAGATTCAGGCTGGACATGAGGAAGAAGTTGTTCCCCATGAGGCTGGTGAGAGACTGGCAGAGGTTGCCCAGGGAGGTGGTGGAAGCCTCATCCCTGGAGGTTTTTGCAGCCAGGCTGGATGTGGCTGTGAGCAACCTGCTGTAGTGTGAGGTGTCCCTGCCCATGGCAGGGGGGTTGGAGCTGGCTGAGCCTTGAGGTCCCTTCCAACCCTGACTGATTCTATGATTTTATGATCCTATGATCCTATGATTCTATGATTCTGTGATTCTATGATTCTATTCTATTATTCTAATTCCTTCCTCATCTCCAGTCTCAATCTCCTGTCTCCCTATCCTCACTGTCCAGAATTCCTCCCTCATCTCCAGTCTCAATCTCCCCTCTTCCAGCTCAAAGCCATTCCAGGACAGCAGGATCCCGTTCTCCAGCACAGAAAGGAGCAGAGAAGTTCTCTGAGTGGAAGCTACATCAGCAGAAGTGACTCACGAGAGAAATTTGCTCCTCGAGAGTTTTTCCGTGCGGCGTCAGCCGCTCTCGGCCGAAGCGCCGCCGAGCGGGCAGCTTCCCACTTGCCTTTCCCACTGTGGGAACCAAGCCCTCTTTGAAACTGTTTTGACTGTACCCAAGGAATGTGGGAGATGGATGAAGCCAGCCGAAAGTGTGACAATCTCCTAGAGGCACACAGATGGTGAGCAGACCCCTGCGAACCGCCTGCGCTTTCTGGAGCCATCACTCGCCTGCGGAGCACATTTTTGGACAGCGTTCAACCTCTCGGAGGACCTGAGGAAACCTCTTCACTTCTCCCAGGCAAAAAGAGAGGCAGGAGGGAATGGTGGGGAGCAGGATTTCCCCCCCCTCCTCGAAACACACATCCCCCAGGCAGTTAGTTATGGGTTTGCCCTCTGACACTTGAGAGAAGCTCATCCCTCCGGCTCGGGTCCAGATGGAGGTGGGCTTACGAATTCCATCACCAGCCTTAACCATGAAAAGACTTTTTCCTTACCAGAAACCACAATCTCCCAGAGTTCCCAGACTGCTGGAGTGATGGATGGCTTGGTAATTGTCCTGAAAGATAAGGGAAAGCCTCCTCTTGTGGTTGCATTTGATATGGGCCTGATGTATGGGACGGCTCGGCGGAGGGTAGTCGAAGAGACAGCCTGGAGTACGCCTCGCTGCCTTCTCGCTGGGGAAGCTCTGCTGGTGGCAAGCAGGATCCTGAGGGTTGCAAATTGCTTTCCCACATCTAACATCCCTTTCATAGCAGCCTTAGTTGGGTTTTTGGCACCAGGAGGAGAACTGAGAAGTTGTTTATAGCTGCTCCAGCACCCCTGAGCCAGGGACGGGGAAGGAGCTGCTGAGGGCAGCTCAAAAGGGGCATGGAGGGGGGAAAGCCTGCAAGGGAAGAGAGAGGAAAGCTTCTGGAGAGGGAAATCTTTACCTGCAGCAAGGGCAGAAGCCTCTTTTCCTGGAGCAGTGCAAGTGACACTGGACAAAGCCTCCAGCAGCTGACTACTACAAACTGGGTCTGGCAAATCCTGCTAGACAGATGGAACCTGATACAGAGATCTTTGGAGGCCCCTTCCAACCCAAACCATTCTCTGGAGACCTTCCAGCCTGGTGCTGTATGTAAAAGATGGGACAGCTTTTCAGATAAGCCTCTGGGATGCTTCCTTTTCCCACTTCCCAGGGAGAAAGGAGGAACTTGTTGAGAATTTGGGATGAGATTGTCCAAGGGACTAAGATGAGCAGCTGCTAGGTGGCAGAGCCACGAAGTCCTTCTCCTCATCCCACCCAGGCACAGCAAAAGGATGAAACATCTCAATGCCTGGCACACTTTGCAGCTGTTTCGTGCTGGGGAGCTGCAATCTGATGAATGTTCCTCTGGTTTTGGGTGGTTGTTTTGGGGTTTTTTTATTTCTTTCTTTCTTTTTTTTTTTAACTTTTTTTTTTTGGGGGGGAGGGAAGGCTTTTAAAATAAGCTCAGACTTTGCAAACTTGCTCTTGCTGGTTTTGCTCGGTGGAGATGGAGGAGGGCTGCAAAGAGCATTTATGTGCAAAACAGCTTGTAAAAAGGAAATATACAGCTCTTTGTTCTCCCACAGGAGGGCCAGGGAGTTATTTGGGTAGAACCCACATGAAGTAAGGAGTTATTGGTAGATACTCTTTTCCAGATCCTCAGCTGCTTGTTATGTGGTCGACTTCCCCTCGTTCAGGCCAGCTCAGAGTCTAGTCTCTAGGTCTCCAGATCAGAATGAAGCAAGACAAGGAGAGAGGGCTGTGGAGAAAAGAGTTTTTCATTTGAGGGGGGATAAGGGGGTGTGCTGCCAAACACTCCATTTGGACCACTTCTGCTCTGAGATTTTAATCTCAGAGGAACTGGCAACACAGGAAAAGGGCACAGAATGGAGCACACCAAGGGGGCTGTGCCCTAAGCCACAGTGCTTGCCATCTGCAGCAGCAAATGTCTGAAGTCTTTCACAGCAGAGGGTTCCAGGCTGGCTTTGGGCACTGCAAAGCTGCCTGGCACTGCACAGAGAGCAAAACAAAAAGAAGCCGAGCGGATGGATTTCCCTATCAGCCTGGTACTAATCTTGGATATCAGAAGGAAGTTGGGTTCTGGTGCAAAAAAAAGGCTTAAATCACTTCTCCCTGCCCCACCCTGATTTTTATTTTCTCACTATAGCATGAAGAGGGATTAGAATGGGCCTAGAATGAGGATTGGACAGGGTTAGTCTAGTGTGAGGTGTCCTTGGCCATTGACATCATCTAGTTCCAACTAGTTGATCCTTGAGGTCCCTTCCAACCCTAACAATTCTATGATTCTATGAAATCCTCCTTAATCCTCTGATCAGGGGCTGGAGCAGCTCTGCTAGGAGGACAGGCTGAGGGAGCTGGGGGTGTTTAGCCTGGAGAAGGCTCCAGGCAGACCTAAGAGCAGCCTGCCAGGACCTGAAGGGGGCTACAGGAAGGCTGCAGAGGGACTGTTTGCAAAGGCCTGCAGGGACAGGACCAGGGACAATGGCTTCAAACTAGAGAAGAGCAGATTGAGATTGGATGTGAGGAACAAGTTCTGCACCAGGAGGGTGCTGGGACACTGCAACAGGTTGCCCAGGGAGGTGGTTGAGGCCCCATGCCTGGAGCTGTTCAAGGTGAGGCTCAACAGGGCTCTGCTCTAGTAGAGGATGTCCCTGCTGACCAGAAAGGGAGTTGGACTGGATGAGCCTTAGAGATCCCTTCCAACCCAAACCATTCTCTGATTCCCTGTGCTGCTGTCTGATGTATTTTTGAGCTCATCCTGTAGAATTCACAACAGAGCTTTTTTTCTTTCATTTTTAAAGGAATAAAACTTTGTGTTTTATTCCTAGCACTTGTTGGAAGGTGAATCAAACCAGCCCTGGCTTTCTGCAGTGTGACTTAGATCAAGCTGGAAAACAAACAAACAAGTTCCTTTCATAGAATCACAGAATGGTTTGGCTTGGAAGGGACCTTAAAGATCATAGAATCATAGAATTGTTAGGGTTGGAAGGGACCTCAAGGATCATCCAGTTCCAACCCCCCTGCCATGGCCAGGGACACCTCACACTACAGCAGGTTGCTCACAGCCACATCCAGCCTGGCTGCTAAAACCTCCAGGGATGAGGCTTCCACCACCTCCCTGGGCAACCTCTGCCAGTCTCTTACCACCCTCATGGGGAACAACTTCTTCCTAACATCCAATCTGAATCTCCCCACTTCTACTTTTGCTCCATTCCCCCCAGTCCTATCACTCCCTGACACCCTCAAAAGTCCCTCCCCAGCTTTCTTGGAGCCCCCTTCAGATTCTGGAAGGCCACAAGAAGGTCTCCTGGGAGCCTTCTCCTCTTCTCCAGACTGAACAGCCCCAACTCTAATTCCAACCCCTCCACCATGAGCATGGACACCTTCCACTGGACCAGGTTGCTCAAGGTCCTCTCCAGCCTGGCCTTGAACACCTCTAGGGAGGGGGTAGTAGTAATAATTATATATATATATATAAAAACCATATTTGAGCTTGCTAAACCAAACTGAAAGCTTCTGGGGAGCACACAGCAAAGCTCCATGCAGGATGGAGGGGAAGGAAAGGAGTCTCCCCCTGAGGTCTCCACGTTGCTAATCACCAGGGAGTTGTGGTGCCCCAGTGAAACTCTGGAGTACTCCTGTGATGGCACTAAAGAAATCCTCCTGCCCTGGAGAGCACTCCTGGCGATCCAGCCCCAGATTTGAGACTAAAGAGAGACCCCAAGTGGAAGAAAGGCACAGGACCTGTTGCAAAAAAAAAAAAAAAAAAAAAAAAAAAGAAAGAAAGAAATTACTTCACTTTGAGGATGGCAGAGCTCTGGGGCAGGCTGCCCAGAGAGGTTGTGGAGTCTCCAGCTCTGGAGTCATTCCAAAGCCACCTGGATGTGGTCCTGTGTGATTTACTCTAGCTGACCCTGCTCTGGCAAGGAGGTTGGACTGGATGATCTTCAGGGGTCCCTTCCAACCCCTACCAAGCTGTGATTCTGTGGCCTCAGGGGTTTAATTCCAACATGCTGTTGTTCACTGCAGCCTCAGGTGCATGAATAGGTGATGCAGGGGTGCTTTTGGGGCCCCTCACTACCCATGTGGGCACTGTCACCTGCATCTGGGGGTGAAAGGGCAGGGAGGCAAAGGTGGAACAGAGCCTTCCTTCAATGCAAGGTTTAAAAGTGGCTCTGTGAAGCAAGGATGCACTTGGATGCCTCCAGAAATTAAATGGAAGGGAAGTAAGGCTCTAAATACTTCTGGGGATGTGAGCTCAGGTAAGAAGGATTCATGCCATAGGATTGTTGGTCCCCCTTGGCTTGCTCCTCTGGGTCACTCAAGCCAGTGTGGCACATATGACCCTGGGAATCCCAGAGTGGTGAGGGTTGGAGGGGACTTCTGGAGATCATCCTGTCCAACCCCCTTGCTGAAGCAGGGGCACCCACAGGATCACCACAAGGTTATGACCAAATGGGTAGCTGAGGGCAGAGCAGTGGCTGCCATGTATCTTGACTTCAGTAAGGCTTTTGATGCTGTCTCCCATAACATCCTCACAGAACAGCTCAGGAGATGTGGCACAGATGGCTGTCAGTCAGGTGATTGCAAACTGGCTCCACAGCAGAGCTCAGAGGTTGTCATCAGTGGCACAGAGTCAGCTTGGAGGCCTGTGGCCAGTGGTGTTCCCCAGGGATCAGGACTGGGTCCAGTTTGGTTCAATATCTTTATCAACAACCTGGCTGAGGGCATTGAGAGTCCCCTCAGCAAGTTCTGATGATACCAAACTGGGGGAGGTGGCTGACACCTGCCAGGCTGTGCTGACATCCATGAGAGCTGGACAGGCTGAGAGCTGGCTGCAGGCAAACCTCATGGAGTTCCATAAGGACAAGGGCAGGGTCCTGCATCTGGGGAGGAATCACAGCAGGCACCAGGACAGGTTGGGGGCTGCCCTGCTGGAAAGCAGCTCCATGGAGAAAGACCTTGGAGTGCTGGTGGGCAGCAAGGTCTGCATGGGACAGCAATGTGCCCTTGTGGCCAAGAGAGCCAATGGGATCCTGGGGGTAGCAAGCAAGGTGTGGCCAGCAGGGCTAGGGAGGTTCTGCTGCCCCTCTGCTCTGCCCTGCTGAGACCACAGCTGCAATCCTGTGTCCAGTTCTGGGCTCCCCAGTTCAAGAGAGACAGAGACCTGCTGGAGAGAGTCCAAGGGAGAGCCAGGAGGATGCTTAGGGGACTTGAGCATCTCCCCTGGGAAGAGAGCCTGAGAGCTCTGGGGCTGTTTAGTGTGGAGAAGAGAAGGCTGAGAGGGATCTGATCAATGTCTATCAAGAGCTGAGGGCTGGGGGTCAAGTGGAGGGGGCCAGGCTCTTGTGGGTGGTGCACAGCAATAAGCCAAGGAACAATGGAGACAAACTGGAACAGAGAAGGTTTCAGCTCAACAGGAGGAGAAACTTCTTTGGTGTGAGGGTGCCAGAGCCCTGGAGCAGGCTGCCCAGAGAGGTTGTGGAGTCTCCTTCTCTGGAGACTTTCCAAACCCACCTGGATGCATTCCTGTGTGGACTACCACTGGAGGGAGCAGAATGCTTCTGTGTAAGAGGAAGGAGAAAGATGTTGGTGTCCAGTATGGAAGCCTCAGGAGCAAGCTCGAGTTCTTCAGGTGCTTATCCACACCTACAAGTGTTTAAAAGGACTGAGCCTGAATGCTGCTTCTTTGGAGCTGGTTTCTGGTTGCCAGAGATGCCTGCTACAGGCACAAAAGAGGGCAGTAAAATTGGGTGGAGCCCCAGCTCCACCATGTTCTACAAAGTTAGGCTAGGGATGTTTTCAGCCCAGGAACTCACCACAGCTCAGCAGCACAAGCAAGAGCTCCTCACCTGTCTCAGACAAGCAGGCCCAAGGCAATACTCATGGTCTCCTCTCAACCCAGAGATGTCTGTAGCCTCCTCGTGCTCTCTGCAAGACCTTCTGCCCTTTGCTTTCATAAGGATTTAAAAACCAAGGAGAAATTCTGGGAAGCACAGGGTGGTGGATCTTGATGACTTTCTATCCAGAAGGTCAGGCAGACATCCCACTGCTGGAGGCATGTGCTCCCATACTTGCAAATGCTCAATGGATCACAAAAGCTCAGAAGTCCCAAAGTGGTACCTAGGAAGACACATCCCTGCGTGTTCACTGAGGAGGGGAACAAACTTTTCCTGTATAACGAGTCTGGCAGTGCAGTCACTTCTGACAGCCAGCTGGGAGGGACCTCTCCCAGGGTCCAAAGTAACCAAGCCTCGGAGGAATCCCTTCGGCTTGTCAAGTCCCAAGCCCTGATGGAGAAGTCACCACTGCCTGCATTTCCCACCTCTACCACAGGAGGGCGACAGGTCACCAGGAAAAGGACTCACAGACTCAGGATGTTTCTCCCTCTTCCCTCGGAGGCTTCCCCCGCTCCATGCCCCTTTTCCCTCCTACCCTTTTGAGCTGCCCTCAGCAGCTCCTTCCCGTCCCTGGCTCAGGGTTGTTCTGCAGCAAGGTCTCAGGGGAGCTTCAAGAAGGGGTCTGAGCTTCACCTGGCACAGGGGTGCTTTGTGGCTGTGGAAGAGATGTGTGGCTTGATGATGTTTGCAGAGTTCTTTCTCCTAAGAAGCCTTTGAATTGACCACACATTGCTGTGACTCCAAAAGGGGAAGGATTTCTGTGTAGGACTAAGGATTTTTACCAATTCCAGGGTTTCTGACTTGGAAGTGATCAAGTCAGCTTTAGGAAGCTGCCTGCTCCAAGCTTGTTTAACATCTTTGTTGGTGCCATGGACAGTGGCATTGAGTGCAGCCTCAGCAAGTTCACCAACCACACCAAGCTGTGTGGTGCAGCAGACAGGCTGGAGGGAAGGGATCCATCCAGAGGGACCTGGACAGGCTGCAGAGCTGGGCACAAGCCAACCTGATGAAGTTCAACAAGGCCAAGGGCAAGGTCCTGCAGCTGGGGCAGGGCAATCCCAAGCACTGATATAGGCTGGGCAGGGACTGGCTGGAGAGCAGCCCTGAAGAAAAGGCCTTGGGGGTGCTGGGGGAGGAGAAGCTCAACAGGAGCCAGCAGTGAGCACTTGCAGCCCAGAGAGCCAAGCAGAGCCTGGGCTGCAGCAAGAGAAGTGTGGCCAGCAGGGCCAGGGAGGGGATTCTCCCCCTCTGCTCCACTCTGCTGAGACCACACCTGGAGCTCTGGGTCCAGTTCTGGAGCCTCTGTTCCAGGAAGGATCTGGAGGTGCTGGAAGGTGTCCAGAGAGGGCCATGAGGATGAGCAGAGGGCTGGAGCTGCTCTGCTCTGGAGACAGACTGAGAGAGTTGGGGTTGTGCAGTCTGGAGAGGAGAAGGCTCCCAGGAGACCTTCTTGTGGCCTTCCAGGATCTGAAGGGGGCTCCAAGAAAGCTGGGGAGGGACTTTTTAGGCTATCAAGGAGTGATAGGACTGGGAGGAATGGAGCAAAACTAGAAATGGGGAGATTCAGATTGGATGTTAGGAAGAAGTTGTTCCCCATGAGGGTGGTGAGAGACTGGCAGAGGTTGCCCAGGGAGGTGGTGGAAGCCTCATCCCTGGAGGTTTTTGCAGCCAGGCTGGATGTGGCTGTGAGCAACCTGCTGTAGTGTGAGGTGTCCCTGGCCATGGCAGGGGGGTTGGAACTGGCTGAGCCTTGAGGTCCCTTCCAACCCTACGATTCTATGATCTCTGCAGATCTGCTCCTCCTCTGTCACAGAAGTCCTCCCTGTCAACAGGCCTCAGAAGAGGGTTGATTCACTTCAGACCTTCTCACTAGGCTCTTTGGAAGCTCTCTGCTCCAGCTCCTGCTCTCAGCAGAGGCAGTGGCACAGACTTAATGCTTTTCTACAGGCTCACTGGCTCATGGCAGAGTGGCACTGAGGTGCAGCCCGTTAGCCACGCAACCACTGATGCACAGACAGCTCCATGCTGCCCTCTCTGACATCCATCGCACTCTCAGAGCCACTGACACTAATTCCTTCAGGCACCAGAGCTGCTGACCCTGGCAGGCACGGCCCATTTGTGCCCCACCTTGAAATCCCTTCTTGCTTTCAAGTCCATTTTCTTGCAGAAGCAGCTTTGGCACTAATCCTCAGGGGGGAGGAAACGCTTTGAGCCCAGGCTGCCTCCCTCAAAGTAGGACACTTTCTGTAGGAGTCAGAAGCTACACTCTCACTGGAAGAGAAGGCTGAGGGGGGAGCTCCTCAATGCTATCAGTACTTTAAGGGTGGGTGGCAGGAGGATGGCACCAGGCTTGGTTCAGTGGTGCCCAGTGACAGGACAAGGGGAAACAGGCACAAACTGGGACACAGGGAGTTCCATCTCAACATGAGGAGAACTTCTGTAAGTTAAGGGTGATGGAGCACTGGAGCAGGCTGGCCAGAGAGGGGCTGGAGTCTCCATCTCTGGAGACATTCAAAACCCACCTGGATGTGTTCCTGACTGTCCCTCTCTAGGTGGACCTGCCTTGACATGGAGTTGGACTTGATGATCTCCAGAGATCTTCCTTCCAACCCCTGCCTTTCTGTGATCATGGCAATGCTAAATTCTCTCTGCTGTGCCATGCCTCCCTACCTGCAGGCTTGGGCACCCTGCCAGTGCCCAGAGGAGAAAAACTGAATATGAGAACAAGCAGACATTACCTCTCCTGCCTCACAGAGCTTTCTGTCTTCATGGGCAAGCATTCTGGCTCACAAAGTGAGGCTATAAGCCTGACCAGAGGTTTAAATTAAAGACAAAGCCTATCAAAAGTGAGAGGAAGGGGAGAGGAAAAGGGCTTCCATGATCCTGTTTGGGAACAGGATTGGGTTTCCTGCTTGAAAAGAGATCACAGAACCATTAACCCTACTCTACAAAGTTCACCCCTAAACCATATCCCCAAGCACCACATCTGAACAACCTTTAAACACATCCAGGGGGTGTGATCTGCTTCCAGAGAGACACAAGGTCCCCAAGGCAGCTGTTCCAGAAATGTGTGGAGATGGCACTCTGGGACATCCTTTAGTGGCCATGGTGGTCTTGAAGGCTGGAGTCAATGACCTTAAAGGGGTCTTCCAACTAAAAAAAAAAATCTCTGATTCTAAGATTGGCTGCAAGTAAGTTTTCAGGCACTGCCTATCCCAGTCCTGGTTTGACTGGGGTGGAATCCAGGTGTGGAGGCTGTTAGCAGTTTGAAGTTGAAGCTGAGAAGGGCACAGGCCAGGGCAGCTGCCCTGAGCTGGCTCAGCTCTATCCCATCCCATAAATGTCATGCTCAGTATAAAAGGGGAATGTGTTAGAGGGATGCCTACTCCTTCTCCTCCTGCTTCTCCCCAGCCTTGGAAGGTCTTGCTCACCATCCAGCTCCTGAGGGCTGCTTTCCTCTTTGTTGTGACTGCCATAGGGTTTCCTGGGTATGACTTCATATTGGTGTGACTTTTGCTGTTTCATGAAACCTGTTTTCATTTCAGCCCATGAGGTCTCCTCTCCTTTTCCTGATTCCCCCCTTCCCTGCTGGGGAGGGGTCATGGGGTGATAGCACAACTGCTGCAGCTTAGCCCCCAGTGATTCTGATGCAAAACTTGTCCTCATCTCAGGCACTAACAGCTGCCTGGCCTTACAACTCTCTGGTGTGAGAGAGGAGCCTGAGCAAAGTCAGGTTCCTTTGCAAGCCAGGAGGAGCCTGGTCTTGCTGTGGCCAGCTGCAGAAACAGGTGGTGGAACCACACCTAGAAAAGCCCCTGTGCAGAACCAGTTGTTTCACTTCCACCTTATCATTCTTGTTCTGCTTCAGTGCCCAGGTTTCAACCACCTCTTCCACGGGCCAGCTGCAGCTGATGGGCCTGCAGTGACCTGCTGGTGGCACTGAGGAAGCCATGCAGCCCCCTCCCGCAGATCCCCGTGCTATCCAAGGTGCATGAATTGTAGCATCCTGGAATGGCTTGGGGTTAGAAAGGACCTTAAAGGTCATCTAGTTCCAGCTCCCCTGGGCAGGGACACCTTCCACCAGGTTGCTCAAGGCCCTATCCAAGCTGGCTTTGCACACTGCCAGGGTTAGATCCTCTACAAGGAGGACTTGGTTATGTGAGCTGTGCTTACCCATTGCACATGGCCTACAGCTCCCTGAAAGGAGGTTGCAGTGAGGTGGTGGTTGGTCTCTTCTCCCTAGTATCAGGGGATAGAAGGAGAGGAAATGGCCTGAAATTGTGTCAGGGGAGGGCTAGGTTGGAGATTAGGAACAATTTCTTTGCTGCAAGAGTGGTCAGGGATTGGAACAGGCTGCCCAGGGAAGTGGTGGAGTCCCCATCCCTGGAGGTGTTCAAGAAACCTGTGGCCATGGCACTCTGGGACATGGTGTAATGGCCATGGTGGTGTTGGGGTGATGGTTGAACTGGATGATCTTGGAGAGCTTTTCCAACTGAAATAATTCTATGATTCTAGGCACATCCTGCCAGAGCTGTCTGCAGGATGATGTATGGGTTGGTGTGAAGGCTGGTGAACACCACTGCTGCAAGAGGGAAGAAAGATGTGTTTAGTCCTGGTGCCAGAGGGCAAGAATGGGAGCTGCAGGGAAAAGTTTGTGCTGGATGGGATTCTGAATGCAACGAATAAAAGACAGCACAGAAAAGGGCTTCAGAAAGGTTTATTTCAAAGTCTGGTGGCACAGTGAGGAACCATCCTGCAGGCACAGAAAGATGACTGAGAGGCATCCTGTAAGGACAGAGGTGGCCATTGTGCACCTGTCTCAGTGAAAAAGGCCAAACTGGGTTTTGCAGTCTCCAGGAGCTACATGAACTTGATGTTCCTTCTCCTCCCAGCACTGTGGGAAACACAAAAGAGGAATAAGTATAGGAAAGAGAAGAGAGAAATGTTTGACACTGAGGGTGGTGAGACCCTGGCCCAGGCTGCTGAGAGAGGTGGTAGAAGCCCCATCCCTGGAACCATTCCAGGGCAGGTTGGTTGAGGCTCTGAGCAACCTGCTCTAGTTGCAGATGGGGTTGGACCTTTAAAGTTCCCTTCCAACCCAAACCATTCTGTGACTTAGTATCTTTGAAATGAGGTTTTCCAAGAGGATCACGTTATTGCTACCAGAGCCTTGTTGCTATGATTTATTTTTCACTCCTTCCCTGCCAGGAGAGAAGAGGCAGGACCCCATGGAGCTCGTTATGCCAGGAGCCAGGAACAACAAGCTGCTGCTGTGAGCTTGCTGCCCGCTGCACACAAGGGGCAAAGCCAGGGGAACAATGCAATAGCAGCACTCAGCAGGGCAAAGAGCAGCCACAGCACGTCAGCACCTGCCTGTCACATTGCTGTAATCACTGGGGCAAAGCCAGAGCTTCACGGGGTTTGGACGGGGAACAATGCAGAAGCCTTGCTGGTGTTTACAGGCTTCCCCAGGGCAGCAAAATGGCCCACTGGAAAAAAAAGTCTGTGAGTGGGTCACCAGGCCTGCTTCCACTTGGCAGAGAGCCACAGAGTTGTGGGGTAGGTGGTTGAACTTTTGATGAGCTTGGAGGTCTTTTGCAGCCTTGATGATTCTGTGATCCCGCAGGAGCAGGCAAGCTGCCTGCAGCTTCAGTTATGAAGGTGTGCGTCTGCCTGCTTGATAGGTCACAAAGGGAGAGCATCATGTGGGGCAGGTGACCAGCAAGCACAGCCAGGTGGGGACAATAGACTCTGGAGCAGCACCTGGGCTAGCTGCAGGACAGGAGGAAGGAGAATTGGTTCCAGCTGCAGAGGATAAGCAGGTGAGAAGGGCCACAAGAGCTTAGCCCTGGTGAGGAGTGGGAAATCGTAGGATCACGGAGTGGTTCGGGTTGGAAGGGACCTTTCAAGGCCATACAGTCCGATCCCCCTGCAGCCAGCAGGGACATCTGCAACTAGAGCAGGGTGCACAGAGCCCCAAACAGCCTGACCTGGAGTGGTTCCAGGGACGGAGCTTCTACAACTTCTCTGGGCAACACGGGCCCGGCTCCCACCACCCTCGGTGGACTCTGAATCTCCCTCTTTTAGTTTCAAACCATCACCCCCTTGTCCTGTCACATCAGGCCCTGCCCAAAAAGTCCGTCCCCAGCTTTCCGATCAGCCTCTTGAAGCACTGCAAAGACACCAGGAGGTCTCCCTGGAGCCTTCCCTTCTCCAGGCTGAACAGCCCCAACCCTCTCAGCCCGGCCTCACACACTCACTTGCTTTGAGGGGTGATTAGAACCCGGGGCGGGCTCCGAAACGCTCGGGATGAGGGCAGCTAACCGCCGCCAGTCCCGGGCTGAGCCGCCGGCTCTCCGCAGCCCCCCGCAGCGGGGGACAGGCCGGGGACGGAGGTTCGCCCGCCCCGGGGCCGGCGCAGCGCAGCCGCCGGCTCCGCCCCGCCGAGCACGGAGCAGAGCAAGGGCCACAGCGGCGGAGGAAGGAGGGGGAAGGCGGCGAGAGCTGTGCCCAGCCAGCCAGACAGGTGGGTGCGCTGCAGGGCGGCCCCGGGGGTCGTGCTGGGGGCCGGAGCGCCTCACCCGGCACCCCCTCCCCCCCCGGGGTTGTGCTGGGGGCCGGGGCAGGAGCAGCTCTCCCTGTGCCCTCCCGGGGGTCGTGCTGGGGGCCGGGGCAGGAGCAGCTCTCCCTGTGCCCTCCCGGGGGTCGTGCTGGGGGCCGGGGCAGGAGCAGCTCTCCCTGTGCCCTCCCGGGGGTCGTGCTGGGGGCCGGGGCAGGAGCAGCTCTCCCTGTGCCCTCCCGGGGGTCGTGCTGGGGGCCGGGGCAGGAGCAGCTCTCCCTGTGCCCTCCCGAGGGTTGTGATGGGGGCCGGGGCAGGAGCAGCTCTCCTTGTGCCCCCCCAGGGGTTGTGGTGGGGGCCGGGGCAGGAGCAGCTCTCCCTGTGCTCCCCGGGGGTCGTGCTGGGGGCCGGGACAGGAGCAGCTCTCCCTGGGGGTCGTATTGGGGGGGCCAGGGGTAGTGCAGTTCCTCCGGGCGTCGCCTGGGTTCGCAGTCTGGGGACCCCTGGGGTGGGTGGTTGGGGCGGAGGGGAGCCAGGTCCCCGCCGCTTGCAGCTGACGTGTGTGTCCCTTCGAACAGCATTCGATGGGTGAGGTTTGGTGTCAGGCCTGAACAACTCCTCCCCAGGTGTGGGGGAACCGGTGTCGGGCAGGAGTGGTTCCCAGGGGCTGGATAAATTGCTTGGAAGGTGCTTTTGGCAAGGCAGAATCTTCCTCACCTGCAGGCTGGCAAAACTGGGCAGTGCTGCTGTCTGGAGGGGTGGCTGAACTGGAGATCAGATGCCCCTTCTAGCAATCTTATACCCTTGTTAGGGTGACAGAAATCTGGTGCTGGCCCAGCCTGCTGTGTTTCTTCTTTCGTTTCCCCCCCCCCCCCCCCCCCCCTTTTTGAGGTCCCAGTTGAGAGCCTTTCTCAAGAGTAGATGTTGGCTGTGAACGGGTCTTGCAGAATCACAGAGTTACCTTTTGGTCGGTCAGAGCCTTTCTGATGTTGGCTGCCTTGCAGTGTGGCTGTTAACAGAGTATCTTTGGTTGGATCTTCTAGATCAGCTAACAAAATCTGTGGGTGCAGGGGTAAAGGTTTGTTACAACCTGGGATGCCTTTCTGCCCCAGAGCAGAAAAGCTTTGCTCTGTGTGTGCTTCAACAGAAAATGGGGCACTCAGTACAGAGAGGGGAAAAAAAAAAAAAAGAGGGGATGGAAAACCCCCAGCCATCCTGGAATCTAAATTTGTTGGCTTCCTGAACTAGTAAAGCTAGTTCAGGAGGAATTGTTCCTGTGTCTTGGACCAGCTCTGGTGTTTCCATCTTGTGCATGAGATGAGAGCTGTGCAAGGGAGGGCCCCAGTGCCCTGCTGCAGTGCTCTCAAATGTGGTGGTGAGCAGAGCAGCTCCTGGAGATGTTTGTGCTGCTGCTGCTGGCAGGAGGGGTTTGCAGGGACCTAACCTGTGCCAGTGTAGTGAAGCCTCTTTGAACCTCCCTCCCGCCCCACCGTGTGCTCCTGGGCAGGGGTGCTAGGCTTGAAGTCTGCCATCAGTGACACATCCTCTCCATGGAAGGCTTTTCTTTTTAACCTTCTCAGGCAGCTTGGGCTTGGGGGAAAAAAAATCCCTGTCCAAGCCTGAGGCTTGAGCCTGCTGCTGCTGCTGTGAAGCTGGCTTGCTGCAGGAGAATTCGTCGAGCAGAGCTCGTGGGTAGGATCTTTCTGGTGGACCCCAAGGTTCAAAACTCTGCCAATCTAGAGGGAGGAGCAGTCTTGGAGGAGTGCTGCTCTGTGCTGATGTCATAGAGCCTTATCTTGACAAACGAGCTGTGAAAGTGACAGATTACTCAGACCTTAGGAAACTTGGTCATGAGTAGGAAGAAGGTGCTAATGGGCGAGAAGGGCAGTGGCAGTGCTGGCAATGACCTGCTCTGTGGTGTCCCATTGCAGGGGTGGTGACACTCCTGCTGCTGTCCCCTCACAGGATCTCTTTTGCAGTTGCAGCTGGTGGTTTTTAATGTTCATGCTTGTTTCTGGTCCCTTGGCTGGAGCAAGGACTCCTGTACCTACAGCTGTGCTTCTTAAGCAATCCATAGGTACTTGGGTATGTTGGGCTGGCACATGGGTGGAAAGGACCTTTGCCAGCTACTCTGCAAGCCAATGTGTGGGTTTAGAGTGGGCCAGGGAAGTGAGCAGCTTATCACTCTTAAGGTCCTTTCATTTCACACTTCTCTCATAGAAGTATCTTGCTTCCAAAATACTGGAGCTGCTCTGGGCACGAATCCCTCTTGTCTTGGGCTTCTCTGTCCTTGCCAAGAGCTCTGGGCACCACTGGGATCACAGGATGTTAAAGGTTGGAAGGGACCTCCAAAGGTCATTAAGTCCAACCCCTCTGCCAGAGCAGGACCTAGAATCCAGCACAGGTCACACAGGAACAAATCCAAATGGGTCTTGAAAGTCTCCAGAGAAGGAGACTCCACAACCTCTCTGGGCAGCCTGTTCCAGTGCTCTGGGACCCTCACAGGGAAGAAGTTCCTCCTCATGTTGAGGTGGAACCTCCTGTGCTGGAGTTTATATCCACTGCCCCTTGTCCTATCCCAGAGTGTGACTGAGCAGAGCCTGCCTCTTCCTTCCTGACCCCCAGCCCTCAGATATTTATAAACATTTATTAAATCCCCTCTCAGTCTTCTCCTCTCCAGACTGAACAGCCCCAGGGCTCTCAGCCTCTCCTCCCCAGACAGTGCTCCAGGCCCTTCAGCATCCTTGGAGCCTTCCCTTGGACTCTCTCCAGCAGATCCCTGATCCTGTTGAATTGGGGAACCCAGAACTGGATGCAATATTCCAGGGGAGGTCTCACCAGGACAGAGTAGAGGGGGAACCTCCCTGGCTCTGCTGGACACACTCCTCTGAATGCACCCCAAGGATGACATCCTTGTCCCTTTGCTGCAGGGCAGGGGTGGTTGGGTGAAGTCTTGCAGCATTCACTCAGCTCCTTACCCTCGTGTGACAGAAATAGAGCAAGATGCAAGCTGGGTGCCTGGAGAAAGCTCTCCCCATGGGAGATCTCTGTCCTGCTGCAGGGAAGCTCCTCCCTTAAGAGGATTTAGCAGCTTTAATGATGCAGCTCATCTGGACACTCTTCATTCCTGTTTATTGTCTCTATTTTAGTTCTTGGGGAGGTGGGGGGGACAGGCAGGTGGAACGTGACCTACAGCCATGAACTCTAACAAGGCCTTCCCGCACCTCCATGGAGGCTTCCTACCCTGATCCATGGAGCTTTCCCACTCATGCTGCCCAAGCTCATCTCTGCCTCAAACTCCAGGAGGTGCAGGGGGAGGATTTGTGTGAAATTCTTCACCTCACTAACTGAGGAGTGGACAGCAAGTTCTGCATGGGGCAGCAATGTGCCCTTGTGGCCAAGAAGACCATTGGCATCCTGGGGGGCAGCATGAAAAGTGTGGCCAGCAGGGCTAGGGAGGTTCTGCTCCCCCTCTGCTCTGCCCTGCTGAGACCACAGCTGCAATCCTGTGTCCAGTTCTGGGCTCCCCAGGTCAAGAGAGGCAGTGCCTTAACTTCACCACTCTGCAGTAGGAGCACTACCTCTGTGTCTCCTCCTTAGAATCACAGACTTGGTTTGGTTGGAAGAGAAACCTTTTAAGATCACTGAGTCCAACCCTTAACCCAGCACTGCCAGGTCACCACTAAACCATGGCCCTCAGCACCACACCTACACTGCTGTTAAATACCTCCAGGGGTGGGGATTCCACCACTGCCCTGGGCAGCCTGGTCCAGGGCTTGACAACCCTTTGAGGGAAGAAATTGTTCCTCATGTCCAGCCTAAGCCTCCCCTGGCACACCTGGAGGTTGTTTCCTTTTGTCCTACCGCTTGTCCTTGGGAGAAGCAGCTTTGTTCTACCTTCCTTTCAGAGTGTGGTAGGGAATGAGAAGGTCTCCCTCCTTCTTCCCTGGCTTCATTTGCCTCTGAACATGGATCATGACATCCTGGGATGTGGAGTCCTGCCCTGTGGTTGTCAGCTTTGGTGGGCAAAGGAGCAGGCTTGTTCTTGCACCCCTGCTTGTGTCAGAGGAATGCGGAACTTCCCCCTGGAAAATGATTAACCTACGGGAGGGGAGGGCTGCCTGAGCCACCTTCTCTAGGAGCTGTGCCACGAGCTGCAGTCATCACCCAACCACCTCTGTCTCTTCCTAGCTCCTCTGTGCTCTTAAAGAGGGAAAGAAATGCAGGAAAGACTCCAAACTTCTTGGCATAGTGAAAGGAATGGTGGGGGAGGCAGAGGCAGCACCGGCAGCTCCTTGAGGAGGGTCAGTGGGTTGCATCCCAGCCTCTTTGCCACAAGCTCTCGGGGCTGGGAGACCCCAAGGCTGACTGTTACCTAGACTTAGCAGGGAAGCACCAGGAGCTGTGTGCTGGAGATGGCTTCAGTCACAGCTGGAGGTGTGCTGATGGATTCAGAGCCAGCTGGTTCGCTGGAGCAAAGACTGAAGGGTCCCTGTGGGCAGTGCTGCGAAAGGGACTGCCTGGGAGGGGACAGCAGCAGAAAGGAATAAACCAGTATAGCCTACTGGGATGGGAGAGGCTGCCAGCACAGTACCTCTGTGTGTGTGTGTCCTCTGGGGCCAGCTGCAGGACATGGGACAGCAGGCACAAACTGGAACCCAGGAGGTTCCACCTGAACGTGAGGAGAAACTTGTTTGGCATGAGGGTGCTGGATGGTTTGGGGTCACCCAGAGTAAGTCAAGAGGAGAGAGGGAAGGAGGCTGAGCTGAAGGCAGGTTTGGTCCTGTGGGAAGAGGCACAGGCATGGGCTGTCTGGCTGATTGCTCCAGTTCTTTTATCTCCTTGCTGAAGCTTCAGAACTGGGACAACACCATTTAAAAGCAAGTCAAATCTAAGTGTGCTGTCTCTGCTTCATTTCTACCTACTTGCTGCTGAGGTAGGTGGCCTGACTGTGCCTAAGGAGCTCAGGAGCTGGGTAGGTCATTGGGAGGATGAGCAGAGGGCTGGGGCACCCTCTCCTGTGAGGACAAGGACTGAGAGAGTTGGGGCTATCCAGTATGGGGAAGAGAAGGCTCCCAGGAGACCTTCTTGTGGCCTTCCAGGATCTGAAGGGGGCTACAAGAAGGCTGGAGAGGGACTTTTGAGGGTGTCAGGGAGTGATAGGACTGGGGGGAATGGAGAAAAACTAGAAATGGGGAGATTCAGATTGGATGTTAGGAAGAAGTTGTTCCCCATGAGGGTGGTGAGAGACTGGCAGAGGTTGCCCAGGGAGGTGGTGGAAGCCTCATCCCTGGAGGTTTTTGCAGCCAGGCTGGATGTGGCTGTGAGCAACCTGCTGTAGTGTGAGGTGTCCCTGGCCATGGCAGGGGGGTTGGAGCTGGGTGATCCTTGATGTCCCTTCCAACCCTGACAATTCTATGGTTCTAGATCCAGCTCTCCTGTGCCACCAGGAGCACTGGTGGCATTTAAAGCTGCTGCTGAGCTGCTGCTGTAGCTTCTCTGCAGCAGCTTCTCTGCAGCTGACAGGTAGATGACAAAAGCACTCTTCTCCCCTTTGCTGCAAAATGGTTTCTGGGCAGTAAGCGGCTCCCTCATCCCTCCCAGGATGATGATGATGATGATAATCCCATAGCCCTCTGTACTGGAGAGATGCTGATCTGGGGCAAGCTGTGTCCATTAGGAGACCCAGCAGCCTGGAGATTTGAAGTTACATAACACAGAGCTCCCCTCACAGGGAAAAACAGTTCTGCTTCAGGCAGAGGGGAGGTGTCTTGTAGGCAAGCAAAAGAAGGGATGAGCCATCAGAGCTGCTGACCTGCCCACAAGCTGGAATCCAGCACTGCCCTTGGTCCTTTCTGCTGCTGCTGCCATGGAGGCAGCTTGAAAGAAAGGAAAGAGAGGAGCTTGCTGACAGAGCCACCCTGGGAGGAGAGGCTAACGCGGTGTAGGTGCTGTGCTGCCCTTCAGCCAGTCATGGCCAGGCTGGAGAGGAGGGCAGAGAGGAACCTCAGGAAGTACAGCAGGGACAACTGTAGAGCCCTGCACCTGGGGAGGAATCATAGAATCAGTCAGGGCTGGAAGGGACCTCAAGGATCACCCAGTTCCAACCCCCCTGCCATGGGCAGGGACACCTCACACTAGATCAGGCTGGCCAGAGCCTCATCCAGCCTGGCCTTAAACACCTCCAGGGATGGAGCCTCAACCACCTCCCTGGACAACCCATTCCAGGCTCTCACCACTCTCATGGTGAAGAACTTCTTCCTCACATCCAGCCTGAATCTCCCCACTTCCAGCTTTATTCCATTCCCCCCAGTCCTGTCACTACCTGAGATCCTAAAAAGTCCCTCCCCAGCTTTCTTGTAGCCCCCTTCAGATCCTGGAAGGCCACAAGAAGGTCTCCTGGGAGCCTTCTCTTCTCTAGACAATCTCCAGAACTCTCCAGAATCTCCCCCTTCAGCAGTACAGTTTAGGGTTGACTTGTTGGAAGGCAGCTCTGCAGAGGAGGACCTGGGAGTGCTGGTGGACAACAAGCACACCCTGAGCCAGCAATGTGCCTTGTGGCCAGGAAAGCCAATGGTCTCCTGGGGTGCATGAAATGAGTGTGGCCAGCAAGTCAAGGGGGGTTCTTCTCCCCCTCTACCCTGGTGAGGTCACATCTGGAGTATTGGATCCAGTTCTGGACTCTCGCCAGTTCAGGGAAGGGAACTGCTGGTGAGAGTCCAGTGGGGGCTACAAAAGTGATCAGAGACCTGGAGCATCTCTATGAGGAGGAAAGGCTGAGAGCCCTGGGGCTGGTGAGCCTGGAGAAGAGCAGCCCCAGAGGGGATCTGAGCAATGCTCAGCAAGGGATAAAGGGTGTGGGGCAAGAGGCTGGGGCCAGACTCTTGCAAGTGTTGCCCAGAGACAGGACAAGAGGCAATGGGCACAAACTGGAACCCAGGAGGTTCCATCTGAACAGGAGGAGAAACTTCTTTGTTGTGAGGGTGCTGGAGCCATGGAGCAGGCTCAGAGAGGTTGTGGAGTCTCCTTGTCTGCAGAGATTCCAGCCCCCTCAGGCCACTGTGCTCCTGGGCAAGCTGCTGTGGGTGCCCTGCTTTAGCAGGGGGATTGGACTGGATGATCTCCAGAGGTCCCTTTTTAACCCCCACCATGCTTGGATTCTGTGTTCCTGGGCCTGGTTTCATGCTTCTGGTGTGGTGCAAAGTGTCCTCTTGACCTGAGTGGAGCTTGCTGAGTGTGTCAGTGGGGATGAAGCTGCTAGGGGTGAGTCAGTCTTGAGTGGCTTCACTGGAAGGTCCTCAACTTCCCGTTGTGCTTTACCAAGTCAGCTCTGGCTCCCATCCCTCACTCCCATTCCTCTGTGTCTTCTGAGCCTGGAAGCCTGGAGCTAGGCTCCCTTTTCATACACAGGCATGGATCTAAAAGGTTGTGCTGGACATGGACTGAGGAGTCTGCTGACCTGCAGGCTGTCCAAGCATAGGCAGGAACTCTTGTGCAGCATCTGCCTTGGATGCTTGGAAGAAGCTGGGGTGTCCAGAGTTCTACTTGTGCTCATCTTTGAAGCCTTTTCTGGGCAGGGAGGGGGAAAAAAAAAAAACAAACCCCAAACCACACAAATACCCCAGCAGCCTACTTGTACCTTCCCAACAGTCTAAGGAGCTGCTGGGCTCTTCTTTGCATTCAGGTCCCTTTCTAATGCAGGTTTGTGGTGACACTGCCTGTGGAATAGCTAAAGAGCCCTTTGGGTTGTGCAGTGGATCTGCTCCTTGCCCAAGGAAGCTCTTTGAATTAGAGGAGACTTCTGCTCAGCAACTGCTGGGCAGGGCACTGCTGGATCACTGTGGTGAGCCATGTGAAGTGAGGTTCAGCCCTTCTGCTCCCAAGGGATCTGCTGTACCTCCCTGGAGATGGTGCATAGGAGTTGGAGGGGAAGCTGTGGCTGCAGTGGAGGTTCCCAGAGGCTGGGGGTGAGGAGGAGTGGAGCCCTGTGGGGCAGGTCAGCTTTGAAAGTGAGCCCTAAGCTCTCCATGAGACTCCTCCTGAGGGGTGGGAGGTGAAGCCTGACATGAGGGGACCCAACAGCTCAAAGTTTCCTCTTGCCCCCGCTCCTGGGGGAGTAGCAGATAGTGTCTGTGTGACTCATGGCTTCCTGGAATGAAACTGAGGTGACCAAAATGCTGTTGCTGAAAGTGTGTGGAAATTCCTTAACGTCAAAAGTGGCATGGACCTGGCTGCTGCTTCACCAAGAAGAGGTTGTGGGAAGGGAGGGAGGTTTGAGGAGCAGCAAACTGCTCTAGTGTCTGAGTCCATAGAATCAGAGAATTGTCAGGGCTGGAAGGGACCTCAAGGATCAGCCAGTTCCAACCCCCCTGCCATGGCCAGGGACACCTCACACTACAGCAGGTTGCTCACAGCCACATCCAGCCTGGCTGCAAAAACCTCCAGGGATGAGGCTTCCACCACCTCCCTGGGCAACCTCTGCCAGTCTCTCACCACCCTCATGGGGAACAACTTCTTCCTAACATCCAATCTGAATCTCCCCACTTCTGGTTTTGCTCCATTCCCCTCAGTCCTATCACTCCCTGACACCCTCAAAAGTCCCTCCCCAGCTTTCTTGTAGCCCCCTTCAGATACTGGAAGGCCACAAGAAGGTCTCCTGGGAGCCTTCTCTTCTCCAGACTGAACAGCCCCAACTCTCTCAGTCTGTCTCCAGAGCAGAGCAGCTCCAGCCCTCTGCTCATCCTCATGGCCCTTCTCTGGACACCTTCCAGCACCTCCAGATCCTTCCTGGAACAGAGGCTCCAGAACTGGACCCAGAGCTCCAGGTGGGGTCTGAGCAGAGTGGAGCAGAGGGGGAGAATCCCCTCCCTGGCCCTGCTGGCCACACTTCTCTTGCTGCAGCCCAGGCTCTGCTTGGCTCTCTGGGCTGCAAGTGCTCACTGCTGGCTCGTGTTGAGCTTCTCCTCCCCCAGCACCCCCAAGGCCTTTTCTTCAGGGCTGCTCTCCAGCCAGTCCCTGCCCAGCCTAGATCAGTGCTTGGGATTGCCCTGCCCCAGCTGCAGGACCTTGCCCTTGGCCTTGTTGATCCTCATGAGGTTGGCTTGGGCCCAGCTCTGCAGCCTGTCCAGGTCCCTCTGGATGGATCCCTTCCCTCCAGCCTGTCAGCAGCACCACCACACAGCTTGGTGTCATCAGCAAACCTGCTGAGGCTGCACTCAATGCCATGCCCTCAAAGGCTCCTCTGAGCTGCTGCTTCAGTCCTGCTGGTGGGCTGGGAGCCTGGGTGCATTCCTGCATTCATACCCAAGCTATGTCTCAGCTTTTCAGGCTGTCATGGTGGTTAAGGTCTGACCCTGTAGTCAAGCAGTAAGTCCTCACTTTGCAGAGCTTCAGGCAGGTGGGAAATCTCTTCCTAGCCCAGCAGTCAGCTGAGAGCAGGACCTACCAGCCTGTATGCAACACCCTGTGCTCAGTGGTGTCTTGTGGGACCCTAAAGAGTTGCTCCTTGTTTGCCCAGAAGAGGGACAGCCCTCTCCACCAGGCTGTTTGCACTCAGGAGGAAGAAGAGCCTCCTCTGAAGAGCAGTGTGTGAGCTGTAGTTGAGGGGATTGCAGTGGCAGAACTCTTTTTGCAGCTGTTTTGCATAGTTGTAGTTTAGATGCTTCTTTGCACAGAATTAACCAGGTTGGAAAAGCCCTTTGAGATCATCAGGTCCAACCTCTCACCCAGCACCATCCAAACAACTCAACCATGGCACTGAGTGCCTCATCCAGGCTGTTTTTAAACACTTCCAGGGATGCTGACTCCACCACCTCCCTGGGCAGCACATTCCAATGCCCAATCTCTCTTTCTGGCAAGAATTTTTTCCTCACACCCAGCTTAAACTTCTTCCAAAAAAAAAAAAATTATTTCTGCTCTTTTAGTCACACTTCCACAGCAGGCTTTAAATTCAAACATCTTATTAATATGATGGCTAAATGTGGCAATGATGCATGCTTACTTGCTTGCTTGTAGAAGTAGTAGCTTCCAGAACATGAATAGGTGGTGAAGCCAACATGGTCACTGCAGTCTGCAACTACCTGAAAGGAGGTTGTGGAGAGGTTGGTGCTGGTCTCTTCTCACAGGTCATTAGTGATGGAACAAGAGGGAACAGCCTCAAGCTGCCACTGAGCAGGTTTAGACTGGACAGTAGGAAAGATTTGTTCCCAGCAAGAGTGGTCAGGGATTGGAATGTGCTGCCCAGGGAGGTGGTGGAGTCACCAAGCCTGGAGGTGTTTCAAGGTGGTTTGGATGTGGTGCTTGGGGAGATGGTTTAGGGGTGAGCCTTGTAGAGTAGGGTTCTGGGTTGGACTTGGTGATCCTTGAGGGTCTCTTCTAATTTGAATGTTTCTGTGATTCTATGACTGGGGATATGGTTTAGGGGTGACCCTTGTAGAGGAGGGTTCTGGGTTGGACCTGGTGATCCTGAGGGTCTCTTCCAACCTGGATTTTTCTGTGACTCTCTGATTGTGAGCCAGGTCAGCAGTCATGTTCCTGCTGGGATGGCTGCTGGTTGCCCCCATGCCCACAGTCTTGCTGAGGGCCTGGGGGCTTCTCCTCCTGGCAGGAGAGGAGCAGGCAGTGGGGCTTTGCTGGGCTGGATGTCAAGCTGCTGCTGCACTAGGAGGAGTGAACACAGATCCTCAGGGCAGAAGGAGCCTCCTGTCACAGCCAAGCCCTGCCCAGATAGCAAGGGTGAGCCCCTTGCTGTAATTTGATGTCATTAGTGAGCTTGGCTTGATTAAAAATGATCAAACTGATAGGAGGTAGGAAGGGCCACAGGGTTGTTTAGGCTGGAAGAGACCTTTGAGGTCATCCAGTCCAACTGCCACTAAACCATGGCCCTCAGCACCACATCTACACAGCTTTGAAACCCTTCCAGGGATGGGGACTCTCCCACTGCCCTGGGCAGCCTGCGCCAGGCCTTGGGGCTTCCCCTTTTGGGGAAGAACCTTTTTTTTTCCCTGCTGGTCCAACCTAAACGTCCCCCTGGGCAACCTGAGGCCATTTCCTCTCAAGAGCAGCTCTGGGGGCACAGAGGGAATTAAGAAATAAATATAACTCTTCGTAGTCTGGAGAAGAGAAGACTGAGAGGGGATTTAATAAATGCTTATAAATCTCTGAGGGCTGGGGGTCAAGAGGGAGGGGACAGGGACAGGCTCTGCTCAGTTGCACCCTTGGATAGGACAAGGGGCAATGGATAGAAACTGCAGCACAGGAGGTTCCACCTCAACATGAGGAGAAACTTCTTCCCTGTGAGGGTCCCAGAGCACTGGAGCAGGCTGCCCAGAGAGGTTGTGGAGTCTCCTTCTCTGGAGCCTTTGCAGCCCTGTCTGGATGTGTTCCTGTGTGACCTGTGCTGGATTCTTTGTCCTGCTCTGGCAGAGGGGTTGGACTTGATCTCCAGAGGTCCCTTCTCAACCCCTCACATCCTGTGAACTCCTGGACAAAAAGTCTTTAAAATGAGTGTCTCTGGACTTCTCTTTCCCCCTCCTCCTTCTCCTAGCATCATTCCATCAAACCTGATGTAGAGCCTTGCGCTCTACATTTAGGAGACCCTTACAAGAAGGTGGAAGAGCACCCCCCAGCCTCCCTGGGGTTGGGTTCAGCTGAGCCCCTGTTCCAGACTGCTTCAGGCTCCAAGGAGGCCCCTCCTTTTCCCAAAGCTTTGCTGTCTGTCTTCGCTGCCAAATTCCTGGGGAACTTATCCCATATGTCTGTTCCCCTTGGCTGGAAGCTGCCCTGCCTGCAGCCTCGGTGCTTGGTGCTGGGAAGGGTGGGCAGATGGCTCTCCTGGGCTTTGTTTTGGGTGGTGTTTGGAGGAAGGGAGGTTGATCTTAACTGCAGGTGGCAGGTCTATAATTGAGGCATGTTCTCACATTGCTCTAATTAAGTTGCTCCAATTCAGTCTGCTGGGATCACCTGCCTGGTAATGTGGCACTCAGAGCGTTGCTGGCCTGTGCCCTCCAGGACCATCTTCAGCAAAAAGGAAAAGCAAAAGATTCTGAGGGTCTCTTCCAGCTGGCTAAGCATTTTCTAGAGGCTTCCTTTGTTTTCCAGCTTTGTCTGCTGAGATGACAGAAGGGTGGGGGTTGGAAGGGAGTTCTGGGGATCATTAGTCCAACCCCCTCCTAAAGCAGGGGCACTTAGAGCAGGTTGCCCAGGATGATGATTTCTCATTTAGCCTCCTAAGATGCTCCTGCTGGGCACCAAGCAGCTCTGCTGCAGCTTCTCTAACAGCTTGTGCTGGGTTCTTCTTGCTCCTCACAGTGCTGCCCTTTGCACAGCTGCACAATGCAGCTCCCTTGCCCACTTTGCTCCTGCTGCAGGAAGAGCTTGGAGGGAGTGAGGAGACTGCAAGAGGAGTCTCCAGAGGAGAGGTGGGAGGGAAAAGTGCCAGACAATGCTGCCATACATCTCAGATTCTGCAACAGCCTCTGCCAGGACTGATTCTTGGAGAGTGCAGGAGCACCTCTGTGAGGAGGAAGGGCTGAGAGCCCAGGGGCTGTTCAGCCCAGAGAAGAGCAGCCCCAGAGGGGATCTGAGCAGTGCTGGAGGTGGGGGGCAAGAGGTTGGGGCCAGACTCTTGTCAGTGGTGTCCAGGGACAGGACAAAGAGCAACAGGCACAAACTGGAACCCAGGAGGTTCCACCTGAACATGAGGAGAAACTTCTTTGTTGTGAGGGTTCTGGAGGCCTGGAGCAGGCTGCCCAGAGAGGTTGTGGAGTCTCCTTGTCTGCAGAGATTCCAACCCCTCCTGGCCATTGTGATCCTGGGCAAGCTGCTGTGGGTGCCCTGCTTTAGCAGGGGGGTTAGACTGGATGACCTCCAGAGGTCCCTTCCAACCCTCACCATGCTGGAATTCCACAGAGCATGAAATTTGCTTTTTAAAGTGTGTCCTCAGAGTAACCAGCCCAGGGTTTGGTTTTGCTTGCATTGGTATTGAAGGGAAAACGTGGGTTTGGGTGGAATCTCTGCATCGAAGGGGATAACTCCAACCAGCCACGCTTTGAACTCTTGTACTTCAGGGTTTTTCTTGCCCTTCTGCCCTCTCAAAGTTACCATTTTGCTTGAAACAGAGGCCCTTCCTCTTAAAGCTATTTATAGTCCTGACTCTCTCTTTTCAATTTCTGCCTGCTGCTATCTGTGGTGTGAAACTCAGGATGTTGTGAAATGGTTGTCCTCAGAATGTCTTGCAAACGCTGCCCATCTTGCCAGCAGCCAGGCTGGGCTCTGGAGGGGGGCAATGTGTAGCTCTGTGTCCCCCTGGGAGGGTCTGCTGGGACCTAGCTTCCCCTAGAGCCTGAGAGCAGTGAGCACAGAGGCTGGGTCCAGCAGCACCAGCAGCAGCTTCTCGTGCCTCTGTCACCACTGTTGTGAAATGGCTTCATGCCACTGAGTCTGGAGGTCTCTGTCTGCTTGTTGGGTTGCTTTCCATGTCCTCCCTCTCCCTGTGTGTCTGGGAGAGCCCATGGGATTTTTTGTCTGAGAAGCTTGTGGCAATCCTGTGCTTGAAACTCTGCTTACTGGCAAGCCTGCAGTGGGATCCTTCAGATTGTAGAGTGGAAGACAGACTGAGAGAGTTGGGGTTGTTCAGTCTGGAGAGGAGGAGGCTCCATGGTGACCTTCTTGTGGCCTTCCAGCATCTGAAGGGGGCTACAAGAAAGCTGGGGAGGGACTTTTGAGGGTGTCAGGGAGTGATAGGACTGGGGGGAATGGAGCAAAAGTAGAAGTGGGGAGATTCAGGTTGGATGTTAGGAAGTTTTCCCCCATGAGGGTGGTGAGAGACTGGCAGAGGTTGCCCAGGGAGGTGGTGGAAGCCTCATCCCTGGAGGTTTTTGCAGCCAGGCTGGATGTGGCTGTGAGCAACCTGCTGTAGTGTGAGGTGTCCCTGGCCATGGCAGGGGGGTTGGGACTGGCTGCTCCTTGAGGTCCCTTCCAACCCTGACAATTCTGTGATTCTCTGTGATGGTGACAACTGCTGGACTGGAGTTTTCTGCTCTAGAATCACACTTAACAGTGCCCACATGGTAGGAGGGGAACAGGAGCAGTTCAGCAGCCCCAGGCACACAGCTGGTGAATGGTGAGGGTGCTGCAAGGAGCAAATGGTGCACCTGGTGAAACTAAGACTCCTGAGGTCACCAACAGCAGACGAAATGTTTCTGTGAACAGGCCAAGAGACACTTTTCCATGCCAGCAGGACTTTGGCTTCCTGATTGTAGTGGGTCTGCAGGGGTCTTCCAGCTCTGCATGATCTGTGGGGCTAAAGGGTTAAAAACTCTGTTTCTTGAGATCAGTGCCTTGCTATCAGCAAAGGATCTGATCCAGAGCATGTGATAGGATTAAAGTAGACTCTGTTGCATGATTACATGATTAAAGTGGACTCTGTGAAGCAGACTCTGTCTCCTTTGTTGTTCCAGGAAGCTGCCTTAGTGCTGAAGCTTCACAGTCAGAGCACCGAGCCAGAGGTCTCTTCTCTCTTTGTTTTGTGATGCCATTTATTTATTTATTCCTGTTAATTCCTTTCTGCCACTTAATATCATGTGGATAGAACCCCAGAGGGGAAGAGATCTTGAGGAGAAGTCTGGTGCCAGGAGATATTCTCCAGTGAGCTGGTCCCCCAGCAGCATGGGACTTAAACACTCTGGGGAGAGGTGAGAGCTCCTCCAGGGGCTTATCCCAAGAAGCATGAGGGAGTGCTTGTCCTCCTGCACTCTTCTGGAGATGCAGTCTCCAGCACTTGGCTTCTAGCAGCACCTGGCTTCAGCTGTGGATTGGAAAGCCTGCTGTTGCTGGGAATGCTGATGGATAAGCCCAGCTGGGCTCAGCTGCTTTCCCAAGCTGGTTGCTTGTGCCTGGGTTTCGCTCAGCTCCTGTGTGTCCATGGAGGCAGAATGGTGGTGATGGTCCCAAGGCTCCAGAGCCAGAGGGGAGGTAGAGAGAGACAGAGAGAGGATGTTTTCAAGTCACTAAGCTGGGGAAAACTTCTTACCCTTGAAGTAAAACTCTTCCCTCTGCACCTTGATGACATCCTTGGCTGATTCCTGGAAAGAACGCAAGAGAGGAGGAAGTCTCATTTCCTGCTTGGGGCAGCTGCTGTAGCTTCTCAGAACCACCCTTGGCATGGGTGTGCTGAACCTAAACACCCCCTGGGTATCTGCTCTGGCAGCTGAGAAGATGGAAGGAACTGCAAACCAGCTTGTTTAGAAAGGGAACTTGACAGTGGGAAGTCATAGAATAATTGTCAGGGTTGGAAGGGACCTCAAGGCTCAGCCAGGTCCAACCCCCCTGCCATGGCCAGGGACACCTCACACTACAGCAGGTTGCTCACAGCCACATCCAGCCTGGCTGCAAGAACCTCCAGGGATGAGGCTTCTACCTCAACCTTGACCTCTTCTATCTGAGGGGAAGAGGAAGAGATGACAATCAGTGGTACTGCCTGGCTCCTATCTCAGTGTGGCAATCTCTGCTGCTGCCACCTCCTAAGACAGAGGGGGAGGGGGAGAAATTGGTGTTAAGGCTTTCTTCCTGCCTGGACTTTGTCAGCTTTTGGGTGCTTCAGCAGGGAGAGAAGGCTGCTAGATGTCAGGAAGGTATCTCCAAGCCAAGTGACGTTGGGAGTTTTATTGTGCAACTCCTCAGGAGGGGTTTGTTGACCTCCAAAGCTTTGCTTGCACAAGAAAAGAGGCTGTGGAGCTCATCCTGTGTGCTGGGGATTTCCAGGCTGATGAGTCTGGTGGCTTGGTAACATCCTCTGCCTGCTGCAAAAGCTTACCCCCCAAGCAAGGTGCTGCTCATCTCTGCTTGGCCTTCCTGCTCCAGTTTGGGGTGGAAGACCTTCTCCTGGGCTTTGCTTGTCTGTGTGAGGAGGCATGGGGCAAGCCAGCTTGGGGGGCTGGGGGGGGGGGGGAGGGGAGGGGAATCCATTTCAGAGGTTCAGCTTTCAGCCTAAGAGCTCCCAGAAGAGAAAACAAAGCTGAGCTGCTCTGGGTTGTAGTCAAGTGACAGAGTTGCCCAACCAGTTTTGTGAAAGCTTTTTTTTGGGGGGGGGGTTGTGTTGTTTTGTTTTGTGCTCTCTGTGCTGCTTTTTAGTCAGAGTGGAGACCTTTTTCTGGAGCCTACCTGCAGTGTTTCATTGCCCAAATACCTTTCTAGTCTGTGGAGAAGAGAACAACTCCTCTAAACTGTACTTTTTGGCTCTTTCCTCTAAACTGTACTTTTTGGCTCTTTCTCCTGTCTGCTATTTTTGGTAAGCTGTGGGTTTGGGTTGTTTTTTGGTGGTTGTATTTTTTTTTTTTTTTTTTTTTTGGTTGGTTGGTTTGGGTTTTGTTTTGTTTTTTAGGGGAAGAGGAAAACCAAAGCATTTCTGGGACAAGTCGTGGGGGTTTGTTTTTTTTTTTTTGGAGGGGGTTGTGTTTTCTTTGTTTTTTCCAGGGTGTTTTTTGGCAGGGTTCTGCCTTTGCCCTCCCAGAGTGGGAAGGTTTGCTTAAATCAGAGAAACTATGTCCTGTGAGTCCTCTCCTGCTGTGCAGGCAGGAAACCAGCAAAGGACTTTCTCCCTTTGCTCCTTAGAGGGGCTGAAGACCTGCTTAAACTTTGGCTTTCAAACCAAAGTGTGAAGTCCAGCTCTTCTTGAAGCCTGACTGCAGCCCTTGCAAAGAGAGGGAGAAGCAAACCCAGGCACCTGTAAAACCCTGGGGTGGGCTTTGGTGCTGCGCTGGGAGTTGGTTTCTTCTCAGCAGGCTGACAGTGGTTTCTAAATCTCTTCTGGCTTCCCCTCCCAGCATGCTTCTAGCAGAGGCATTTCCCTTGTGCAGCATGCACAACATGTGGTGCAGTGTGCTGAAGAACCTCTCCCACCCTAGGCTCTCCTACAGCTGCTGTCTGACCTAAGGGCTGCTGCTTGCTCTGGCATGGTGCTGAGCCCTCAAAGCATCTCAGGCTAGCTTGGAGGCTGTGCTGCTGCTGAAGATAACCAACTGGCTCTAGAGCAGATAGAATAAGAGAGAGCCTGTCCCACCTACCTTCTTTCCTTCCCCTCTCTTTCCAAAGTGTGTGTCACACAGAAATACAGTTTGATTTTGCCTTCCCTTTCCTTTACCTTAACCTTTTCTTTCACAGCACCCCAGCATGGTGGGGGTTGGCCAGGGACCTCTGGAGGTCATCCAGTCCAACCCCCCTGCTAAAGCAGGGCACCCACAGCAGCTTGCCCAGGAGCACAATGGCCAGGGGGGGTTGGAATCTCTGCAGACAAGGAGACTCCACAACCTCTCTGGGCAGCCTGCTCCATGGCTCCAGCACCCTCACAACAAAGAAGTTTCTCCTCATGTTTAGAGGGAACCTGCTGGTTTCCAGTTTGTGCTCACTGCTCCTTGTCCTGTACCTGGGCACCACTGACAAGAGTCTGGCCCCAGCCTCTTGCCCCCCACAGGTCCTTTATCTCTTGCTGAGCATTGCTCAGATCCCCTCTGGGGCTGCTCTTCTCCAGGCTCACCAGCCCCAGGGCTCTCAGCCTTTCCTCCTCACAGAGATGCTCCAGGCCCCTCTGCACCTTTATAGCCTCCAGTAGTTCTCTGTCTCTCTTAAACTGGCTGGCTCAGAGCTGTACTCCATGTGTGGCCTCCCCAGGGCAGAGTAGAGAGTGATGAGTTGTTCTCTTGACCTGCTAGTCACCCTCTTACAGCACCCTAGGAGACCAATGGCTTTTTTGGCCATGAGGGCACACTGCAGTCTCATGGGGAACTTTCCTTCCTAAAGACCCTGTGACTGAATCAGTGACACACACATGTGGTGCTGCAGGACATGGGTTAGCAGCAGCACCAGGCTTGGTGGAGTCAGATGTTGGTTGGACTTTGGAGGATCTTAGAGGTCTTTTCCAGCTGAAATGTTTCTCCATAAATCTCTCCATGTCCCCCAAGTGTGGCCCATGCCAAACCAGGGATCCCCTTTGGTCCCTTTGTACCTTCTGCTGAGGTGCTTTTCTTTCTGGAAGATCTCCAGGCCCAACATGATCTTGCTGCTGTTTTCCAGGTCATTGCACAGCTGGTATTCTCCCAGGGGAGCTTCAGGAGAAGTTGAGTGAATTCAGCCCTGAGTCTTTCACTGCTCTGCAGTTATTTTGCTTGCCAGAGCCAAGATGCTATTTCCCAGGGGTACCCAGAAGTGCCAGAGCTTTGGTGATTTAAGGTCAACAAGATGAGTTCCTCAGGGTGGTCTCCTTGAGTGTAGCTGTAAGTTGCAGCCTCTGCCCCTGAGGGCAGTGCTGTGCCTGCTTAGGTGGAGGCTCAGCACCCTTCTCACTGGTCATTAACCTGTGGTGGTGGGGGGTGTGTGAAACTCTCCTGTCTGATGGTGATCAGCAGACTTTCTGACTGCCAGCTGTTGTGTTCCTCACATGCATGGAGGGAGAAGCATCCCTGCCAGCTGGCTATGGTGGTGCTAGGGCTCTCAATCCTGTGGAAGAGGGATCTGCTTCCTCAGATTGTGGCTTTCTAGGGTGCCCCTTCCTCAGCCTCCCCAGAGTGTGGGTGTTCAGCTTGGAGCTGAAAGGAGAAGTGACCACTCAAGGTGCAACTTCTGGTCCCCAGCTGGCTTCTGTGGGTCTCCAGGCTGGTATGCAGCTGATCAGCTTCAAGGTTTTTTTTTGTTTGGGTTGGGATATCACTGCACAAAGAAACTGCACTAGCCTTCAGAATGGCCTTGGCCTCAAGAAGTGTGCAGGTAAACATCTTCGTGGGACCAACATCTTGAAGGGACCACCAGCTTGCTGACCCCCTCCTAGAGACAGGAGCTCATTGCTTTGGTCAGAGGGAGCCAGCTCTGCCTCCAGAGTAGGGCAGTGCAGGCTCCTCTTTCTCCAGGGCTTCTTGCTCAGTTTGTCTACAGAGGAGCCTGGCCTGACCTTGGGCACTGTTGTGCTGGGCAAAGAAGGCAGGGAGCTGAAACCAGGAGAGCTTCAAAGACATCCAAAGTCCACCTTGGTAGTGGGTAGGTGTGGAAATGGTGGTGTTTGCCTGCTGTATTTATGGAGCTAGTGGACTAGGCACCAGTTCTGGTGCTGGTTTGACCTGGTGAATCATAGAATTGTCAGGGTTGGAAGAGACTTCAAGGATCAGCCAACCCCCCTGCCATGGCCAGGGACACCTCACACTACAGCAGGTTGCTCACAGCCACATCCAGCCTGGCTGCAAAAACCTCCAGGGATGAGGCTTCCACCACCTCCCTGGGCAACCTCTGCCAGTGTCTCACAACCAGTTCTGGGCTCCTCAGTTCAAGAAGGACATTGAGATACTTGAATGTGTCCAGAGAAGGGCAGCAAGGCTGGGGAGGGGTCTGGAGCACAGCCCTGTGAGGAGAGGCTGAGGGAGCTGGGGGTGTTTAGCCTGCAGAAGAGGAGGCTCAGGGCAGACCTCATTGCTCTCTACAACTGCCTGAAGGGAGGTTGTAGCCAGGTGGGGGTTGGGCTCTGCTCCCAGGCAAGCAGGGACAGAAAGAGAGGACACAGTCTCAAGCTGTGCCAGGGGAGGTTTAGGCTGGAGGTGAGGAGAAAGTTCTTCCCAGAGAGAGAGATTGGTGATTGGGATGTGCTGCCCAGGGAGGTGGTGGAGTCACCATCCCTGGAGGAGTTCAAAAAAAGCTTGGATGTGGCCCTTGGGGCCATGGTTTAGTTTAGTTGCTGGGTGATAGGTTGGACTGGATGACCTCTGAGGTCTTTTCCAACCTGCTTGATTCTGTGATTCTGTGACCAGCAGTACTTCCTGTAGGTTCTGCCTTTGTTTGGCATCCCCTGAGGGGTGCTAGTAGGGAGCAACTGGCCCAGTGTACTGCCCATGGAGGTGGTGGAGGCTGGGGAGAGGTCTCCAGCAGGAAACCCCTCCCAGGAGAGGAGGGCAGATCTGTGTGGTGTGGCCACAGAGAGCACCGAGCCTGAGCTGAGGGTGGTCAGCTCCAGCGAGCACCAGACCTGCAGCACTTGCCAGGTGGGGAGGATCCAGCTGGAGGGAGGAGAATGGCAATTACAAAT
The DNA here is from genome assembly GCF_027791375.1 of Indicator indicator. Classification (NCBI taxonomy): domain Eukaryota; kingdom Metazoa; phylum Chordata; class Aves; order Piciformes; family Indicatoridae; genus Indicator; species Indicator indicator. Next base: position 13,624,184 of record NC_072013.1, on the reverse strand, counting down.
GACCTGTGTGTCTCTCTGCCCCTTGGCTGATGTGCTTAGAAGGTCCATGCACCAGTGGCCCTGGCTGGGGGGACTGGGAGGCAGAGGTGTTTGGCTGCCCCTATAGCTCCTGTCCTTTGCCACGGTCACCTCGGGGAGGGGAGAAGGGCTTTGGGAGTGGTGACAGGATGTCTCCTGCTGGCTCTAACAAAGCAGCCCTCTGCCTGCCTCTCCTCAGGCACAAAGGTCCTGGGTTTGGTGCTCCACATACCCCTCTGGCTGTCATCACTGGTGCTGGAAGAACACGAGGAACAAGGAAGAACAAGGTGGTGGAGTGGGGCAGGAAGCCATCCTGTGGACAAGGGGTAACAGGCATGAACTTGGAACATAAGAAGCTCCATCTAAATGTGAGGAGGAGCTTCTTCAAGGCTGATGGAGCACTGGAGCAGGCTGCCCAGAGACATGGTGGGATGTCTGTCTCTGGAAGTACTCAAAACCCACCTGGTAATGGTCCTGTGTGACCTTCTCTAGGTGAACCTGCCTTGGTGGGGGGAGGTTGGACTCAATGGTCTCTAGAGCTGCCTTCCAACCCCTACCAAGCTGTGATGGTGGTGTAGGACTTGTCCCATTCCCTTCCCATGGGGAACACTGAGGTCTTGGACTCATTGGTGCCTTTCTGGAGCACCTCTCCTATGAAGACAGACTGAGAGAGTTGGGGCTGTTCAGTCTGGAGAGGAGAAGGCTCCCAGGAGACCTTCTTGTGGCCTTCCAGGATCTGAAGGGGGCTCCAAGAAAGCTGGGGAGGGACTTCTGAGGGTGTCAGGGAGTGATAGGACTGGGGGGAATGGAGTAAAACTAGAAATGGGGAGATTCAGATTGGATGTTAGGAAGAAGTTGTTCCCCATGAGGGTGGTGAGAGACTGGCAGAGGTTGCCCAGGGAGGTGGTGGAAGCCTCATCTCTGGAGGTTTTTGCAGCCAGGCTGGATGTGGCTGTGAGCAACCTGCTGTAGTGTGAGGTGTCCCTGCCCATGGCAGGGGGGTTGGAACTGGATGATCCCTTCCAACCTGACAGTTCTATGATTCTGTGATTCCTGGAGTTAGTTCTCCAGGTCCTGAGGCTGAAGGTGACCTTAGGAAGACCCAGGATCAACTAACTGTGTTGGCAGCCAAGGTTTTATGGCAGTAATGCCCCCAGGCAGCAAGCTGCTGGGTGTGCATAAATAACCCTGTGTGTCTTTATGGGATGGGAAATGAGAAGCTGGGAGAAAGGCCATTCTGCAAGTTGGCAGTGTGGTCTCTACTTAAATCCCCTACAGAGCTGCATCAGGCTGGAGAATGGCAGGGAAAAGCTGGAAGTGTGTGGGCAGGACTGGAAAAGAAGGATGGTAGCTGCTTGGGGAGGAAAACTCAAATGGTCAAAGCTGTTAGGGTAGGAGAGGAAAAAGAGGAAACAAAGTTGGGGACAGTCAGTGGAATTCAGAAGATGCAAACTTCATGTAGTAATCATAGAATCAGAGAATGGTCCAGGCTGGAAGGGACCTCCAAAGCTCATCCAGTCTGACCTCCCTGCAGTCAGCAGGGACAGCCCCAACTAGATCAGGCTGCCCAGGGCCTCATCCAGCCTCACTTTGAATATCTCTAGGGAAGGAGCCTCAACCACCTCCCTGGGCAACCTCTTCCAGTGTTCCACCACCCTCATAGTAAAGAACTTGTTCCTCACATCCAATCTCAATCTGCTCTGCTCTCCTTTGAAGCCATTGCCCCTGGTCCTGTCCCTGCAGCCCTTTGCAGTCTCTCTGCAGCCTTCCTGTAGCCCTCTTCAAGTGGGGTTTTCTTCTCTGCTGAAAAGGACTTGGGGTGCTGGTGGGGGAGAAGCTGGACAGGAGCCAGCAGTGTGAGCTTGCAGCACAGAAGGCCAATGGCAGCCTGGGCTGCATCCAAAGCAGCATTGCCAGAGATGGGCAGAGAGGATTCTGCCCCTCTGCTCTGCTCTGCTCTGCTGAGACCTCACCTGCAGTGCTGTGTCCAGCTCTGGAGCCCTCCACACAGCAAGGACATGGACCTGATGGAGAGGCTCCAGAGGAGGCCACCAAGATGATCAGGGGCTGGAGCAGCTCTGCTGTGAGGACAGGCTGAGGGAGCTGGGGGTGTTCAGCCTGGAGAAGAGAAGGCTCCAGGGAAACCTAAGAGCAGCCTGCCAGGACCTGCAGGGGGCTACAGGAAGGCTGCAGAGGGACTGTTTGCAAAGGCCTGCAGGGACAGGACCAGGGACAATGGTTTGAAATGAGAGCAGAGCAGATTTGGATTGGATGTGAGGAACAAGTTCTGCACCAGGAGGGTGCTGGGACACTGCAACAGGTTGCCAGGGAGGTGGTTGAGGCTCCATGCCTGGAGCTATTCAAGGTGAGTCTGGAGAAGGCTGTGAGCAACCTGCTGTAGTGTGAGGTGTCCCTGGCCATGGCAAGGGGGTTGGAACTGGCTGATCCTTGAGGTCCCTTCCAGCCCTGACAATTCTGTGATTCATTGTGTTAAGCCACAGGGTCCAGCCTGGTAGCTGGAGGGTGTCCATTGCCTGGTGGGATGACCAGCCAGTTAGCCCAAGGCCCACATAGCAGTTGAGCTCTGGAGTTAACCTAAATCTTTAATAGGATTAAGCGAAAGCCTTTGATGGAAACAAAAGCTTGTGCTGGGCTCCAGTGACCCCCAGTACACCCAGGCTGCTGGGGCTGGTTCTTCTCAAGCCAGGCTGGTGATGCCAGCCTTGCATTGCTCTTCCACCCTGCTAGCTTGTTCTGTTTTGAGACAGAAGCTTGGTAGAGCAGGGACTTAAGTCTCTCTGGTGCCTGTGCAGGAAACATAGGTGAGCATGGGGGAGGGAGGAGAAGGAGGAAGGCTGACCCCTGAGATCTTGCCTCCTGGGTCCTTCTGCCTCACTCAGCTGTGCTGCTTCTCCAGGAGGAGCCTTGCTCCTTGTCTGTGTGACTTCTGTTGTCACACAAGTGAGAACTGGAGTAGCTTGCAGTAACACACATCTCTTTACTCCCTGGATCCTCTGCTGTACAGGACCTGCTGAGGATCCATTGCTGGTAGGATGTTCCATTTGCAGTGTTGAGAGCAACCTTGGCATCTCTCCTCCTGCTTTACACAGGCTGCAGCCATTGGGATTGAGCAGAGTTGACTTGTGCCCAGTTCAAGAGAGACAGGGAACTACTGGAGAGAGCCCAGCAGGGGCTGCAAAGATGCTGAGGGGCTTGGAGCATCTCTGTGAGGCTGAGGGAGCTGGGGGTGTTTAGCCTGCAGAAGAGGAGGCTCAGGGCAGACCTCATTGCTCTCTACAACTACCTGAAGGGAGGTTGTAGCCAGGTGGGGGTTGGGCTCTTCTCCCAGGCAACCAGCAACAGAACAAGAGGACACAGTCTCAAGCTGTGCCAGGGGAGGTTTGGGCTGGAGGTGAGGAAGAAATTCTTCCCAGACAGAGAGATTGGCCATTGGGATGTGCTGCCCAGGGAGGTGGTGGAGTCACCATCCCTGAAGTGTTTAAAACCAGCCTGGCTGAGGCACTCAGTGCCATGGTTGAGTTGATTGGATGGTGCTGGGTGAGAGGTTGGACTGGATGATCTCAAAGAGCCCTGGGGCTGCTGAGCCTGGAGAAGAGCAGTCCCAGAGGGGATCTGATCAGTGCTCAGCAAGAGTTAAAGGGTGGGGGCAAGAGAATGGGGCTGGGCTCTCGTCACTGGTGCCCAGTAACAGGCCAAGGGGCAGTGGGCACAAAGTGGAACCCAGGAGGTTCCATCTGAATGTGAGGAGAAACTTCTTTGTTTTGAGGGTGCTGGAGCCCTGGAGCAGGCTGCCCAGAGAGGTTGTGGAGTCTCCTTGTCTGGAGGGATTCCAACCCCCCCTGGCCATTGTGGTCCTGGCAAGCTGCTGTGGGTGCCCTGCTCTAGCAGGGGGATTGGACTGGATGACCTCCGGAGGTCCCTTCCAACCCCTCCATGCTGGGATTCTGTGAAATACTTTTTGTGGTGCAAGTACTTTGCCTTGCTTTTGTCTTGTGTCCTCTCTCTCTCTCTTGCTTCCTGGTCATTCCTTAGATGTGTATCTTTGTGACTGGTACCAGCAAACTAAACCCACTGCTCCCACACTGCCTTGGAAGGTCAGCTTTGGAAAGTGGACCTTGTGGTGCTTTCTTCTGCCTGTCCTGATCTTGCAGCGGGCTTGGTTGTGTGTTGTGGAGCAGCCTCCCTGTCCCTTGTGCTCTCTCCAAGTCTCAGGTCATGCACAGGAAGCCTCTTCTGATGCTGCCTTTTCAGCTGACGCCTTGGCTTCATTATTCCGTGTTCCTTCAGCTGCTTAGGGATCACAGGGAGAGATTTCCAGGGGAGGGAGCTGGCCTTGGGATCTCTTTCCTCAGATAAGTGCCTCCCTTTGCTGGCAGTGGTAGGTGGAGTTGGTGTTTTGGTGGCTGTTGATGCAGAGCCCATATAAAGAGTGATGGGATTAGCCCTGTGATTAAATTCCTTCTGTAGCTGCTGGTAGCCCCTCTGCCAGTCTCCAGGAGATCTTGGCAGCAGTGGCTCTTTGTAGTGATGGTGCTGGCTCCTTCTGCTGCCCTGAGGAGTGGTCTGGGGAGTAGCTGCTTCCTGTGTGTCTGCTCTGAAACTCTCCAGATGCTCCAGAGCTCTGCACAGGGTGAGGATGGTTGCTCTGAAAGCTGTCTGGTAGGACCTGTCACTAACATAATTGTTTGTCTGCTTTCCCTTTAGGTCCTGTAAGTGAAAAAAGATGGGGTCTGGCTGCCTAAAAGTCACCAAGTACTTCCTCTTCCTCTTCAATCTCCTGTTCCTTGTAAGTATCTGCAAGAGTAGAAAGGGAGGCTTGGACTCAACTCACCTCTGAGAGGTGGGGATCCTCTGGATGCCCACCCAGAGTGTTCATTAAATAAAGTGGTCAGAGTTTTGGAAGGAGGGAGGGAATCCCCCCAGGTGAGGGACCCCAGAGCTTCCCAGGTGTGCTGAGCAGCTCCACTCCTGCAGTGAGAAGGGAAACCAAGAGGCATGGGTTCTGGAAGTCCTTTCTGGAAGGAGAAGAATTGTCACTGCTTTCTCTGCTCCATCTGGAGCAGCAGCTGGAACTGCTCCTGAGCAGCAAACAGAACTCTAGACCTGCCAAGTAGTGGCAGTGCCCCTCCTAAATAGGCCAGGCAGGCTTCAAAGAACTGCTCCTAATTGTGTTCAGGCCCCAAGGGCTGCTTTTGGTTGTGACCAAGAGGAATTAGTCCTGTTTGGGATGGAGGTGGGAGCTGGGGGAGGCTGGGGCAGGCTTGTCTGGAGGAGGGGGATGAGGCAGCCCACTGTGGATGTGGTTTGCTCTCAAGCATGAGGCTCAGCAAGAGCTGAGCTCCTTTTGGATGGGAGTTCCACATATCCAGCAGGCAAACAGCCTGCCTGATGCTATCACCCTTTGTGCAGCCTCTGAGGGGAAGGAAGGGCCAGGCAGGGAGGGAAGTGGACCATGATAAGGTCTTTCTGGTCTCTGTCCCTGCACATGGCTTTGCTTTTGCTTCCTGCTGCTGGCACACAGGCTTGAACTTGTGGCACATCTGGATCTGGTTTCCCTTGCCTTGCTCTGCTGGATCTTTCCTCTCTGCCTTTTGCTTCCACCCTAACAGCAGCTAAGGTCTAAGCAGGGGTGCTCAGGGCATCCATGGGGAAGACTCCTGAGAGGGAGGGGAAGGAGAGGTTTCCAAGTGTCACCAGGTCTTTCAGAGGGTGGTTTGGTCCACTTTAAGGACAGGAAAGATCCATCAGGGAATCATTTTGGTTGGAAAAGACCTTTCAGACCATCCAGTCCAAACATTCTCTACCAAGTCTGGTGCTAACCCATGTCCCTTTGCAGCACATCTTTCAAACACCTGCAGGGATGAGCTCAGGGCCTGTCCTGCTATTTGTGCAGGACTCCTCTGAAGATGTTAGCACCCAGGCCACATCTCCTCTTTGGAAGAGGTGATGCTTTTTAAGCAGCAGGTGACTTCAGTGGGAAGCAGAGCTGCATTTAAGGCAACATTCAGTCTTGCTGAAGCCCAATACCTGGGCACTGTCTGATGTTCCTACATCCCTCCAGCCCAGGTCCAAGCTCAGTAGCTAATGTCTGCACAGAGGAAGCTCTCAGCCTGGAATGGGAGGGAAGGGGGAAGACCACAGCCTGAAACACTGCTGCTGGATGCTAGCAGGGGTCACTCTGGCATCTCAGCTCCACCAGCCCTTCTGGGGGAGCAGCCAGAACCTCTCCCTCATGGGGCAAGCTGAGCTGGGCCTGGTGAGCAGGAGATTGAAGGTGGGACGTGGGCAGGTCTGTGCCAACCTAGGGGAGAAGCTGCTTTAAAGAGCTCTTTGCCTGGGTTCTAGCTTCCCATTGCACTGCTCCATGGAAGTGAAGTCTCTGAAGTGGGTGTCCTCTGCTGGGCTGCTTGATCCTCCTCTGGAGGGAGGCTGTGGAGCCTGCTTCTGTCTTGAGCAAAGGCAGGCTGCTTGCAGGTGCCAGCTGCTGAGGAAGGTGGTGTCCATGGCTCTCTGCTGGCTCAGGAAGCAGTTGACATGAGAAGCTTTTTCCTTTATGCTTGTTCAAAGGTCAGAAAGGGAGTGGGGAGAGGATTCTTGAGCTTAGGCCATGTGGCAGCTCAATATTAACCTAGCAGAGAAACTGCTGCTGGTGAGGCTCTTCATGCTGAGTCCTGCTTAGCAGAGTGCTTGCATGACTGTGAGCTGGTGCTGGAGCTCTCTCTGTGCCTTCTCAGCCCTTCAGCTGAGCCTCTCTGCTTGCACCCCGTGCAGGCCAGCCCTTGCTGTCTGAAGTGTGCTCCCCAGCCTGCCCTGGGCTGGTGGAGGAAGCCTGTGGAGAGGTGCTAGTGTCTCTCTTGGCAGTCAGTCAGTGAATGAACACTTTTCTCAAGGTCTCTCAGAGGGTTCCAGGCTATAGCTGGGACCTTGCTGGTGCTCTGTAGCTGTGACCTGCTTTGATTCAAGGGAAGGAGGAGATTTGGACTTCTTGCCTACGATGGGAGGTTGGCCATGAGCCAGCAATGTGCTCTGGTGGCCAAGAAGGCCAATGGCATCCTGGGGGAGATTAGAAGGGCTGTGGTGAGTAGGTGGAGAGAGGTTCTCCTGCCCCTCTGCTCTGCCCTGCTGAGGTTGCATCTGGAGTTTTGTGTCCAGTTCTGGGCCCCTCAGCTCAGGAAGGACCTCAGGGAACTGCTTGAGAGAGTCCAGCCCAGAGGCACAAAAATGATGAGGGGAGTGGAAGATCTTCCTTAGGAGGAGAGCCTGAGGGAGCTGAGGGCTCTGTAGCTTGGAGAGGAGGAGCCTGAGGGTGACCTCATTGCTGGTGATGAAGATGTGCAGGGGGAGTGCCCAGAGGCTGGAGCCAGGCTCTGCTGGGGGATGCCCAATGCCAGCACAAGGGGCAGTGGTGGAAGCTGAGGCAGAGGAAGTTCCATGGAAACAGGAGGAAAAACTTTTTCCCTCTGAGGGTGACAGAAGCCTGGAAGAGGCTGCCCAGGGGGGTTGTGGAGTCTCCCTCTCTGGAGATACTCAAGACCCACCTGGCTGTGTTCCTGTGTGATCTGCTCTAGGGGCTCCTGCTCTGGCAGGGGGTTGGGTTGGATGATTTCCCTTCCAGCCCCTAACATTCTGTGATTCTGAAGAGCATGATCTTACTGGATAAGCTTTGTTCTCTACACAGAGATTAACAGATCTCCACCTTCTTGGGTGCCAGACATTGGCCACAATCATAGAATTGTTTAGGCTGGAAAAGACCTTTTAAGACCATTGGGTCCAATCATTAACCCAACACTACCAAGTCTGCTGCTAAACCATGTCCCTCAGCACCACATCTCCCCAGCTTTTAAACCCCTCCAGGCATGGAGCCTCCACCACTGCCCTGGGCAGCCTGTTCCAGGGCTTGACAGCCCTTCTGGGGAAGAAATTGTTCCTCATTTTCGATGTAAACCTCCCCTGGCACAACTTGAGGGCATTTCCTCTCATCCCAGCACTTTGCTCTCGGGAGAAGAGACCAACCCCCACCTCACTCCAACCTTCTTTCAGGGAGTTGTAGAGAGCAAGGAGGTCTCCCCTCAGCCTTCTTTTCCTTGGAGAATGGAACTGGACTGAACACCCCCAGTTCCCTCAGCTGCTCCTCACCAGCCCTGTTCTCCAGACCCTTCACCACTCCTTGGGCTTGGCCAGGCAGCCAGTTTCTCACTCAGCAAAGCCTAAAGAGTTAAAATTCTCTCCCTGAGGGCAGAACAGCTCTGTGAGACCAGTTCCACAGTCTCTGGGGAGCATCTGTCCTGCTTCTAACCCTGCTCTACATGGAGCAGGAGGCTGCTGCCCAAAAACAAAGCCTGGAGTTCAAGAGAAATCTCTCTGCTGGCTCCTCTGCCAGGCTGAGTGTGAAGGATGGCAGTGCTGGGGTGGCAGGGGGAAGGATAGGGTGACCCAGGGAGGTGGTGGGGTGCTCAGGAAACCTGTGGCCATGGCACTCGTGGGGGCATGGTTTGAAGGCCACAGTGGTGTTAGGCTGGTGGTTGGACTCCGTGTTAGAGATCTTTACCAACTCAAACAATTCTGTGAGTCAGCTCCATCAGGGCTTAGCTCTTCCATGCCCATCTTCAGCAGGCTCTGCTGTGGGAAACTGCTGACCCTGCACCCTTCTGGCTTGGAGGTGAAATCTCCACTCCTGAGGTGGAGTTGGGAACACCTATCCCCCCAGTTCAGAAGCTTAAAGGCTGGAGCAGGGGAATTCAGCATGAGGGAAGTCAGATGGGATTCCTACTGTGATGGGTGTGAGGCAGAGCAGTGGCAGAAGGGAGAGGAGAGAAGGCTGAGAGGGGATCTGATCAATGTCTATCAATAGCTGAGGGCTGGGGGTCAAGTGGAGGGAGCCAAACTCTGTTGGGTGGTGCACAGCAATAAGCCAAGGAACCATGAACTTGAAAACAGAAGGTTTCAGCTCAACATGAGGAGAAACTTCTTTCCAGTGAGGGTGACAGAGCCCTGGAGCAGGCTGCCCAGAGAGGTTGTGGAGTCTCCTTCTCTGGAGCCTTTCCAACCCCACCTGGATGCATTCCGGTGTGGACTACCTCAGGTGCTTCTGCTTTGGCAGGGGGGTTGGATTCAATCTCTGGAGCTCCCTTCCAACCTCTGCAGTTCTGTGACTCTCTATGCAAGCTCCAGAAGATGTGGAGCAGAGGCACAATCCTGCTAAGCATCTGAACATGCTGCTGTTAGCAGGGCAGCATTCTATCCTTCTGGTTCATTTTCTCCCTCTTTAGGGTTTCCCACAGCAGCTGCTGGCAAGCCCAGGAGCTAGAATGAGTTAGAGGAAAGATCAGAGTGAAAACAGGAGAGCTGGAGCACCTCATCACAAATAACTTCCCAGGAGCTCAGGCCCTGTGGCAGCTCTGGGGGTTTGTCAGCCACTGTGGTGACACTTCAGGGTCAGCAAGCCAAGAGATGTCACATCCAGCCTGCTTTGCATCTTTTCAGACAAACATCTTAGACTGTAGCTTAAGTGCAAGAAGCTGTGCAGTTCTTGGCAATACTGAGCTGCAGAGGGGCTCTGTTAGGCTCCCCAGCTCTTGGGTGTTCCAAGGGGCTGCCTGGTCAGCAGAGTGCTGCATGTTAGGACACAAGGCAAGGGGGGAATTCTAACTGCCAGAGGTGCATTGAATGGGTTGGGTTGGAAGGGACCTCGAAGATTATCTGGTTTCAACCCCCTTGCCATGAGCAGGAACACCTCCCAGCAGCCCAGGTTGCTCAAGACTTCATCTAACCTGGTCTTGAACACCTCCATCCACAGCCTCCCTGGGCAACCTGTTCCAGTGTCTCACCACCCTCACTGCAAAGACTTCTTCCTAATCTCCAGTCTCAGTCTGTCCTCTCAAGCTTCAATCCATTCCCTCTCATCCTTGTCAAAAGTCCCTCCCCAGCTTTCTTGTAGCCCCCTTCAGGTACTGGAAGGCTGCCCTAAGATTGCCCTGGAGCCTTCTCTTCTCCATGCTGAACAGCCCCAACTCTCCCAGCCTGTCCCCACAGGGGAGGTTCTCCAGCCCTCTGATCATTTGGTGGTCTCCTCTGGCACTTACTTCAGCAGCTCCATGTCCCTCCTGTGCTGGGGTCCCCAGAAGTGGAGGCAGTGCTGCAGGTGGGGTCTCAGAGGGGCAGAATCCCCTCCCTTGTCCTGCTGCTCACACTGATTTTGATGCAGCCATCTTAGGTTTTTTTGGTTTTTTTTTTCCTTCCCCTGGGCTGCAGCAGCTCCATGCTTTCTACAGCTGAGTCAGTCTTCTGCAGAGGTGAGAACTCTCCTGGTGACTTTCTAACCCTGTTTCCTAGATCTAACTCTGTGTTGTGCCCTCTCTGCCAAGCCAGGAAAGCTTGCAAGCAGCTTATTTCAGGCAGCTGTTTTATCTTTGCTCAGAAAAGCTGCTTTGTGAGGAGCTGAAGCACAGAGCAAACTTCCAAAGCATGGAGCCAGTGCCTGTCTGCACAACCCTCTCTGCCAGCTTCCTTCAGGTGGTGCTTTGGCATTTCCCTTCCCCTCCAAGCATTCTCTGAGGAAGCACAGATTCCCAGCCTCTGGTTTGCTTAACATTTTCCTCTCATCCTATCTTGAAATCCTGCCTGGTGTAAGACCTCCTGCTTGCAGGTCCTATCTTCTGAAAGCATTTCCTTGTCCCTCCCTTGTTTCTTTTTTTTAAGATCTCACTTAGATCTTTGTACAAGTGCTTTCCAGCCTTTGCCACTGCTAGTTGGCACAAGAGTCAGCTTCTTATCAGGCTCTGCAGACTCAGAGGTCCTCAGCACAGTCACTTTCTTAGGGCTCTCCTGGTGCTGCCATGCTCAGAGGTTCTCAGCACACAGTCACTTTCTTAGGGCTCTCCTGGTGCTGCCATGCTCAGAGGATCTCAGCACACAGTCACTTTCTTAGGGCTCTCCTGGTGCTGCCATGCTCAGAGGATCTCAGCACACAGTCACTTTCTTAGGGCTCTCCTGGTGCTGCCATGCTCAGAGGATCTCAGCACACAGTCACTTTCTTAGGGCTCTCCTGGTGCTGCCATGCTCAGAGGATCTCAGCACACAGTCACTTTCTTAGGGCTCTCCTGGTGCTGCCATGCTCAGAGGATCTCAGCACACAGTCACTTTCTTAGGGCTCTCCTGGTGCTGCCATGCTCAGAGGATCTCAGCACACAGTCACTTTCTTAGGGCTCTCCTGGTGCTGCCATGCTCAGAGGATCTCAGCACACAGTCACTTTCTTAGGGCTCTCCTGGTGCTGCCATGCTCAGAGGATCTCAGCACAGTCACTTTCTTAGGGCTCTCCTGGTGCTGCCATGCTCAGAGGATCTCAGCACACAGTCACTTTCTTAGGGCTCTCCTGGTGCTGCCATGCTCAGAGGTTCTCAGCACACAGTCACTTTCTTAGGGCTCTCCTGGTGCTGCCATGCTCAGAGGTTCTCAGCACACAGTCACTTTCTTAGGGCTCTCCTGGTGCTGCCATGCTCAGAGGATCTCAGCACAGTCACTCTCTTAGGGCTCTCCTGGTGCTGCCATGCTCAGAGGATCTCAGCACAGTCACTTTCTTAGGGCTCTCCTGGTGCTGCCATGCTCAGAGGATCTCAGCACACAGTCACTCTCTTAGGGCTCTCCTGGTGCTGCCATGCTCAGAGGTTCTCAGCACACAGTCACTTTCTTAGGGCTCTCCTGGTGCTGCCATGCTCAGAGGATCTCAGCACACAGTCACTTTCTTAGGGCTCTCCTGGTGCTGCCATGCTCAGAGGATCTCAGCACACAGTCACTCTCTTAGGGCTCTCCTGGTGCTGCCATGCTCAGAGGATCTCAGCACAGTCACTTTCTTAGGGCTCTCCTGGTGCTGCCATGCTCAGAGGTTCTCAGCACACAGTCACTTTCTTAGGGCTCTCCTGGTGCTGCCATGCTCAGAGGATCTCAGCACACAGTCACTCTCTTAGGGCTCTCCTGGTGCTGCCATGCTCAGAGGATCTCAGCACACAGTCACTCTCTTAGGGCTCTCCTGGTGCTGCCATGCTCAGAGGATCTCAGCACACAGTCACTTTCTTAGGGCTCTCCTGGTGCTGCCATGCTCAGAGGATCTCAGCACACAGTCACTTTCTTAGGGCTCTCCTGGTGCTGCCATGCTCAGAGGATCTCAGCACACAGTCACTCTCTTAGGGCTCTCCTGGTGCTGCCATGCTCAGAGGATCTCAGCACACAGTCACTTTCTTAGGGCTCTTCTGGTGCTGCCATGCTCAGAGGATCTCAGCACACAGTCACTCTCTTAGGGCTCTCCTGGTGCTGCCATGCTCAGAGGATCTCAGCACACAGTCACTCTCTTAGGGCTCTCCTGGTGCTGCCATGCTCAGAGGATCTCAGCACACAGTCACTCTCTTAGGGCTCTCCTGGTGCTGCCATGCTCAGAGGATCTCAGCACACAGTCACTTTCTTAGGGCTCTCCTGGTGCTGCCATGCTCAGAGGTTCTCAGCACACAGTCACTTTCTTAGGGCTCTCCTGGTGCTGCCATGCTCAGAGGATCTCAGCACACAGTCACTTTCTTAGGGCTCTTCTGGTGCTGCCATGCTCAGAGGATCTCAGCACACAGTCACTTTCTTAGGGCTCTCCTGGTGCTGCCATGCTCAGAGGATCTCAGCACACAGTCACTTTCTTAGGGCTCTCCTGGTGCTGCCATGCTCAGAGGTTCTCAGCACACAGTCACTCTCTTAGGGCTCTCCTGGTGCTGCCATGCTCAGAGGATCTCAGCACACAGTCACTTTCTTAGGGCTCTTCTGGTGCTGCCATGCTCAGAGGATCTCAGCACACAGTCACTTTCTTAGGGCTCTCCTGGTGCTGCCATGCTCAGAGGATCTCAGCACACAGTCACTTTCTTAGGGCTCTCCTGGTGCTGCCATGCTCAGAGGATCTCAGCACACAGTCACTTTCTTAGGGCTCTCCTGGTGCTGCCATGCTCAGAGGATCTCAGCACACAGTCACTTTCTTAGGGCTCTTCTGGTGCTGCCATGCTCAGAGGATCTCAGCACACAGTCACTTTCTTAGGGCTCTCCTGGTGCTGCCATGCTCAGAGGATCTCAGCACACAGTCACTTTCTTAGGGCTCTCCTGGTGCTGCCATGCTCAGAGGATCTCAGCACACAGTCACTCTCTTAGGGCTCTCCTGGTGCTGCCATGCTCAGAGGATCTCAGCACACAGTCACTTTCTTAGGGCTCTCCTGGTGCTGCCATGCTCAGAGGATCTCAGCACACAGTCACTTTCTTAGGGCTCTCCTGGTGCTGCCATGCTCAGAGGATCTCAGCACACAGTCACTTTCTTAGGGCTCTCCTGGTGCTGCCATGCTCAGAGGATCTCAGCACACAGTCACTTTCTTAGGGCTCTCCTGGTGCTGCCATGCTCAGAGGATCTCAGCACACAGTCACTTTCTTAGGGCTCTCCTGGTGCTGCCATGCTCAGAGGTTCTCAGCACACAGTCACTTTCTTAGGGCTCTCCTGGTGCTGCCATGCTCAGAGGATCTCAGCACACAGTCACTTTCTTAGGGCTCTCCTGGTGCTGCCATGCTCAGAGGATCTCAGCACACAGTCACTTTCTTAGGGCTCTCCTGGTGCTGCCATGCTCAGAGGATCTCAGCACACAGTCACTCTCTTAGGGCTCTCCTGGTGCTGCCATGCTCAGAGGATCTCAGCACAGTCACTTTCTTAGGGCTCTCCTGGTGCTGCCATGCTCAGAGGATCTCAGCACAGTCACTTTCTTAGGGCTCTCCTGGTGCTGCCATGCTCAGAGGTTCTCAGCACACAGTCACTTTCTTAGGGCTCTCCTGGTGCTGCCATGCTCAGAGGTTCTCAGCACACAGTCACTTTCTTAGGGCTCTCCTGATGCTGCCATGCTCAGAGGTTCTCAGCACACAGTCACTTTCTTAGGGCTCTCCTGGTGCTGCCATGCTCAGAGGATCTCAGCACACAGTCACTTTCTTAGGGCTCTCCTGGTGCTGCCATGCTCAGAGGATCTCAGCACACAGTCACTCTCTTAGGGCTCTCCTGGTGCTGCCATGCTCAGAGGATCTCAGCACAGTCACTTTCTTAGGGCTCTCCTGGTGCTGCCATGCTCAGAGGATCTCAGCACACAGTCACTCTCTTAGGGCTCTCCTGGTGCTGCCATGCTCAGAGGATCTCAGCACACAGTCACTCTCTTAGGGCTCTCCTGGTGCTGCCATGCTCAGAGGATCTCAGCACACAGTCACTTTCTTAGGGCTCTCCTGGTGCTGCCATGCTCAGAGGTTCTCAGCACACAGTCACTTTCTTAGGGCTCTCATGGCAGCACCATCCTCATGCCTGGAGGTTTTTGCAGCCAGGCTGGATGTGGCTGTGAGCAACCTGCTCTAGTGTGAGGTGTCCTTGGCTCTGGCAGGGGGGTTGGACCTGGATGATCCTTGAGGTGCCTTCCAAGCCTGACAATGCTATGATGCTATGATTCCATGCTCCTTTTGAGAGCTGGCCTCACCTTTGAGAGCAGCTTCACAGGCTGCTAAAAACCATGGTGATGGCCTGGAAGCCAAAGAAAGAGCATGCTGAGTTTATTTATTTATTTATCTGTCTATTTATTTATTTATTTGCCTTATTTTGTTTTCTCCTGCAAAGTGAGGGGGGAACAAAAAAAAAACCAACCAACTAAAAAAAAAAAACAAAAACAAAACACCAAAAAGAAAACAACAAAACAAACCCTCTCTTGCCTTCTCAGCTCAGTGTCTGGGGTCAGCCAGGTCCTCCCAGGGCCACATTGCTCTGCTAATCCTTGCCCTAGATAAGAGTGTGGTGAGTGAGGCAGAGACCGTGCCTGATGTTTCATAACACTTGGCTCTCTCTTGGTGCTGAGATTGTGTTGGTTTGGTGGGGGAAGGAGGGAGTGTTCTGGCATACAACCAGTGGCCAAGCCAAAAGGCCAAAGCTTGGCTTTGGAAGGGGCAAAAAAAAAAAAAACCAAAAAAACCAGAACCTCTTTTCCAGAAAGTAAGCGCTGCTTGGGTTTGGCACTTGTGGGTCGAAGCTATTACAGAGCCTGAAGAGCTGAAGATTTCCTCCCTGGGAAGGTTCCAGCTGTCAGATATCTAATCCTTTGGCAGCTGGCTCCCAGCCTGGTCCCACAGGGTCAGGGATTTTAGTCCTCCAAACCAAACAGTCTGTTAACAATCCCGTGCTGGGTGCCTTTGTCCTCCCTCAGCTCCTCGCAGGAGCTGTGCCCTTACCTTTAGTTTCGAGCAGCAGGGCATCTCTTCCTCAGGCTGTTTGGGACCCTTTTTGACCTATGCAAACCCCATGGCAGGCTCTTAAAATCCTGTCTGAAGGCTTGCCAAGCAGAACCTGGGACTCCTGTGTAGTTTGGCTGAGGCACCTTTTCCTGGAGTCAGACTAATCCTGTTTACTCTGGGAGGAGCAGCCTTTGAGGGGAGAGGGTGGGTGGGTGAGAACAGCAAAAGGATGGTTGCCTTGAAGCTTAGGAGAATGGGTGAGTGCCACCTTTTTTTTTTTTTTTTTTTTTTTTTGTCATTTGCCTGAAAATCAGCTCTGTGTGTTTTGTCTTTGCCCTTTCAGATCCTGGGTGCTGTGATCCTGGGCTTTGGGATATGGATTCTGGCTGACAAAACCAGTTTCATTGCAATCCTACGTAAGGCCACCCTGCTTGGTCCCCTTCTTTTCTCTCTCTGCTCTGTGCTGTGGCCCATGGCAATGCCTCTGTGCATGGCCTGTGACCCATGGTGTGGTGGGTTGAAGGTTTTCCCCCTACCCAACATTTAATTGCCAGACCAGCTCAGTTGGAAGCAAATGAAGCTGTTGTTTACAAGCAAAACTGCAATCCACCATGGAATGCAATGGGTGTGTACAAAATAGACAATATTTACAGGGATTTACAGGGATTTACAACTGATAAACAGCACAAAAACCCCCACCCTGGGCAAAACTAGGGGGGCCAGAAACAGCTTCCTCCTCCCTGTTCCCTACCCTCTTGTACACCATAGAGGAGAGAAAGAGCAGAGAGCTGCTTGTTCAGGTACTCACCCACAGCAAAGAACACAGCCAAGGTCAGCAAAAGCCAGCAGAGAGCACAAGTTAGTGTCTGCCAGAGTAAGGAAGCCAAAAAGAGAGAAAGTTGGACTATAGAGACCAACTTTCTTAGCAGCCTGTCCAATGGGCTGCTTTAGACTTTAGCCATTCTTTTCCTTTTTACACCCAATAGTAATTTGTTCACATTCCACCACTTTCTGTTCAAGATCTGTGGAAAAATCTCTAGGCACAGCCTGAAGCTACCACACGGGGGGTGTGGCAAGATGAGACCTTAGGGACAGGGTAGAAGGAGCAGCCCTAGAGGCAAGATGAGACCTTAGGGACAGGGTGAGAAGGAGCAGCCCTGGAGGCAGAGCATTCCTCCTCCTCCTCTTCCTCCTCGTCCTCTGCTGCTTCTCGTTTTACCCAGAAAGCTCTCTGCAAAGGGAGCATTTCAGGAGTTAGCTTCCTTCCTGGAGATTTCCAGCATCAGCTCTTTCTCCCTGCCCCTTCACTTCCTTTCCCATGCCTTGCCCCTCTTTCCCTCTGCTTCAGTAACCCAGGCTCTGGGAGGGGAGCTCAGCACAGCAGGGCACAGCCGCTGCCAAAGGAGCCTCTTGTGCTTGCTTGGCCACCTGCCCAGTACAGAGGGAAACAGGGAGCCACAGCACTCCCAGCACAGAGCTTCTGGCCAGCAGAGCCTCCTCTGGCATGGCTCAGTCCCACTGGCACTTCTCTGAAGTGTCTTTTGGGTTGGAAGGACCTTAGTCCTTCTTTCAGTGAGAAGCTGAGTGAGCAGCTGCAGAGGTGCAGCAGCCTGAGCACTTGAATGGTTTCTATCATGGCCAAGGAGATGCTGGGGGAGGGAGAAGTGCAGTCTGGTGAAGGCCACTCCAAGAAGGATGATCCTGCACTAGGTGCTTTGATACATCAGCACCTAAGCTGCAGAGTGAGAGTCCCAGAGGTGGGGAGGAAGTGGAGCAGGATCCTGCACAGTGAGAGTCCCAGAGGTGGGGAGGAAGGAAGAGCAGGATTCTGCACAGTGAGAGTCCCAGGAATGGGGAGGAAGGAAGAGCAGGATCCTGCCCAGTGAGAGTCCCAGAGGTGGGGAGGAAGGAAGAGCAGGATTCTGCACAGTGAGAGTCCCAGGAATGGGGAGGAAGGAAGAGCAGGATTCTGCACAGTGAGAGTCCCAGGAATGGGGAGGAAGGAAGAGCAGGATTCTGCCCAGTGAGAGTCCCTGTTCCCCTGCCCCTGCTGCCCCCCCTTGCCCCTGGTGCAGTCCCTGGCGGCAGACCCCAGGCGGTCATGAGGGGGTCTGGAGGAGCTCTGAGCGGTGGTGGCAGCTGCAGGTTTGTTTGGGTGGGTTGGTTGGTTGGTTTGTCAGCAGCTGAATTGTGTTTCCCCTCTTGCCCCCACAGAGATGTCATCTGCTAACCTGAAGACTGGTGCAGGCATCCTCATTGGCATTGGGTTTCTCACCATGCTGATGGGGTTCCTGGGCTGCCTGGGAGCCGTCAAAGAAATCCGCTGTCTCCTGGGGCTGGTGAGAGCAGTCTTGCTGTGTTTTCACACCCAACCCTCAGTGCTCCTCCTGGAGCCAAGCACCTGGGGCTCAGGTCTCCCTGGAGGGGGGAGGACAATGCTGCTGCTGCTGCTAGGTCAGCTTAGATCCAGTCCTCGCTTCGTGTGCGTGTGTGAAATTCTCCAGTGGTCAGCAGGGCTGTGGCAGAGGCTGCTCAGGTGTTAGTGATGAGGAGCTAAGAGCTCTGGGGAGTAAGAAAGGATGCTGAATGCAGAGTCCTGCACTGGGCAGGAAGAATCAACTGCAGCAGGACAGGCTGGGTGGGGATCTGATGGAGAACAGTCCCCTGGAGAAGGAGCTGGGAGTGCTGGTGGCCAACAAGTTCTGCATGGGACAGCAATGTGCCCTGGGGGCCAAGAGGGACAATGGGGTCCTGGGGGGCATTCAGAGGAGTGTGTCCAGCAGAGCCAGGGAGGTTCTCCTCCCCCTCTACTCTGCCCTGCTTAGACCTCCCCTGGAATATTGCATCCAGTTCTGGGCTGCTCAGGTCAAGAGGGACAGGGATCTGCTGGAGAGAGTCCAAGGGAGGGCCCCAAGGATGCTGAAGGGACTGCAGCACTGCCTGGTGAGGAGAGGCTGAGAGCCCTGGGGCTGTTCAGTCTGCAGAGGAGAAGACTGAGAGGGGATCTGATCAATGTCTATCAATAGCTGAGGGCTGGGGGTCAAGAGGGAGGGGACAGGGACAGACTCTGCTCAGTTGTGCCCTGGGATAGGACAAGGGGCAATGGATGGAAACTCCAGCACAGGAGGTTCCACCTCAACATGAGGAGGAACTTCTTCCCTGTGAGGGTCCCAGAGCCCTGGAACAGGCTGCCCAGAGAGGTTGTGGAGTCTTCTTCTCTGGAGCCTTTGCAGCCCTGTCTGAAAGTGTTCCTGTGTGACCTGTGCTGGATTCTCTGGTCCTGCTCTGGCAGGGGGGTTGGACTGGAAGATCTCCAGAGGTCCCTTCCAACCCCTCACACCCTGTGAGCCTGTGATGTCACCAATGCTTTCTGCAAACAGTGAGTTTAGTATTACCAGCAGAGCAAAGCTGTCCCAGGTGACCCCCACCATCCAGCAGCCAGTTGTCTTTTCCACCCCTGTGAGCACAGTGCCAAGCATTAAGGGCAGAGGGAGAGAAAAGGAAGAGTGACAGTGTCCTGCTGTGGTGCAGAGGGCAGCTGCTGTGAAAAGCCTAAGAGCTGAGAGAGACTCAGATGGGAATGTCCTCTGGCAGGACCTCTTCCAAAGTTTCAGCTGAAGGAGGTTTTCTGTCTGGGATGGATAATGTGACCCAAGCTTGGTACACCTCAGACAGCTGCTTGGAGTTCTCCTCCACAGCATATCTGGGTAGGCACCAAGTGTGGCCACACTGTGTCCTGGAATGAGGAATGTTTCCTGATGTCATGGTGGGAGCTGCCACTGATGAAAAGCAGCCTCAGGTGTACTGTGTCCAGCTCTGGAGTCCTCAGCACAGCAGGGACATGGACCTCTTGCAGCAGGGCCACAGGAGGCCACAACAGTGATGCAAGGGCTGGAAGCCCTCTGCTGTGAGGCCAGGCTGACAGAGTTGGGCTTGTTCAGCCTGGAGATGAGAAGGTTCCAGGAAGACCTCTCTCTGGCCTTTCAGTGCTTGAAGGGCTGAGCAGAAAGGTGGGGACAGAGTTTTGAACAGGGCATGATGTGACAAGGGATGATGGCTTGGACTCAAAGAGGGAGATTGAGACTGGAGAGAAGAGAGGAATTTACAATAAGGGTGGTGAGACCCTGGCCCAGGTTGCTCAGAGGGGTGGTAGAAGCTCCATCCCTGGAACCATTTCAGGTCAGGTTGTTTGGGGCTCTGAGCAACCTGCTCTAGTGGAGGATGTCCCTGCTTACAGCAGAGGGGTTTGGACTAGATGGCCTTGAAAGGTCCCTTCCAACCCAAACCATTTTATGATTCTGTCTCTGGCTCCTTTAAAAGTAGTTGGTTTGGTGAATCTTCACTTGAGCCTCTGAAACAAATGAGGTGTAAGTGAGGAAAAAGAACAACAAAACCCAAATGGATTTTTCTTGCCATGGAGGTGTGGAGTATCACACAGTATCAGAGTATATCAGAGGTTGGAAGGGACCTCCAGAGATCATCCAGTCCAATCCCCCTGCCAGAGCAGGAGCACCCAGGGTAGTCTGCACAGGAATGCATCCAGGTGGGGTTGGAATGTGTCCAGAGAAGGAGACTCCACAACCTCTCTGGGCAGCCTGCTCCAGGGCTCTGTCACCCTCACTCTAAAGAAGTTTCTCCTCTCCAGAGCTGAAACCTTCTCTGTTCCAGTTTGTCTCCATTGTTCCTTGGCTTATTGCTGTGCACCACCCACAAGAGCCTGGCCCCCTCCACTTGCCCCCAGCCCTCAGCTATTGATAGACATTGATCAGATCCCAGAGGCAGAATCCAACTGATAGAGGCCTGAATGGAGTGGGAATTGGGCTGGAGGTGGGAGAGGGAGTCCCAGCTGGGATGACAGGTGGCAAGGCTGCTTTGTAAACCACCTCCCTTTTGAAGTCTTCTCTTGGCCTGGTGGGTGGGGGAAGTGCTGAAGTTCCCTGGTGTGATGCAGATGCTTGTTACTGAGGAGGGCATGGCTGAGAGCAGAGCTTGTCTGCTGGACCAAGCTGGTGGCTCAACCTTGTGCCTTCCTGTGGTGTGAAATGTTGCTAAGCCTTCTGCTGGCAAAGGCTGAGAGGTGCTCACCTGTTGGGTCTCTTGTTTTCTTGTGTGTTCTCCCCAGTATTTCAGCTGCCTGATGATAATCCTCATAACTCAAGTTACTGCTGGACTGGTCATCTACTTCCAGAAGCAGATGGTGAGTGTGTTCTCCATGGTCTGGCTTTGAGGGAACAGGAGAGAGCTGGAAATGCTCTCTTCCAGACTGCACTCCAGCATTAGCAGGCACCACTGGCTTCTGCTTTGCTCTGCCCCAAGCTACCAGCTGGGCACTTTGCTGCTGTGGTGCCCACCTCAGCAGTGCTGCTTTCTCAAGGGTTCTGAAACTCTCTTTGATGATGCAGAATTCACTTTTCTGGGCAGTGGGAAGAGCAAAAAGAAATTCCTGGGAAGCTTTTGGCCACAGCTCCTCTCTGCTGCAGACTGTTATTTGGGCATGGAGCTGCCATCAGTGGGGCCTCAAGGCATCACCAGCCTGAGTGGTTGCTTTTCTGGTTGGCCACCTTCCTTGTGTTGTCTTCTTCCAACCAGTGCTGGAGGGAAGGGATCCATCCAGAGGGACCTGGACAGGCTGCAGAGCTGGGCCCAAGACAACCTCATGAGGATCAACAAGACCAAGGGCAAGGTCCTGCAGCTGGGTCAGGGCAATCCCAAGCACTGATATAGGCTGGGCAGGGACTGGAGAGCAGCCCTGAAGAAAAGGCCTTGGGGGTGCTGGGGGAGGAGAAGCTCAGCAGGAGCCAGCAGTGAGCACTTGCAGCCCAGAGAGCCAAGCAGAGGCTGGGCTGCAGCAAGAGAAGTGTGGCCAGCAGGGCCAGGGAGGGGATTCTCCCCCTCTGCTCCACTCTGCTCAGACCACACCTGGAGCTCTGGGTCCAGTTCTGGAGCCTCTGTTCCAGGAAGGATCTGGAGGTGCTGGAAGGTGTCCAGAGAAGGGCCATGAGGATGAGCAGAGGGCTGGAGCTGCTCTGCTCTGGAGACAGACTGAGAGAGTTGGGGTTGTGCAGTCTGGAGAAGAGAAGGCTCCCAGGAGACCTTCTTGTGGCCTTCCAGGATCTGAAGGGGCTCCAAGAAAGCTGGGGAGGGACTTTTGAGGGTGTCAGGGAGTGATAGGACTGGGGGGAATGGAGCAAAACTAGAAGTGGGGAGATTCAGATTGGATGTTAGGAAGAAGTTGTTCCCCATGAGGGTGGTGAGAGACTGGCAGAGGTTGCCCAGGGAGGTGGTGGAAGCCTCATCCCTGGAGGTTTTTGCAGCCAGGCTGGATGTGGCTGTGAGCAACCTGCTGTAGTGTGAGGTGTCCCTGGCCATGGCAGGGGGGTTGGAACTGGCTGAGCCTTGAGGTCCCTTCCAATCCTGACAATTCTGTGATTCTATGATCTTCTCCTGAGCATGGGTCCCTGTGCTCACCCTGGGGTATATACCAAGCATGGAAGGCAATCAAACCTCTGGTGGAGCTCTGGGGTTCCAGGATTCAGTCCCACATCTCTGTGTAAAGCTCTCCTTACAAGAAGTCTCCTCTTTGCCCTGAGAGCAAACCCAAGTGTCTGGCAGTTCCTGTACTCCAGTTTGAACTCAGAGCCAAGTGGTTTCATGTTTTGGAGTGGACCTCTTGGCCAGGAATGCAGCTCCCCAGGGTGAGCTTCTAGAGCTCCAATGCACTTGGTGATGTAAAAGGAATAACTGTTGTGCTACTGAAGTTCATTGCAGCCTGGCTGTAGGTTCTCTGATGGAGACAGTGCCCAGTCAGCTCTCCAGCTGTGTGACAGCTAAACAGGGAGTGGAGTAAGTCCTAACCCTGCAGTTCCTGCTGCCTTCTCTCTTGGTCTGCAGGTATCTGTCCTAGGTAACCCTGTCCTCTGGCTGCAGTGAGTGGGGGTTGGTCTCCTCTCCCTAGTGGCAGGGGATAGAAGGAGAGGAAATGGCCTGAAATTGTGCCAGGGCAGGGTTAGGTTGGAGATTAGGAGAAAGTTCTTTGCTGCAAGGGTGGTCAGGGATTGGAACAGGCTGCCCAGGGAGTGCCCATCCCTGGAGGTGCTCAAGGAACCTGTGGCCATGGCACTTGGGGACATGGTTTAATGGCCAGGCTGGGGTTGGGGTGATGGTTGGACTGGGTGATCTCCAAGGGCTTTTCCAACCCAAAGAGTTCTGTAATAACTGTGTATATATCCCCCTGCATGGCAGTGCTGGCTTCTCCTGAGCCAGCCTCCTGTTAGGTGCTTCCAGCAAGCAGGGGGTCGAGGAGGAGATGGATGGGGCCTGCTGGTGAAGTCTGGGGGGCAGGTGCCTGCCCCCAGCATAGCTGCTGTGAGCTTTGGAGAAGTGGTTGTGCTGACTGTGAGCAGCTGTGGGTTGGGTTCCTTGCCAGATGTGGTGTGAACACAGCTTGCTCTCAAGAGCTGGCTGGAGCTGGAGAGGAAACCCAGACGTGGGTAGCTGGTGTGCAAAGTCACAGCTTGGAACAAGCTGCTGATTCTCAACCAGCTCTGACTAATGCAGGGGAGGAGGGGAGGGGATGGGCATTCCCCTGCCATGGGCAAACAGGGCTTTTCTGACCATGAAATTCCATGCCTCCCTTGCTATTTCTCCACCAGCTGTCCCTCTGCTCTTGTAAAGGCCAGCTCTGGAGCTGTAGCTCTTCATCTGAACCTCAGTCAGACTAGGAAGGGCATGAAAGTGCTGGAGGTTGTTCTGCAGAGCCCTAGCAAGGGAATAAAAGTGCTGGAGGTTGTTCTGCAGAACCCTAGCAAGGGAATAAAAGTGCTGGAGGTTGTTCTGCAGAGCCCTAGCAAGGGAATAAAAGTGCTGGAGGTTGTTCTGCAGAACCCTAGCAAGGGAATAAAAGTGCTGGAGGTTGTTCTGCAGAACCCTAGCAAGGGAATAAAAGTGCTGGAGGTTGTTCTGCAGAGCCCTAGCAAGGGAATAAAAGTGCTGGAGGTTGTTCTGCAGAACCCTAGCAAGGGAATAAAAGTGCTGGAGGTTGTTCTGCAGAACCCTAGCAAGGGAATAAAAGTGCTGGAGGTTGTTCTGCAGAGCCCTAGCAAGGGAATAAAGTGCTGGAGGTTGTTCTGCAGAGCCCTAGCAAGGGAATAAAAGTGCTGGAGGTTGTTCTGCAGAGCCCTAGCAAGGGAATAAAAAGTGCTGGAGGTTGTTCTGCAGAGCCCTAGCAAGGGAATAAAAGTGCTGGAGGTTGTTCTGCAGAGCCCTAGCAAGGGAATAAAAGTGCTGGAGGTTGTTCTGCAGAGCCCTAGCAAGGGAATAAAAGTGCTGGAGGTTGTTCTGCAGAACTCTAGCAAGGGAATAAAAGTGCTGGAGGTTGTTCTGCAGAACTCTAGCAAGGGAATAAAAGTGCTGGAGGTTGTTCTGCAGAGCCCTGGTTGTTCTGAGGATTTGTCCTCCTTGCTAGCTGCTGTTTGCAGCCAACAGATCTGCATGAGGCCTGCAGGCACTTGCCTGAGGGCCAGGGACTGGGGGTTAGTTCCAGGATCTGAAGTGCCTGGGGTGATGAGAGCCTCCTCCTGGTTTCATGTGTTGCTTAGATGCTAATAAATGCTGGGGGAAGCTCCTAGCTGGAGGCTCAGGCAGGGGACAGGACAGTGCAAGTGCAGGGTTCTGCTCCTGGGCCAGAACAATCCTCACTGTCAATACAGACTGGGGGAGGAGGGGAGAGAAAGCAGCCCTGAGGAAAAGGACTTGGGGGTGCTGGGGGATGAGAAGCTGGCCAGGAGCAGGCAGTGTGAGCTTGCAGCACAGAAGGCCAAGGGCAGCCTGGGCTGCATCCAAAGCAGCATTGCCAGCAGAGCCAGAGAGCTGATTCTGACACTTTGCTCTGCTCTGCTGAGACCTCACCTGCAGTGCTGTGTGCAGGGCTGGAGCCCTCAGCACAGGAAGGACATGGACCTGATGGAGAGGGGCCAGAGGAGGCCACCAAGATGATCAGGGGGTTGGAGCAGCTCTGCTGTGAGGACAGGCTGAGGGAGCTGGGGGTGTTCAGCCTGGAGAAGAGAAGGCTCCAGGGAGACCTAAGAGCAGCCTGCCAGGACCTGAAGGGGCTACAGGAAGGCTGCAGAGAGACTGTTTGCAAAGGGCTGCAGGGACAGGACAAGGGACAATGGCTTCAAACTAGAGCAGAGCAGATTGAGATTGAGTGTTAGAAACAAATTCTGCATCAGGAGGGTGGTGGAACACTGGAAGAGGTTGCCCAGGGAGGTGGTTGAGGCTCCTTCCCTGGAGGTATTCAAGGTAGAGGCTGGATGAGGCCCTGGGCAACCTGATCTAGTTGGGGCTGTCCTTGCTGAGTGCAGGAGGTCAGACTGGATGAGCTTTGGAGGTCCCTTCCAGCCTGGACCAATCTGTGATAGGTGGTTGACAGAAGCCTGCAGTGATCAAGACTGGAAGCCAAGAGCTGTGCTCTTGTGCCTGGTGTTCAGCTGTCCCCAGCTCATGTGAAGGGGAGACAAAGTCCTGCTGCTTTTTCTGGCAGCAGTCCATGGCTTTGGTGTCTGGGCTTTGAGTGCCTCTGTGTCTTCTGACGCCAGGCTGGGCAGCAGCTGGGAGCCCAGGGAGCATGGATGGCCATTGCCTGGGGAGCAGCTGGGCTCCAGCAAGTCCTGAGAGGCCTTAGATGTGTGTGAGGGTGGTGAGGAGGGGGCCAGCCTGCTGCTGGAGGGGAGTGGGTTGTGCCGTATCGGCGGGGTGGGCGGGGCTGTGGGTGGGGTTTCGCTCTGCCCGGGTTGCACACGGGTGCGGGTGTGAGCGAGGGCGGCGTGTGCGCGTGGTGCTGTAGTGCTGGCGGGGAGGCTGGGAGTCGTTAGTGTAGGTGGCTCTGAGATGATCTGTGTGTCGATGAGCTGGATGTGATTGGGTGATGAGAGTGTGTCGGCGGGGAGGCTTGGTTGGATCTCATGGCTAGGGCATTTATTCGTGTTTAAGGTCCTCCGACGTGGACGCCCGCAGCTGGTGACACACCAGTTCGCTAACTCTATGCGGTCTCGAGTGCCGCATCTGCTCAAGACTGGCACGAGAAGCATAATACCTACTGCCCAAAATCACCCAGCGAGTGATTATGATGTTAGTGGAGTATTCCGAGTATAGAGAGAATGTCACATCTATATGTGCCATAGCGACCACGCCTGCTTGCTCTCTTGCACAGGTGTCTATACTGGCTATACTGATGGCAAGTGCTCGGGTTGGTACATGCTCTTGCGATAGAATCTTTAGCGAAGAGCAAGCAAATCGAGCTCCCGAGTAACAGACAGAGAACCGATAGCCTGGTCGCTCCGTTCATGAACCTAGACATAATGAGCGTCATGTTCTCACCCTTGATGATTGAGCATGAATCCAGCAGCCATAGCGTACTTAGATGCTTATGAGGTACATGCGGTACACGATGAGTACTACAGAGTACGCATATCTGCCAGAGTACGCCTTCCTGACTTGGCACAGCTGACTATTGTATCATGCTAGGTTGACATTCTTCATTTCTAGGACGTTGCTGATGATGAAGAGCCTCAGCTTGCTGGACATTGCATGTCCCTCCCTGAGTGTCTTCTCCCCCAGAAGCGGCCTAGACATCTCACACCCGAGAATGCTCTGCACTCTTGCAATGGCGTTAAGCCTAGGGTCTAATGTGAGAAGCTGTCACTGGGCACGGCATTCAACCCAGTGTAAAATGCATGGTTGCCTAAGTTGGCGTGGATTCAATTTCGGCTTTGTTGCTGAGCGCAATCTCCACCAATACACTCTTATTTGAATTGAGAACGTATATAACCAAACTCACTTCTCTACTACACTCGACGCAAGCGCACATCATACACTTACGTTCAAGTAGATGCTCACTTTACTACATCAAGCGCTCGTGCCATGCAGACATCTATCTCACACATCTAGATTTTTTTTCTTAAACAGTACGTGCACGCGATTAATCTCTGTCGCTAAACCTAATTATACAACGAGTCTAAGCATCTAGAGAGTAATCTATGTAGTGCACGACATGGGGTGGGAGAGTCATCAACCTTTGGCGCGCTTTCAAATCAATCTCTAGCACACTAGAATCGAACAGTGGTCTTGTCTCTATCTTACTACCCTGCAGAATAATCTCCAGACATCAAAACTGTAGAACATACATCGATTGCATGATTGGATTCTTATCACAGGAACGCCACAACAGTCCTGAGAGCTAGTCTAAGCCAGCTCCCTCAATTGCTGGTAGCGATAGCTGCACATAAATCTGTCTGCCTTAACTGGGTGCAGTATGTAACTTAAATTGCATGGTGTGCGGCGTACTGTGATAATAGAGAGATGCGAAGAGCGTAAGTAAGGCGCGGGCGAGTGGAACAGTAAACAAGCAGTGGGTGGAGAGTGAGAACAATCAGAGCATGGTAGAGCGCTTGAGAGTAGGGAATCGAGTGCCATATTACGCAACCTGACGCGACTCTACCCTGCTGGAGCCACAGATGTATGTACAGGAATTCAGAGCTGCAGTCCCGATCAGTCTGTGTCTGACTATTCTCAGGAGCTTCAGTCCGATTGCATAAGAGTCACCATGAGGAGAGCAATAGAGGAGCATCTAAACCAGGTGTTGGAAAGAGGTGCACAGAAATGGTGCCACAATATATCCTAGGCGACTGCGAGAGAGGTACTCCAGGAGAACATGTCGCTTCTCAACACCCTACACTTTTGAAAGGTGCCCAAGTCTATAGCCAATGTGTGCACAGATGATACACAGCCTTTCTCTCATTGCGAGACAGAACTGATGACTGTGTGTGAGCTCCTACTTGTAAGAATCACTTAGATTATCTTCTATTAAGAACGCTACTTAGCCGCTAACATAACACGAAAGGGATGAGGTATAGTGGGGCCAACCATGCACATGACACATGCACAGAGCAATAATCATCACATCGCGTCTCTCTCTATTGACACTCTGCATCTTAGAGCGCATTCTTCTATCCTGTAACAAGCAACGGACTGCGTCTGAAAAAGCGAATTAACTTAGTAGTTAAAGATACATTGTTGCAGTTCTACGGTGAACAGCGGAAGCTTAACTGCGGTCTACATCGAAGCGATACATAGCTAGAACTGAGTCTCACTCTAACGTTCATAACTCTCTTCTATCACACACAGACTATGCAAGCTTCGATGCACACGCTCACTGCGCGATGTAGTACAGACACAAAATGGGGTTTAAGCACAATACCACTGCAAGCTATAACTGAGCCTTTCTCTTCATGTGGCTTAGTCTCACCATATACAATAACTCTGTGATAGTAATTGTCTTGATACACACATAGAGGCATTACATCTCTACATGAGACACATGACTCTCATAACATGACATCAAGAGAGCATAGCGAGGCAACCTTGATTTAATTAACGAGCGCATACTCTCTCTCTATGAGCGATTGTCATTACACCTAAGATGTGATAAAGAAGAGTGCTCAACACCTCTCAACAGCACATACTCTATGCCCCAATCAATCTTACCGTCTAACGAGGTCAACTGTTTGAATGGTTCTCTCACGTGGCCAAAAAGGTGAAAATGTAAGCATGTGGAAGGGAACAGCTGATGAGGGGCAGCTGTCTAGTGGTTGTGTGCAATGGGACTTACCTGAGACCCTGAGGGCTGGCTGGGTCATAGGTCTCTAAATGGGGCAACTCTTGCGTCTGGCAGCACGATGAGTAAGGATAGTTTAAGGGTTGTTGGCCTGGATACCTGGTTTACAGCCATTCAGTTCAACTAAGTAGCATCCATAAAAGTGATTTCCGCACTTAATTAAATTTCTTATATGCATACTCTGGCTGTTTTGTGTAATGGTTGTTTCCTGATTACTGGAGGGACTGATTCTCTAAAGTTTTAAAAGACACTCGCTCCATATAAGCACGAGCGTCAAAGTCTCACACATACCAGCTCATCTCAGCCCTAGTGGCACGTAGAAGGTGCAAGCTGCGCGCTGATTCGATCAAGATAACCCTCTACGTCACTGCGCTGCAGGTGTCTAGTCGAACATGCATCCAGAGTAAAGAGACTAAGGGGAAAGAGTTGACACACAGACGTGCCACCCGAGCGAGTGATCCGATATTGCCTGAGGAGCTGAGGAGACAGCGAGATAGTCGTACAAGCTCTTGAGACGTTTAGTGCTCGAGAATACTCTTGGTCGTTGTTTGTTCGGAAACAGAGCGTGCAGAGGCTCCGCGCTGATAGACTCAGTGTCTGAACAACAGATTCCATTGGGCAGCTGATATGACTCTCGAGCTGTAGAGCAGTGCTAGCTATAGAGAGAGGCTCCAGGCACACGCTGCATGTTGCTGTTGCAGTGACGGTTTGCGTCATCATTATCGAATTTTCTGCGATGTGCATGCGCATGATGAGACTGATATGGCTCAATACACGTGGCATGTGGATATGACCATTCCAGCACTAACCTCCATGAGCTGCATATCTCAACGTAGAGTCTTATGAACCCAATGTCGTAATGGCGCACCAGAGACTACAGTATTGACGTGCCATAGGTAGTGAGATTATCATTCACATACAAGCCATGACCTCTTCTCCGCCCGGTACACTCTCACTACGGTTCTGAAAACAGAAGACTCCATTTACCGTCCATTGTGGATAAAGCAGTGAGGCCTGTATCCTCGCAATGTCTCATGCAATCTTAGCTGCGGCTAAGATACATGCAGGTGTGGATGAAAGCAGACTAAGTTAAAAAATCAAAGTCATGAGGAACTGCGTGCAAGAGTGCAATACATATTATAGGCCAGTGCGACAGGCTCTAGCCTCCCTAGAATATGCTTATCTCCATGTAATAAGTAGCTATGAACAGTAGTTGCATAAGTCCTTAGCCTTTTGAGTATCTAGAGCTATTTCCTCAGAGGCGCGTCTCCTAGCAGGAATGGATACAGTGCAGACTCTATGATTGCGCGATATCAGATACTTGGTTCCATTAACTATGAGTGATGATAGTCACTATACTGCATAGATGCACACTTAGAATGCACGCTTCTATATTTCAGCGCTCCACACGATAATGCAAGTCCTTCCCATTGTTAAAATTCATCTCACCTGACTACTGTAACGGAGAGATAATGAGAGAATCATCAACACTGAAAGAGAACTCACTTTGAGTTAAGAGAGGAGAAAAGAGGTGGGGGGTGGTGTGGGGGGGGGAAGGTGGGGGGGGGGGGGGGGGGGGGGGGGGGGGATAGCCTTCTGGTTTATTTGTTCCTTGGGCTTTTTTTTTTTTTCTACACACACAGATATGAGTCTTGGAGCCGTACAGACTGAGTCGACATAAAAGATACTCCTGTTTGCTAATGGACAGAACAGAATTAGCTGCAACTGAGATGACAATCTAGACATAGTTCTTCGATTCTTAAATGATAATCAACAGCATGCAATTATAAGCCGTAAACCACTGTTCTCACATCAATATATCTCTCTCCTATTTATAAATCCAATACTATTTCACATTTAGCAGCTGCTCTCGCGGCCCATCCAAGACTCGTCTTATGATCTCATGAGTATTGGGATGCAATACATGTTAACTGGCGAAATTCTCTGAGCCATGAGGCTCTTAGAAAGGTAACAGAGCGTTGCTCTCTTTCCATATCACATTTTGTTTTGTCTGCGTTCCTACAGATGCATGTGTGACAGGTCTCTCGCGAACAGAAAAGTATCACGATGAAGGCAGTGGCATAGCATCTATGCTTGCTAACGAAGGAGTGAGTTCGGCAGAAGGCTAAGACATTTGGTGAGCACAGGAGTAAGGAGGCTAATCGCATCGATTTACTGATGTCTTTAACACTGTGATGTCGATCGAAGGATACAGCCCAGTACAGAAACGTCGCTGTGTGTCAGAGGTAAATATAAGCGACGAGCCAAAAAGAGTCTCTAACATTGACAGAACTAGTGAGCAGGGCTAGCAGAGCGATATGAGCTGGAGAGACGAAGTCTAGCATGGGAGCCAGGGAGACAGTCAATAGCCAACGACCTTCCGTTTAGCACCAGCAACTGTCCGCGCATGAAAGTGTATAGTTAGTTCACGAGAGACTCCGTCTACCCTCATAGGTACACCGGCGTCCACGACGAGCACAGTTACCTCTACATCTCTCTCTCAGATGCCAGCAGACATGAGAGCAGACACTATTCATCAGCGAGAGATCGTAAGGTCTCGCGTGCGCTCAACTCTACTCTAGCTGCACACACAATCATGTATCTGAGCACTTGTTCTTGTGCAGTCACGCTACAAGAAGGGGACAACTCATCCTGACACCTATAGATACAGCTCATCTCAACTAAAATGATTTTCCAGCCCTCCTCTGCCTAGGTTGAGACTCTCTTATCAACACCTGTAAGCGCTACCTTCTATCAGGAGGTCATCACTCTGCAGTCAATTTTCTATGTGTAGCAACTCAACGGGGGGGCATCATTACAAACGATGGCCATCACTTACTATGATCCATATTGTCCTGCTGTGAAGATGCGAGTGAGAACTTGCAAAACTCCGCTGTCTTGTATCTTCTCTACTACCCGAAATCAAACACTGTGCACAAGGACAATGGCCGTTCCATATCACTGCAGTCTGAGATGAGTCGCCGTGCGATGAGTCATTCGACCTGTCTCTCTTCTACATGTGTCCGCTCTACACACACACAGTGCGAAGTTATGAGAGATTTAGTCTAATCGATATCGAGAGATGACCTAGTTCACCATACGCTGAAGAGAGGAGGGACATCCTCTTATATAAGTATGTCCACTGCGAAGCGTAGAGTATTGGAACGTCTGTTAGCGCGAAAGAGCTCATGATGACACATTGGTTAAGCTGCTCAATGTGAGAGAGGGATTCGTAGATCTCGCCATGAGTGCATGACATTCGAGAGATCGATACTTCTCCCTGGCTACTAGATGCTCCGAGTGCGAGTGCGATGAGATAGATGGCCACATCGAGCAGCGCGACCGACCGAGGATCGTCAGACTCAGTTAGATGAAGATGTGGAAGCCCTTCCCCTTGGAGTGTCCCTTTCCGCGCGAGCAGTCACAAAGGATGCCGAAGTATTCGAGTTCTCCTAGAAGAATCACAGCGGACTTCCGCGATCCTTCCGGTGGGCGACATCCTAATGAGAGCGAGAGTCTTTAGAAATCACTGAACATCGAATGTCCTTGCATCTGAGCACTCATATAAATAGCGTTCCGGAGGTGAGATAATCTGGGTTCACACCTGGAATCAAATCCTTGGACAGCTCACCTCTTCCTCGAGCTCACGATCAAGCATAGGTAGTCTATATCACGCACTGCTTGTGTAAATGTTATGCCTCATGGTATAACTTGTCCTCTGGACAGAAAGCACTTGCAACAGCTGTACCAAGACAACTAGACCCTCTCAAAACACAGGGACATTATACAGCGAGCTTCTGATTTAGGGAGATATATCAAACGAGTGACTGAGCAGATAGACACACAAAGTGGTCGCGAGCATACTCCTTATTACTGTCAGGCGAGAGCTTGAAAGCGCACAGTCAACAGCTACAAGCCGTCATGTGTATGACCGTCAACAGATCTCAAGACATCACATACAAGAAAGAGGCCAGCATGTAAATGAGCAAGTGATCATCGCTGTTAGAGTCTAGTCCTAAAATGCAGACCTCCGCTACACCAACAATCTATGAGCTAAACCACGTATCAAATTTTATACAAATCAAGGGCGAGCGCGCGTGCACGAAATCATTCGAGACTATACAGCACCTCTAACCTTGGAATGATAAAGATGAGGCAATTTACATAACCATGCCACTGCATACATCTCATGAAGTGCACAATAAGAAGAGAGAGACTCAGCCGGACGAGCAATTAAAGCAGATACTGGTAGTAGAGAGTCCAGAAAACACCTTGACAGAACCAGAAGGCTTCAATATCGATGGCGATTAAAGGTCTGATGAGATGTGACAAGGAGTAAGGAACATGGCGACCTAGAAGACACAAGCACGTGCAGAGCCTATGTGACATCTGTGACTCCTATATTTAGAAGTCAAGCAGACATGTTGACTGCATTCTCCCAGAGTCATATTAGATGGCCAGAGAAACACGAGTGAGGACGAGGAGTATACGTGTTTCGGTTGCAAATAAAATCATGTGTCAGATAGAAGGGGCGTACGGTCAAAAGGACAACATGCAATGGCGATACGTTACTCAGTATCATCCTAGTGGGGTGTACACACTTCGCTCAACTAATCTGTGCAAGCATACTGTGCGTGCGCTTAGTGAGCGATGGATACTGCTCTGTGCTTCACTTATGCAAGGATACTGCGAGGTAATGATGAATTTCTGTTGGTTTTTTTTGTTTGAGATTTCTTTGGTATAAAAAGAAACATGGGTCTTGAACCGCACTATGACTCTTAGATTATGCATGCTTTCTGTTAATGTATCATTTCATATGCGAGTCTAATTGCATCTTCAGCTAAGAGTGAGAGCAGAGCATGAGAGAGCTATGACACTAATGATAGAAAGAGTCTGATACTCGTAAGCTCAGCGTGCAGCCGCAAGATAGACAACGTGATTTCGCGAGATACACCAAACGACTGAAAAACCTATCTCAATTAGTTGCAGCGCCTCTAAGGACGGAAATGAGAAGTCACAATGAGAGGATAAGGCCACAGTGAGTACACTATTCCAGTTCTCGATATTATACGTGCTTAGCCGTGAGAGTATAGTGACCTTTCCTCTGACGTGTCGCGAATCGTTGTTATGAGATAGATAATACATCTGTGTGTGGACTTGTGTAGAGCGAGACATGCTTGTGAAATGTAAAGAGATGATTGATCACAGATCTGTATCAGACTGAAAGCCATAGATCAATATGTTCATTCTACAAATGATGTGCGCCTCGAGGGCGATGCGTGCAAGACACTGGAGAGACATTGATGTTGTCTCTCGCCGGTTCGTTTACGTAGTTATCTGTGACCCCTCTGTTTCACACGAGAGATGAGTTTAATAAGGACTGAGACAGTCTAGTTCTAGACAAGGCTACTATCGTGCCAGGCTACTTGTACATGAAATGAGTCTGATCATAACAGTCCTCTCAAAGTGTCTCTACATCAATCAATGCAGGCCATCAGGATATTGTTAAGATGAAGCTATGAGAACTTAGAGGTGACAGAGGAATCCATGCGAGCATCTGGTCAGACTCATACACACATGCACTGAGTAATCTATCACCAGTACTCACATCAGAGCGTGGATGATCAAGCGTAGACATTGGCAGCCTATATGTTCCTCAATAGACCATTATACAATGACAGGTATTCAGAAAATGCAGTGCTACTGCATGCTGTGAAAGCAGCACTGGATTGAAGATTATGACCCCACAGCTGATGGGCAGAAGAAGGACTTGCAGGAGGTGTGGGACTATGTGCAGAAACAGGTGAGTCCCACTGGGGAGACAGCAAGAGGCAGAGCACCACAGAAACATTCAGGTTGGAAGAGACCCTCAGGATCACCAAGTCCAACCCAGAACCCTACTCTACAAGGCTCACCCCTAAACCATATCCCCAAACACCACATCCAAACCACCTTGAAACACCTCCAGGGTTGGTGACTCCACCACCTCCCTGGGCAGCACATTCCAATCCCTGACCACTCTTTCCCTGAAGAAAGTGTTCTACTGTCCAGTCTAAACCTGCCCAGTGGCAGGTTGGTATTTGTCAGCCCACCCAGTGGGCTTTGGACCTGGGCTGAGGGCAGGGAAGGGAGTTGCTGCAAGAGGCAATTTGATCTGGTGGATCTACAGAGTCAGGTGTGGTGCCTGCAGGCTGGAGAAGTGTCTTGCTTGCTGTAGGCTAGGCAAGGCCATGAGCCAGCCCTGCCCACAGTGGCCGTTGGCACTGGCTGGTATCATGGGATGGCTTGGAAAGGACTCAGGGCTCACTGCTCCATCCTGGCAGTGATGCCTCTCAAGGAGGTTTGGTTGCTCAGGGAGGGCCTCATCCACTCTGCCCTTCAACACCCCCAGGCAGGAGGCAGCCACAGCCACTCTGGGCTGTGCAGTCTCACCACCCTCATCCTGAAGAACTTCTTCCTCAGCTCCAGTCTAACCCTGCTCTCCCTCAGCTTCCAACCATTCCCCCTTGTCTTGTCTCCAGACACCCTCATGAGAAGTCCCTCTGCAGCCTTCCTGTAGGATCCTTTCAGGTACTGGAAGGTAACTCTTAAGGTCTCCCTAGAGACTTCTCATCTCCAGGCTGAGCACCCCCACCTCCCTCAGCCTGTCCTCATAGCAGAGGTGCTTCAGCTCTTGGGTCATCTTTGTGGACTCTCTCCACCAGCTCTGTGTCCTTCTTCTGCTGGGGACACCAGAATCAGAGGTGAGGTCTCAGCAGAGCAGAGTCAAGGGACAGAATCTTCTCTCTTGCCCTTCTGGCTGCACTCCTGTGGCTGCAGCCCAGCACACAGCTGCCTTCTGGGCACTGCCAGGTCACAGAATCACCCAGGTTGGACAAGACCTCAGAGATCATCAAGTCCAACCTATTCCCTAATACCTAACACCTCCTGACAACTAAACCATGGCTCCAATGGCCACATCCAAGCTTTCTTTGAACACCTCCAGGGATGGTGACTCCACCACCTCCCTGGGCAGCACATCCCCATGGCTTCTCCTCAACCAACACCCTCCCCCTTGTTGTTCCCCTGACTGTGTAACCTCAGGTGGCACCCAACACTTCTCTGTGCCTGCAGGGCCTCCAGAGAAGTGTCTTAGCTCCAGCTTCTTGCCAGGCAGGGTGAGTGACACTGTTTGCCTTACTCCTTAGTTGCTGGCTTCTTTGTGATGGCTCTTCTGCAAGTGTCAGGGTTGGTGGGAGCCATCCAGCTGCTCATGGTTGCTGTTTTTAGCATCAGGGGCAGCACTTGAGCAAGTAGGTCAGTGCTGAGGCGTGCTGGAGTCATGCTGGCTGTTGCCTGCCAAACCACAAGCTGGGGAGGTGGCTGTTGTGGTTAACTACATGCCCAGCATGGGACTGCTGTGTGCTGGAAGTACAAAGGGAAAGCCTTTTTCTTCTGCTTGGTCTTCAGTCCTCCAAACACTGCCCTGCAGGAGTTCTCCTCCTTGGAGGCAGAATGATTGGTGATCACAGGATGTGAGGGGTTGGAAGGGACCTCTGGAGATCTTCCAGTCCAAGCCCCCTGCCAGAGCAGGACCAGAGAATCCAGCACAGGTCACACAGGAACACATCCAGACAGGGCTGCAAAGGCTCCAGAGAAGGAGCTTGGATCCTCTAGCTTGGATCCATCCCCCCAGTCCTATCACTCCCTGACACCCTCAAAAGTCCCTCCCCAGCTTTCTTGGAGCCCCCTTCAGATCCTGGAAGGCCACAAGAAGGTCTCCTGGGAGCCTTCTCCTCTCCAGACTGCACAGCCCCAACTCTCTCAGTCTGTCTCCAGAGCAGAGCAGCTCCAGCCCTCTGCTCATCCTCATGGCCCTTCTCTGGACACCTTCCAGCATGTCCATATCCCTCTTGGAATAGAGGCTCCAG
Source organism: Indicator indicator (assembly GCF_027791375.1). Lineage (NCBI taxonomy): Eukaryota > Metazoa > Chordata > Aves > Piciformes > Indicatoridae > Indicator > Indicator indicator. Next base: position 13,588,297 of record NC_072013.1, on the reverse strand, counting down.
AACTGGACCCAGAGCTCCAGGTGTGGTCTGAGCAGAGTGGAGCAGAGGGGGAGAATCCCCTCCCTGGCCCTGCTGGCCACACTTCTCTTGCTGCAGCCCAGGCTCTGCTTGGCTCTCTGGGCTGCAAGTGCTCACTGCTGGCTCCTGCTGAGCTTCTCCTCCCCCAGCACCCCCAAGGCCTTTTCTTCAGGGCTGCTCTCCAGCCAGTCCCTGCCCAGCCTTTGCTGGACTTTCTCCTCCAGCAGCTGCAGCCTTCTCTGCTGGCAGTGTAGGAATGTTCTGGGGATGGAAAGCTTTGCTGATGCCCTCCCCCAGCCAGTCCCCTTGGCATCCAGCTGGGTGGCAGCTGGCTGAGGCTCGGTGGCCTCTGGACGCCATCGTGTGGTGGCTCCCAGTGTCCCCTTGGACCACGGTGGAGACCTGGTGCTGCCTTGCTGCTGGGGAGCAGCACATGAGGAGCTCCTGCTTCGTGCCTGGTCACAGCCTGTGGGTGTTGCTCCAAGAAAAACGAAGTTTGTAGGATTTCAGTCTAATGGAAATGGTGTCGGGAGTGGGAGGGGAGCTCATAATGCTGTTAGGAGGCCTCTACTTGGGCATGATGTGCTGTCAGCACAGGCTTATAGGATGCTAGGGGGTGGAAGGGACCTCTGGAGATCTTCAGGTGCAAGCCCCCTGCTAGAACAGGACCAGCACAGGTCCCACAGGAACACATCCAGACAGGGCTGCAAAGTCTCCACAGAAGGAAACTCCACAACCTCTCTGGGCAGCCTGCTCCAGGGCTCTGGGACCCTCACAGGGAAGAAGTTCCTCCTCATGTTGAGGTGGAACCTCCTGTGCTGCAGTTTCCATCCATTGCCCCTTGTCCAGGGTGCAACTGAGCAGAGTCTGTCCCTGTCCCCTCCCTCTTGACCCCCAGCCCTCAGCTATTGATAGGCATTTATTAAATTAGGGGATCTGATCAATGTCTATCAATAGCTGAGGGCTGGGGGTCAAGTGGAGGGGGCCAGGCTCTTGTGGGTGGTGCACAGCAATAAGCCAAGGAACAATGGAGACAAACTGGAACAGAGAAGGTTTCAGCTCAACATGAGGAGAAACTTCTTTGGTGTGAGGGTGCCAGAGCCCTGGAGCAGGCTGCCCAGAGAGGTTGTGGAGTCTCCTTCTCTGGAGCCTTTCCAAACCCACCTGGATGCATTCCTGTGCAGACTGCCCTGGGTGCTCCTGCTCTGGCAGGGGGGTTGAACTGGGTGATCTCTGGAGGTCCCTTATAACCTCTACTGTTCTGTGGTACTGTGACTTGATGGATGAGCTGTGCCTGTAGGAGTGGCCCTTCAACTCTTGTGTGGATTGCAGAGGCATTCTTTGCTTGGAGGCAATGCCCCTAGCAGTTAGCACCTGGTGACCACTGGGGTATTACTTGGGAGATCACAGAATTAACCAGGTTGGAAAAGACCTCAGAGATCATCAAGTCCAACCTCTCACCCAGCACCATCCAATCAACTCAACCATGGCACTGAGTGCCTCATCCAGGCTGTTATTGAACATACCCAGGGACAGTGACTCCACCACCTCCCTGGGCAGCACATCCCAATGGCCAATCTCTCTGTCTGGGAAGAATTTCTTCCTCACCTCCAGCCTAAACCTCCCCTGGCACAGCTTGAGACTGTGTCCTCTTGTTCTGGTGCTGGTTGCCTGGGAGAAGAGCCCAACCCCCACCTGGCTACAACCTCCCTTCAGGCAGTTGTAGAGAGCAATGAGGTCTGCCCTGAGCCTCCTCTTCTCCAGGCTAAACACCCCCAGCTCCCTCAGCCTCTCCTCACAGGGCTGTGCTCCAGACCCCTCCCCAGCCTTGTTGCCCTTCTCTGGACACATTCAAGTATCTCAATGTCCTTCTTGAACTGAGGGGCCCAGAACTGGACACAGCACTCAAGGTGTGGCCTAAGCAGTGCTGAGCACAGGGCAGAATGACTTCCCTGCTCCTGCTGGCCACACTCTTGCTGATGCAGGCCAGGATGCCATTGGCCTTCTTGGCCACCTGGGCACACTGCTGGCTCCTGTTCAGGCTTCTCTTCTTCAGGCTTAACATTCCCAGCTCCCTCCTCATGTAGAACAAAGTGGATGGCCTGAGTGGTGGAGCTTCCACCTCCCCTTCCTGGCTGTTTTGTCACCTGCAGGCACATCCCCAGTGCAAAGCCTGAGCCCATGACCTGATCTCTCTCTCCCTTGCTTTCATTAGCTGGACTGCTGTGGCTGGAATGGAGCAGAGGACTGGGAAAGAAATGAGATTCTTCTCAACCAAAGTCTGTCCAAGTATCCCTGCACCTGCTCCAACCACTCCAAGGATGCTGAGGAGAACAAAGGCTTCTGTTTCATGCCTGAGCCAGTCAATGGCACTGCCACCTCTGCTGACTGGCCTGTGCATGAGCAGGTGAGTGTCTGCACCTGGGCCCCAAGGAGCCTCTGCTGCTGCCACACAGTTGTTCAGCCTGGGAAAAACCTTCCTCACAGTATCAGAGTATATCAGAGGCTGGAAGGGACCTCCAGAGATCACCAGGTCCAACCCCCTGCCAGAGCAGCATCACCCAGGGGAGTCTGCACAGGAATGCATCCAGGTGGGTTTGGAAAGTCTCCAGAGAAGGAGACTCCACAACCTCTCTGGGCAGCCTGCTCCAGGGCTCTGGCACCCTCACACTAAAGAAGTTTCTCCTCCTGTTGAGCTGAAACCTTCAAGTTTGAACCTCTTGTTCCTTGGCTTATTGCTGTGCACCCCCCAGAAGAGCCTGGCCCCCTCCACTTGACCCCCAGCCCTCAGATCTTTTTCAGATCCCTGAGCCCAACTGCTAACTCAGCACCACCAAAGCCATGTCCCTCAGCCCCACATCCACACAGCTTTGAAACTCCTCCAGGGAGGTCAACTCCACCACCTCCCTGGGCAGCACATCCCAATGGCCAATTACTCTTTCTGGGAAGAACTTTCTCCTCACCTCCAGCCTAAACCTCCCCTGGTGCAGCTTGAGGCTCTGTCTTCCTGTCCCTGCTTGCCTGGGAGCAGAGCCCAACCCCCAACTGGCTACAACCTCCCTTCAGGTAGTTGTAGAGAGCAATGAGGTCTGCCCTGAGCCTCCTCTTCTCCAGGCTAAACACCCCCAGCTCCCTCAGCCTCTCCTCACAGGGCTGTGCTCCAGACCCCTCCCCAGCCTTGTTGCCCTTCTCTGGACACATTCAAGTATCTCAATGTCCTTCTTGAACTGAGGAGCCCAGAACTGGACACAGCACTCAAGGTGTGGTCTAACCAGAGCTGAGCACAGGGCAGAATGACTTCCCTGCTCCTGCTGGCCACACTCTTGCTGATGCAGGCCAGGATGCCATTGGCCTTCTTGGCCACCTGGGCACACTGCTGGCTCATGTTCAGCTGCTGTCACCCAGTACCCCCAGGTCCCTTTCCACCTGGCTGCTCTCAGCCACTCTGTCCCCAGCCTGTAGCTCTGCATGGGGTTGTTGAGGCCAAAGTGCAGCACCTGGCACTTGGACTTGTTGAATGCCATCCTGTTGGACTCTGCCCATCTGTCCAGACTGGCAAGGTCCCTCTGCAGAGCCTCCTACCCTCCAACAGATCCACTCCTGCTCCCATCCAAGCTGTGAGCAGCCAGTTTCTTCAGGAGGATGCTGTGATCTTTGCTGACTGAGAATTTGCTTAGAGGACTTTTTCACATCAGTCTTGCTGTGGAAATTGAGGCAGAGAAGGGCAGGGATCATCCTCCCCTCTTCTGCTGCAGCCTCTCTGAAGCTTGGAGTGGCTTGGCCCTGGGATCATCCCCACTAGGAGGTAGGTCATGGATTCTCAGCTCTGTGCTTCCTTCCCTTGTGACCATCCATGTTTTCTCCCCAGGGATGCACAGATGGTGTGGAGATCTGGTTGAGGGACAACCTTGGTATCATCCTGGGGGTCTGCACAGGTGTTGCTGTTATTGAGGTGAGTCACTCCCTGGTGTGAAGCCATAGAGGGACCCTTGGGAAGGCCAAGGCTGGTTTAATGGCTCTTGGTTGTGTCCACCTGGAGCTTTGAGCTGCTGGTTTCATCCACTGGGTTCAAAAGGGAACCATTTGGTGGTTCCTGCTGCTGTTGTGTGACACTTGCCAGTTCCCCAAGCAGCATCCCCTTCTGAGGCCCCCACTTCTTGCCCAGACAGACAGATTCCAGGTGAGAGCACAACTTCTCACAGCAAAAATATCTTTCTCACCACCCCCCATTATTGTCCTCTCCTTGAGCTGGGGACCAATCTGTTCACCTCTGTGGTGTCTTTAGGTCATAGATTAGGTTGGGTTGGAGGGGGCCTTGAAGGTCATCCAGTTCCAACCCCCTGCCATGGGCAGGGACACCTCCCACCAGCCCAGGATGCTCAAGACCTTCTCCAGCCTGGCCTTGAACACCTCCAGGGAGGGGACACCCACAGCCTCCCTGGGCACCCTGCTCTCACCACCCTGACTAAAGAATTTCTTCTTCATCCCCAGTCTCAATCTCCCCTCTTCCACCTCAAAGCCACTGCCCCTGCTCCTGTCACTCCCAGCCCTTGCCAAAAAGTCCCTCCCCAGTTTTCTTGCAACCCCCTTTGGGTACTGGAAGGCTCAGAGCCTTCTTCTGAGAGGAGACCACTGTGTTCTGCTCCCCTCTACCACCCTCCTTTCCCCTTGCTCTGCCTGCTTGCTGATTTCTGCTCCCTTTCTCCCCTGCAGCTGGTGGGGATGATACTGTCCATATCCCTCTGCAAGAACATCCACAGTGAAGACTACACCAAAGTGCCCAAGTCCTGAGTTGGTGGACTCCAGAGCTGCAGCCCTGGGCAGAGAGGAGCCAACAAGAACATTCCTGCCTCCCCTCAGACTGTCCCAAACCTTCACCAGTAGTCCTGTGACATCCCATTTTTTTTTTTCTGCTAACAACTTGTTAGAGCCTGCAATACAGCCTGACCTTGCTGGCACCAGGGTGTCCTCAGGCCACCTGCATCCAGCCTCTGGATTATTTCTCCTTCAAGAAGCAGAACTTTCACCCTGGCTGGGGGCACCTGAGGCACCACCTAACCTGAGCAGGGAGGGGAGGGCAAAGCTTTTGCTGCTTGCTCCATGGCAGTGCTGTTTCAGAGCTCCATTCTACAGCCCCCCCCTGGCTGCAGTAACTCTTCCTCACACCTCTCTTCCCCTCCCCCCTTCCCAGGAGCCAGGATTGCTGTTGAGGTGGCAGTGCTTTGGTAGCTGCACCTTCCTTCCCTGCCTTGGGGAGCTAGTTGTGCTTTATAGGCCTGCTCCTCCCTGGCACTTCACCTGAGCCAGCTGCTGCTGTGCCCCTCCAGCTGACTGCTGCCCTCATGCTCACTTCTGCTTCTGGAGCCAGCCTTCAGGCAAGCTCCTCCCTTTTGAGCATGGTGAGAAGCCACCAGGAGGGAGCTAAGCCTGGCAGGGCCTGGCAGATCATGGAGGGTGGTGGTGGTCTGATGAGAAGCCACCAACGAGGATGGAGCCAAGCCTGCCTGGTCCTGGCATGGCCTGGCAGAGCATGGTGGTGGTGGTGCTGAGCTGCCTCTGGGATGGGTTCCTTCTGGCTTTGACAGGTGGATGTTTCTCCTGTTTGCCTCCCTCTCCTCCTACCACTCCTCTCAGCTTGGAGGCACTTCAGAAGCTGCTCCCTAGCATGGAGCCAGCCCCAGGCTGGTCCTGCTGGTTGCATTCTCGGGTTGCCACCTTTGCCAGAGGTTCCCAGCTGCTTGCTCCTTCCCCTGCCCCTTTGCTGGAGGTGGGGTTTAACCCTGCACAAGGAGGGCTCTGACTGGAGCACTGAGCTGCAGCTTGGGGCTGCTGCTGCTGCCCCGTTGGGGTCCTGGGGTTCAGCTGCAGGCAGCAGTTGCTTTTATTTCCCTTGTGCAGCCTTCTGGCTGTGGCCTCAGCAGCAGCTGAGGGGCTGGGGGCTGCAGTGCTGCAGGCTGGGTGCCCTCTCTGCCCACTGCCTGAGCTCTCTGCTCTCTCCAGCCAGGGGCCAGCAGCGAGGAGGACAGGGGTGAGGAAGAGGAAGCTGGGTGCAAAGCCTCCCTCCCCAGGGGTGGCTTGGCCACCACCAGCCCAGCTGCAGCTGGGTGCAACCACCCTGCCAGCAGGAAGCTGGCTGAGGGAGAAGGGGATGGTCCTTGGCCCAGCCCCTGCTCCAAGGGCTTTGGGGAGGGAGCCTTTGCCTTGCTGAGGTGGGCCCAGGGCTCTCTTGCCAGGGCTGGGGGTTGGTGGACACAATCCTCGTGCCAGGGGCTGGCTTCACTCCTTGGTGTTTCCCTTCTGGGGAGAAAGGCCTGGGGCAGGGGCAGGGGAGAGGGCTGCAAAGTGGGCAGCTGGGTTGGGGTAGAGTCTGCTTAAGGCTTTGCTGTTCTGAGGCACCTGTGCCCCCCCTGCCCCTCTCCCCTGCTCCTGCAGAGCCCCTTCCAGCTGAGCTTTGCTAGAGCAGAAGCCCCCTCCTCAGCAGCACTGCTGGCTTGTTCCTCTAGCTCAGAGCCTCTTCCTCCCCCTGCTCCTGCCAGGTTCTGCTTGGGTTACAGCTGCCACTGCCCAGAGCAAGCAAAAGAGGAACCCAAGCTGGGTTTGCTCTCTCTTCTCAGCTGGTTTTAGCGACATCTTCCTCCTGGCAGAGGTGCATGGACAGACACAGAAGTCTCTAGAGGGTGGAGATTTCTGTAATAAAGACTTTGCTAAAAAAAAAACAAAACACCACCAATACAAAAACAGAAAAACCAAAAACAAACCAAAAATCCTCTCTCTCTCTCTCTCTATTTGCCTACAACTTCTGCATTGCAAGGGGTTTTCCCCTCCCCCCCTTCATGCAAATCATGGGCAAGGGGTGGAGACTGCAGCACAGGAGCTTCCACCTCAACAGAGCAGGGACAGCAATGTGCCCTGGGGCCAAGAAGGCCAATGGGGTCCTGGGGGGCACTCAGAGGAGTGTGTCCAGCAGAGCCAGGGAGGTTCTCCTCCCCCTCTACTCTGCCCTGCTGAGACCTCCCCTGGAATATTGCATCCAGTTCTGGGCTCCCCAGTTCAGGAGGGACAGGGATCTGCTGGAGAGAGTCCAAGGGAGGGCTCCAAGGATGCTGAAGGGCCTGGAGCACTGCCTGGTGAGGAGAGGCTGAGAGCCCTGGGGCTGTTCAGTCTGCAGAGGAGAAGACTGAGAGGGGATCTGATCAATGTCTATCAATAGCTGAGGGCTGGGGGTCAGGAGGGAGGGGACAGGGACAGGCTCTGTTCAGTTGTGCCCTGGGATAGGACAAGGGGCAATGGATAGAAACTCCAGCACAGGAGGTTCCACCTCAACATGAGGAGGAACTTCTTCCTGTGAGGGTCCCAGAGCCCTGGAGCAGGCTGCCCAGAGAGGTTGTGGAGTCTCCTTCTCTGGAGCCTTTGCAGCCCTGTCTGGATGTGTTCCTGTGTGACCTGTGCTGGATTCTCTGCTCCTGCTCTGGCAGGGGGCTTGGACTGGAAGCTCTCCAGAGGTCCCTTCCAGCCCCTCACACCCTGTGAGCCTGTGCCTCCTGTTTGTTCAGGGTGGCCAAAAGCCTGCCCAAAGCTTGAGCTCAGTGGCCTGGGAAGACACTGCCCAGCAAGGAGAGGTGACCCCATGGTCCTGTCGATCCTGGAGCAAGCTCTGCCAAGCTCCCAGCTCAGCACCAGGGCTAGAGGGACTGGAAATCAGGACAGCACTCAGGTGAAGCAAGCAAAGTGTGGCCAGCAGGGCTAGGGAGGTTCTGCTGCCCCTCTGCTCTGCCCTGCTGAGACCACAGCTGCAATCCTGTGTCCAGTTCTGGGCTCCCCAGTTCAAGAGAGACAGAGACCTGCTGGAGAGAGTCCAAAGGACCCACCCCTACAGACCCCTCTGGACCCTTCCAGGCCTCTGCAGCCCCCTGTCAAGCCATACAGACCCCCTGCAGACAGCTGGGGGCTGTGGAGGTTCTGCAGGGGGCTGCAGGTTTCTGTGGCTGTCAGCAGGGTTTTGTAGGGGGCTGCTGAGGTCTGCTGGGGTCTGCAGGGGTCACCTACAGCCCTCTACAGCCACCTCCAGACCTCTACAGACCCCTGAGGACCCCTGCACACCCCTGGAGCCCCCTGCAGACCCCTCCAGACATCTAACACACTCATGCAAACACCTCCAGATCCCAAAAGACCTCTGGAGACCTCTAGAGAGTCCTCCAGCCCTCTACAGACCCCTGCAGCTCTCTACAGACCTCTGCACACACCTGGAGACCCCTACAGACCTCTACAACCCCTCCAGAACCCTCTAGACATTTAACATACCCAAACAGACCCCTGCAGACCCCTGAAGACACCTCCAGCCCTCTACAGACCCTTGCACACCACTACAGACCCCTCCAGCCTCCTGCAGACCTCTGTGGCCCCCTCCAGACACCTGAAGACCCCCTCCAGATCTCTGCAGAAACCTCCAGACCTCTACAGCCCCCTACAGGCTTCTACAACCCCTGCAGCCCTCTGCAGCCCCCTCCCAGACATTTAACAGACCTGTACAGATCCCATCAGACCCCTCCAGAGACCCCAACAGAGCCCAGCACAGCTCTACAGACCCCGAAGGGATCCTGCAGCCCTCTGCAGACCCTTACAGATGTTTAAAAGGTCCCTCCAGACCCTTAACAGACCCCAACAGACCTCCACCAACCCTTACAGCTCACTGCAAATCTCTGGAGACCCCTGCAGACCTCTGTGGAGACCTACACACCTTGACAGACTGCTGCAGACCTCTAGAGACCCCTGCAGACCTCTACAGATCTCCAAAGACCCCTATAGACCTCCACAGACACTCAAAAGGCCTCTCCTGATGCCTCCTGACGCTTCCAGACACATACAGACCCCTACAGACCTCAACAGACCCCTACAGATACCTACAACCCCCTGCAGACACTTCCAGAGGATGACCAGACCCCTCCAGACCCCTGCCGGCATTTATCAGACCCCTGCAGTCCTCTACAACCCCCTGCAGACCCCTACAGACCCCCTAAGGAACCCTGCAGATCTCTCTCACCTGTACAGACCTCTGTAGACCCTTACCAGACCCCTGCACACCCCTTCAGACGTTTAACAGATCACTTCAGACCCATACAGACCTCTACCAACCCCTGGAGTGCCCTACAGACCTTTAACAGACCCCATCCACACCTTTACAAGGCCTCTACAGACCCCCACAGACCCCTCCAGACCCCTGTAGAGCTCTACAGACCCCTCCAGACCCCTGCAGACACTTAACAGACCCCTACAGACCTCGGCAGATGTTTAAAAGGCCCCTGCAGACCCCTAGAGACCCCTCCAGACCTCTACAAACCCTTACAGACCCCTAGAGACCCCTCCAGACCTCTACAAACCCTTACCGACCCCTAGAGACCTCTACAGACCCCTCCAGACCACAACAGGTCCTTAAAAGCCCCCAGCAAACCTATTCAGACCTTTACCAGACCCCTCAAGACCCTTGCAGACCCCCTAAGGACCCCTGCACAACTCTACAGACCCCCTGAGGAACCCAGCAAACCTCTCCAGACACCTACAGACCCCTAGAGACCACTCCAGACCTTTAACAGACTCCTGCAGAACCCCAAAAGAGGCCTACAGAGCTCTACAGACCCCACCAGACCCCTCCAGACCTCTAGAGACCCCTGCAGACTGCTACAACCCCTACAGACCCCTGCAGACCCCTCTAGACCTTTAGAGAATTCTGCAGACCCTTCTACACCTTTAACAGACCCCTGCAGACCCCCCTAGACCTTTAACAGACCCCTGCAGAGCCCTCTGGACCTTTAAAGAATTCTTCAGACCCCCCTAGACCTTTAACAGACCCCTGCAGACCCCTCTAGACCTTTAGAGAATTCTGCAGACCCTTCTACACCTTTAACAGACCCCTGCAGACCCCTCTGGACCTTTAAAGAATTCTTCAGACCCCCCTAGACCTTTAACAGACCCCTGCAGACCTCTGCAAACCCTTACAGACCCCTGCAGTCCCTCACAAACACCTGGAAACCCCTGCAGACCCCTGCACACCTCTACAGACCCCCTAAGGCACCCTGCAGACATCTACAGACCCCTACTGACCTCTGTAACCTGTGCAGACCTCTGCAGATGTCTACAGAGCTCTACAGACCCCTGCAGACATTTAACAGACCCCTCCAGACCCCTCCAGAGACCAACAGACCTTAACAGACCCCTGCAGATGTTTAGAAGGCTCCTCCAAAGCCCCTGCAGACCTCTACAGACCCTTGCAGACCCCTGCAGAGCCCTGCACAACTCTACAGACCCCTGAGGCACCCTGCAGACCTCTCCAGACCCTTGCAGAGCTCCTCAGACCTCCACACATCCCTATAGACCTCTACTGACCCCTGTAGAACCCTACAGACGTTTAACAGACCCCTGCTGATCCCTGCAGATGTTTAAAAGGCATCTCCAGACCTCTACAAACCCTTACAGACCCCTCCGGATCCCTGTACACCCTTAAAAACACCTGGAAAGCCCTGCTGAGCCCTGCAGACCCCTCCAGACCCTCAGAGACCCCAGCAGACCCCTCCAGAGATCTACAGACCCCAGCAGACCCCTCCAGACCCTCACAGACCCCTGCAGAGACCTACAGACCCCTCCAGACCCTTACAGACCCCAGCAGATCCCTCCAGACCCTCACAGACCCCTCCAGACCCCTCCAGACCCCAGCAGAGACCTACAGACCCTCACAGACCTCTCCAGACCCTCACAGACCTCTCCAGACCCTTACAGACCCCTCCAGACCCTTACAGACCCCAGCAGAGACCTACAGACCCTCACAGACCTCTCCAGACCCTCACAGACCTCTCCAGACCCTCACAGACCCCTAGAGAGACCTACACAGCTTGACAGACTCCTGCACACCTCTAGAGACCCTGCAGACCTCTACAGAGCCATTAAGACCTCTGCAGACCCCTACAGAACCCTAAGATCTCCACAGACCCTTGCAGACCCCTACAGAGCCCTGCACACCACTACAGATCCCTGCAGACACTTCCATACCCTGCAGGCCCCTCCAGACATTTATCAGACCCCTACAGACCCCTAGAGTCCCCTACAGGCCTTTAAGAGACCTCTACAGACCCCCACAGACACCTCCAGACCTTGAGACCCCTACAGACATTTAACAGACCCCTACAGCCTCCTACAGACCTCTAGAGACCCCTACAGACTGCAACAGCCCCTCCAGACCCCTCCAGACATTTAACAGACCACTACAGACCCCTGCAGAGCTCTACAAACCCCTGGAGTGCCCTACAGACCTTTAACAGACCCCTGCAGACCCCATCCATACCTTTACAAGGCCTCTACAGACCTCTACAAACCTCTATGGACCACTACAGAGCCCTGCAGATGTTTAAAAGGCTCCTGCAGACCACTACAGATCCCTGCAGACCCCTGCACAAATCTACAGACCCCCAAAGGCACCCTACAGACTCTTACAGACCCCTGCACACCTGACAAGCACCTGGAAACCCCTGTGGAGACCTGCAAACCCCTCCAGACCCCTAGAGGGACCTACAGACTTCGACAGACCCCTGCAGACCTCTAGAGACCCCTACAGACACTTGCAGACCCCTGCAGACACCTCCAGACATTTCACAGACCCCTGCAGACCCCTCTAGACTTTCACAGACCCCTGCAGACCCCTCCAGACCCCATCCATACCTTTACAAGACCTCTACAGACCCCTACAGACACCTCCAGACTGCTACAATCCCTACAGACCCCTCCAGACCTTTACAAGACCTCTACAGACACCTCCAGACCCCTGTCGACTTCTAGAGACCCCTGCAGACATTTAACAGACCCCTACAGACCCCTACAGAGCCCTGCACAACTCTACAGACCCCTAAGGCACCCTGCAGACCTCTACAACCTGGGCAGACCCTGCAGACAACTGCAGATGTCTACAGACCCCTCCAGACCTCTATAAACCTTTAACAGACCCCTGCACAACTCTGCAGAGCCCTTAAGGAACCCTGCAGATATGTACAGACCCCTGCAGACCTCTACAGCCTCCTACAGACACCTGCAGACCTTTCTAGACCCTTAACAGACCCCTGCAGAAACCTGCAGACACTTCCAGATCTCTCCAGACATTTAACAGACCCCTGCAGTGCCCTACAAACCCCTCCAGACCCCTGCAGTGCCCTACAAACCCCTCCAGACCCCTGCAGTGCCCTACAAACCCCTCCAGACCCCTGCAGTGCCCTACAAACCCCTCCAGACCCCTGCAGACCCCTCCAGACATTTAGCAGACCCCTACAGACCTCTATAGACCCCTCTAGACCTTTACAGGCCCCTACTAACCACTACAGACATCTACAGACTCCTTAAGACCTCTGCAGACCCCTAGAGACCCTAACAGACCCCTACAGACCCCTCCCGACCCCTGCAGAAGTTTAAAAGGTCCCTCCAGACCTCTGCAGACCTTTAACAGACTCCTACAGAGCCCTGCAAACCCCTACAGACCCCTACAAAGACCTGGAAACCCCTGCAGAGTCCTGCAGACCCCTACAGACACCTACAGAACCCTGTGGACCCCAGCAGAGCCCTACAGGACCCTGGCAGAGCCTGGCCAAGACCTACAGACCCCTACAAACACCTGGAAACCCCTTCAGACCCCGGTAGAACACTGGCAGACCTCTGCAGCCCCTTCCAAACCCCAGCAGAACACTGGCAGACCTCTGCAGCCCCTTCCAAACCCCAGCAGAACACTGGCAGACCTCTGCAGCCCCTTCCAAACCCCAGCAGAACACTGGCAGACCTCTGCAGCCCCTTCCAAACCCCAGCAGATCCCTGAAGAACTCCAGCAGACCCTCCAAGACCTCGGCAGACACCTCTCAGCCTTACGTGGGCTACGGGAGGAACTAGGAAGAGAACTGATCCCCAGCCTTCCACCCCCCCACCCCACACCCCCACCACCCACCCCCCCCCCCACCCCCCCCCCCCCCCCCCCCCCCCCCCCCCCCCCCCCCCCCCCCCCCCCCCCCCACCCCCCCCCCCCCCCCCCCCCCCCCCCCCCCCCCCCCCCCCCCCCCCCCCCCCCCCCCCCCCCCCCCCCCCCCCCCCCCCCCCCCCCCCCCCCCCCCCCCCCCCCCCCCCCCCCCCCCCCCCCCCCCCCCCCCCCCCCCCCCCCACCCCCCCCCCCCCCCCCCCCCCCCCCCCCCCCCCCCCCCCCCCCCCCCCCCCCCCCCCCCCCCCCCCCCCCCCCCCCCCCCCCCCCCCCCCCCCCCCCCCACCCCCCCCCCCCCCCCCCCCCCCCCCCCCCCCCCCCCCCCCCCCCCCCCCCCCCCCCCCCCCCCCCCCCCCCCCCCCCCCCCCCCCCCCCCCCCCCCCCCCCCCCCCCCCCCCCCCCCCCCCCCCCCCCCCCCCCCCCCCCCCCCCCCCCCCCCCCCCCCCCCCCCCCCCCCCCCCCCCCCCCCCCCCCCCCCCCCCCCCCCCCCCCCCCCCCCACCCCCCCCCCCCCCCCCCCCCCCCCCCCCCCCCCCCCCCCCCCCCCCCCCCCCCCCCCCCCCCCCCCCCCCCCCCCCCCCCCCCCCCCCCCCCCCCCCCCCCCCCCCCCCCCCCCCCCCCCCACCCCCCCCCCCCCCCCCCCCCCCCCCCCCCCCCCCCCCCCCCCCCCCCCCCCCCCCCCCCCCCCCCCCCCCCCCCCCCCCCCCCCCCCCCCCCCCCCCCCCCCCCCCCCCCCCCCCCCCCCCCCCCCCCCCCCCCCCCCCCCCCCCCCCCCCCCCCCCCCCCCCCCCCCCCCCCCCCCCCCCCCCCCCCCCCCCCCCCCCCACCCCCCCCCCCCCCCCCCCCCCCCCCCCCCCCCCCCCCCCCCCCCCCCCCCCCCCCCCCCCCCCCCCCCCCCCCCCCCCCCCCCCCCCCCCCCCCCCCCCCCCCCCCCCCCCCCCCCCCCCCCCCACCCCCCCCCCCCCCCCCCCCCCCCCCCCCCCCCCCCCCCCCCCCCCCCCCCCCCCCCCCCCACCCCCCCCCCCCCCCCCCCCCCCCCCCCCCCCCCCCCCCCCCCCCCCCCCCCCCCCCCCCCCCCCCCCCCCCCCCCCCCCCCCCCCCCCCCCCCCACCCCCCCCCCCCCCCCCCCCCCCCCCCCCCCCCCCCCCCCCCCCCCCCCCCCCCCCACCCCCCCCCCCCCCCCCCCCCCCCCCCCCCCCCCCCCCCCCCCCCCCCCCCCCCCCCCCCCCCCCCCCCCCCCCCCCCCCCCCCCCCCCCCCCACCCCCCCCCCCCCCCCCCCCCCCCCCCCCCCCACCCCCCCCCCCCCCCCCCCCCCCCCCCCCCCCCCCCCCCCCCCCCCCCCCCCCCCCCCCCCCCCCCCCCCCCCCCCCCCCCCCCCCCCCCCCCCCCCCCCCCCCCACCCCCCCCCCCCCCCCCCCCCCACCCCCCCCCCCCCCCCCCCCCCCCCCCCCCCCCCCCCCCCCCCCCCCCCCCCCCCCCCCCCCCCCCCCCCCCCCACCCCCCCCCCCCCCCCCCCCCCCCCCCCCCCCCCCCCCCCCCCCCCCCCCCCCCCCCCCCCCCCCCCCCCCCCCCCCCCCCCACCCCCCCCCCCCCCCCCCCCCCCCCCCCCCCCCCCCCCCCCCCCCCCCCCCCCCCCCCCCCCCCCCCCCCCCCCCCCCCCCCCCCCCCCCCCCCCCCCCCCCCACCCCCCCCCCCCCCCCCCCCCCCCCCCCCCCCCCCCCCCCCCCCCCCCCCCCCCCCCCCCCCCCCCCCCCCCCCCCCCCCCCCCCCCCCACCCCCCCACCCCCCCCCACCCCCCCCCCACCCCCCACCCACCCCCCCACCCCCCCCAACCCCCACCCCCCACCCCCCACCCCCCCCCCCCCCCACCCCCCCACCCCCCCCCCCCCACCCCCCCACCACCCCACCCCCACCCCCCCCCACCCCCCACCCCCCACCCCCACCCCCCCCCACCCCCCCCACCCCCCCACCCCACCCCCCCCCCCCACCCCCCACCCCCACCCCCCCACCCCCCCCCCACCCCCCCCCCCCACCCACCACCCCCACCCCCCCCCCAACCCCCCCCCCCCCCCCCCCCCCCCACCCCCCACCCCCCCACACCCCCCCACCCCCCCACACCCCCACCACCCCCAACCCCCCCACCCCACCCCCACCCCCCCCCCCAACCCCCCACCCCACACCCCCCCCCCACCCACCCAACACCCCCCACACCCAACCCCCAACCCAAACCCCAACACAAACCCCAACACAACCCAACCCAAACCCAACACAAACCCCAACCCAAACCCCAACACAAACCCAACACAAACCCAACACAAACCCCAACACAAACCCCACCCAAACCCAACACCAACCCCACACAAACCCCACCCCCCCAACCCAACCCAACCCCAACCCCCCACCCCCCACCCCCCACACAACCCCAACCCAAACCCCAACACAAACCCCAACACAAACCCCAACACAAACCCCAACACCAACCCCAACACAACCCCAACACAAACCCCAACACAAACCCCAACCCAACCCCAACACAAACCCCCACAAACCCCACCACAACCCCAACACAAACCCCAACACAAACCCCAACACAAACCCCAACACAAACCCAACACAACCCCAACACAACCCCACACAAACCCCACACAACCCCAACACAAACCCAACACAAACCCCAACACAAACCCAACACAAACCCCAACACAAACCCCAACACAAACCCCAACACAAACCCCAACACAAACCCAACACAAACCCAACACAAACCCAACACAAACCCCAACACAAACCCAACACAAACCCAACACAAACCCAACACAAACCCCAACACAAACCCAACACAAACCCCAACACAAACCCAACACAAACCCAACACAAACCCAACACAAACCCCAACACAAACCCCAACACAAACCCCAACCACAAACCCCAACCACAAACCCAACCCAAAACCCAACACAAACCCCAACCCAAACCCTAACCCAAACCCCAACCCAAACCCCAACACAAACCCCAACACAAACCCCAACACAAACCCAACACAAACCCCAACACAAACCCAACACAAACCCCAACCCAAACCCCAACACAAACCCCAACACAAACCCCAACACAAACCCCAACCACAAACCCCAACACAAACCCAACACAAACCCAACACAAACCCAACACAAACCCAACACAAACCCCAACACAAACCCCAACACAAACCCAACACAAACCCCAACACAAACCCCAACACAAACCCCAACACAAACCCCAACACAAACCCCAACCACAAACCCCAACACAAACCCCAACCCAAACCCAACACAAACCCCAACCCAAACCCAACACAAACCCCAACCCAAACCCAACACAAAACCCAACACAAAACCCAACACAAAACCCAACACAAACCCAACACAAACCCCAACACAAACCCCCACACAAACCCAACACAAACCCCAACCCAAACCCAACACAACCCCCACCCCAAACCCACCACACACCCCAACCCAAACCCCAACCCAAACCCCAACACAAACCCCAACACAAACCCAACACAAACCCAACACAAACCCAACATAAACCCCAACACAAACCCCAACACAAACCCCAACACAAACCCCAACACAAACCCCAACACAAACCCCACACAAAACCCAACAAACCCAACACAAACCCCAACACAAACCCCAACACAAACCCAACACAAACCCAACACAAAATCATCTCACCTCTTTGGAAAGCAAGGAAGAGGCTGGAATTCCTGCAGGGTTTACTCCGAGATGTGGTAAAAATCGAGTCGCATGCAACCAACCCCCAGAGGTGCCAAGTGCCAGGCTGGATGTGGCCCTTGGAGCCATGGCTTAGTTGTCAGGAGGTGTTAGGTAATAGGTTGGACTTGATGATCTCTGAGGTCTTCTCCAACCCGGTCGATCCTGTGATTATGCTGCTTCTCTGCTCTTCTCTCCCGCTCACTGTGTCAGAACCTGGGCACCTCACCGCTCCCCTGGCAGGGCTGCCAGCCACAGCAGTGCCAGGGCAGCACCGTGAGAAGCCAGCCCCTGTCAGCACAGCCCTGCAGACCCAGCTCTGAGCTCGCTGCTGAGCCCAGGCTCCCGCTCCTTCCCTTCCCTCCCGCCGTGAGGAGCTCCAGCTGGGCTGTGGTCTGGATGCAGTTCACCTGAGTGCCTCCGTCCAGCGCTGCCCCTCTGACACAGGGCTGAAGGCAAGCTCGCTGCTTGCTGAGTTTTGCTCGGATCCCAAGACACTCATCTCAAGGCCAGAGATGCTTCTGCAGCTAGGAAACCAGAAGTGGCCACAAGAAGGTCTCCTGGGAGCCTTCTCTTCTCCAGACTGAACAGCCCCAACTCTCTCAGTCTGTCTCCAGAGCAGCTCCAGCCCTCTGCTCATCCTCATGGCCCTTCTCTGGACACCTCCCAGCACCTCCAGATCCTTCCTGTAATAGAGGCTCCAGAACTGGATGCAGTACTCCAGTCCAGCCAGGACACCTCCAGCTGAGCCTTGGGTCAATACCTTGGGATGGCAAAGTGTGATATGATTCTCTAGAAGACTGTGTTGTCTGTTCATCTTCCCCACACTTCCCCTCAAACCACAAGGCTTCAGCCTAACCATCTAGCCCAAAGACCCACAGTCACCAGGGTACTTCCCTTGGGAGCGTGGCCATAATATCTCAGAACTGTCAGGGTTGGAAGGGACCTCAAAGATCATCCAGTTCCAACCCATCTGCCATGGCCAGGGACACCTCACACCACATCAAGTTGCTCACAGCCACATCCAGCCTGGCCTTAAAAGCCTCCAGGGATGACATTTCTACCACCTCCCTTGTGCTCCTGGGCAGCAGCAAGCTTCTGGGCAAGGCTGACCCACCCTGTGCCACAGCAATGGTTCCTCACAGGTGTTTGCCAGCAGCTCAGTGTTCTGCCTCTACCCAGGGCTGAGCAACAAGATCCAGGTGCACACAATAAAAAGTCACCCTGGGGTGCCTCCCTCTGGGGTGCCTTCAGTATGAGCACCACCTGGGCTCCTCCTCCTCCCACTCACAGCTGCAATCTGATTGTTTTTTTTCCCCTTATGCTCCTTACAGTGCTACAGAGCTGGGACAGTCATTAACTGAGAGAGGGAACGGCAGGGCAAGGTGGGACCTGCAGTTCTTCCCAGCCATTGAGTCCCTTCATCAGCAGACAAAGAGCAGCTTGCTCAGCCCCCATCTCCCCAGGGAGACAATTCCCATGTGCTTATTTCGCTCTGCTTTCCCATCTAGAGTAAGACCCAGCAAGATTTCAGACCTTGCACCAAGCACAGGCAGCATTTTTTCCTAGACAGAGCTGTTCCAAAGCAAAGCATAAGTTCACTGTGCAGGATGAGCCTGGCCCAGGGGAGCTCAAAATGTGATGGCCAGGGAGAAACCCAGGCTGAGGTTTCTTCGTGCTCATGCCTTGACTCCAAAGCCTTTTTCTCCTTGGCTCCACACCCTGCATCCCAACTCTCATATTTCAGCTCCAGGCTGATCTCCAGCTGCTGTTGCCAGGCTCTGAGCTGGACATAGCCAACTCCATCAGCTGGAGGGAGCCACACCAGCACACCTAGCAGCAGGAGTTGGGGCTGTGCAAATTCCGAGTTACAGCACTCAAGGGGTCACCACTTGCCAGGAGCATCTGCAAGAGTTTATTTCAGCCACCTAGGCTCACGAAGCACGCAGAGGGCCCCAGCTCTACCCCTTGGCTCAGCCCCGCTGCTGTGCCCAGCATTGGAGGAAGAGCCTAAGCAACCCTTCCCAAACCTAACCCCTGCCCCAGCTGGAGCAAACTCCCTTTGCTAGGGCCTTAAAACACCCAGACAAAACCCCGGCAGGCAGCAGGGCGCAGCTGATGCAGCCCCGTGTGACAGGGGAGCTGCCGCGGGGCAGCCAGAACCACGCCGGGACCGGTGAGCGGTCGCGGGGTGCACCCAGAGCGGAGCTCTGCCCACGGCGGCTCTTGGCTGCGGGACCCGGCACCTGCAGCCTCCGTGTGCAAGGCACAGCCCCGTCCGGCTCGCAACGGCTCCTGGCTGGCTGGGGGCTGACAGCAACTGCGGCTCCCAGCACGGAGACCCCAGCCCTTCGGCGCCGGTTCCAGCGCCTGCAGGGTCCGCAAAGAGCCGCCCCGGCGGCTCCGGCAAGGTCCCCACAGCGCATGCGCAGGGAATTGGGGGGTTGCCGCTGCAGTCAGGGCGGAAGTGACGCACAGACGGCGCGCAGGACAGCCCCATGTTTGCTGCGGGCTGCCCTCAGCACAAGCGGAGCGGGGCTGGTAAATGCTGTCCTGGACACCGCTGCTGGGGCTGGGGATCGCTTGTGTTGTTTGTAACTTGTACTTACATATAAACATTGTTTATTTTGTGCATATTCATTGCATTTCCTATTTCTAGATTGTAGTTTTGCTTGTAAATACAGCTTCATTTGCTTCCATCTGAGCTGGTCTGGCAATTTTATTTGGGGGTTGATTTTTCAACCCACCACAGGCTGACACTGCTGGAGATGCACCTGCAAGGAGCATCCTACTGCCTTCCTAGGAATCTCACCCCTTTGCCAAGGGTCCTCCTCAGCAAGGATGCCATCACCTTGTGTTGCTCTGGTCTGTTCAGTGCAGGTGGCACCTCTGTTAGCAAAGCTCCCTGTCTGCCTCAGTGCAGAAAGCTAAAGCAGGGCAGCTTCTCCCTAGCATCAGGGGACAGGACGAGAGGAGATGGTCTGAAATTATGCCAGAGGAGGGTAAAGTTGGAGATGAGGAAAGGTATCTTCACTGCACGAGTGGTCAGGGATTGGAACAGGCTGCCCGGGGAGGTGGTTGGGTCTCCATCCTTGGAGGAGTTCAAGAAGTGTGTGGCCATGGTACCTGGGGCCATGGTTTAATGGCCATGGTGGTAGTGGGTGGATGGTTGCACTTGATGATCTAGGAGGTCTTTTTCAACCAAAACTATTCCATGACTCTACAAAAATCCAAACTTGTCTCACTGCAGCTCTTGCCCTGGGGACAGAGGTTTTGCTCTTCCCTTCCCGAGGCCTAAGCCTCAGCAAGCTGAGAACAGCAGCAGCAGAGAGTGGCCCCCCAGGTCTGTAGAAGTGGTGCTCATGAGCAAGACTTTCAGTGTGTGGCTTACAGCAGAGGTTTTGATTCCTTCAGTTAACAACAGTAAAGTCAGCAGCTTTAATTCTCCTCCAAACCCAAAACAGCTGGGGAAGTGCAGGGTTCAGAAGTGGCTCGGTGCAAAGTTTTGCAAAGGAACAGACACAAAACCCAAATCATTCCAATGATGCATCTGTGGAAAACAACATTCAAGTCAAAACCAGGACTGGATGCCTGTCAGCCCTAGAGGCAATCCAAGAATAGGTCAGGAAATAAAGAAATCATTCTGATTTTCACCCTAAAATAAGGGCACTGCTCACTAAGCAGTTTGAGCTTTTGCAGCAGGCAGATGGGTTACAGGAGAAAGAGGAAGAAGAAAAGCACTGGTGAGAGCAAACTGAAATGCTGCAGGTTGATCATTTCTCCACAGGCCTCACGGTGAGCAAGAGAAAGCTTTAGATCATTGCAAAGGGCTGCTAAAAAGGGCTCTCAACCACTGGTACAGGCTGCCCAGGGAGGTGGTTGAATCCCCATCCCTGGAGGGGTTTCAAAGAGGCAGAGATGTGGTGCTGAGGGACATGGTTTGGCAGCAGCCTTGGCAGAGGTAAAGGTTGGGCTCGATGCTCTGAGAGGGCTTTTCCAACCAAAACCATTCTGGGATTCTGCAAGAACTTCCTTTTGAGCAGGCTGCCATCATCTGCCCCCACAGAGAGGGCATGTACCGAGGTGAGATCAGCGTGGGCTGCTAGCTTTGCCTGTCACCAGAGTGATTCTGAAGCTCCAGCAGAATCCATGCCCCCCCTGGGGCAGGTGACAATGAATGAGTGGGCCTGGCCAGTCCAGTTTATGAATAGGAGGGGAATTTGTCACACAGGATCAGAGGATGTTAGGGGTTGGAAGGGACCTCTGGAGATCATCGAGTCCAACCCCCCTGCCAGAGCAGGACCAGAGAATCCAGCACAGGTCACACAGGAACACATCCAGACAGGGCTGCAAAGGCTCCACAGAAGGAGACTCCACAACCTCTCTGGGCAGCCTGTTCCAGTGCTCTGGGACCCTCACAGTGAAGAAGTTCCTCCTCATGTTGAGGTGGAACCTCCTGTGCTGGAGTTGATATCCATTGCCCCTTGTCCTATCCCAGGGTGCAACTGAGCAGAGCCTGTCCCTGTCCCTTCCTTCCTGACTCCCAACCCTCAGATACTGATAGAGATTGATCAGATCCCCTCTCAGACTTCTCCAGACTGAACAGCCCCAGGGCTCTCAGCCTCTCCTCCCCAGGCAGTGCTCCAGGCCCTTCAGCATCCTTGGAGCCCTCCCTTGGACTCTCTCCAGCAGATCCCTGTCCATCCTGAACTGGGCAGCCCAGAACTGGATGCAATATTCCAGGGGAGGCCTCACCATGGCAGAGTAGAGGGGGAGGAGAACCTCCCTCCTCTAATCCATCTGAAGGGAAGACTGCTTGGAGCCTCTGCTGGACTCTCAGAGGCAGGCAGCCACACAGCTCAATCTCTGCTTTTCAACACTAAGCACAGCTGGGGAGCAGAACCTGTCCTTGCAGTGGTTTGAAATGAGAGCAGAGCAGATTCAGATTGGATGTGAGGAACAAGTTCTGCACCAGGAGGGTGGTGGAATCCTGCAACAGGTTGCCCAGGGAGGTGTTTGAGGCCCCATGCCTGGAGCTATTCAAGGTGAGGGTGGACAAAGCAGGTGGAGGATGTCCTTGCTGACTGAAGGGGGGTTGAACTGGATGACATCTGGAGGTCCCTTCCAACTCAAACCATTCTATGGTTCTATAAAATGCACAAGTGTCAGGACAGCCCAAGGATGAAATCGTGCTTGGCACCTCCCATCTGGAATTGTGATGGCCCAGTGCTGAGAAGCACCTTTATGTCTCCTGCACACCTGCAGACTCTGCCTAGAGTCTCCTTCCCAAGGGAATCCATTGAGACTTTTCCTTTCACTGTAGCCCTACCACCACTGAAAATTTGAAAGCAAACTGATGCCAAATGCCAGGATGCTCAGGACTGTATTTTGTCCTCAATTTAAAGATCCACCCCTCCTTTGCACCCAATTTACACACCAAGCACACATTAAGTCCTCAGCTGGGACCCCCACCTGTACTCAGTCCTCTTCAGGTCTGGGGAACAAAACCAAGTCTGATTTCTTCAGATTGGGACTTTCCATCCGTGTCCATGGGAGGAAAAACCCAAGGATCTTCTCTCACAGGCCACTTGAGCAGATCTTTTTGCAGGATGCAAATGCTTTCCTCCCTGAGTTCAACTTCAAAAGAGAAAAATGCAGCCCCCTCAGCCACAACGACCCCAGAAGCAAAGAGAACATTTAGCACACAGCTCTCTGTGGCAGGAACCAAGAGCAAACAAGCAGCACAAAGCTGGAAAAGGCAGAGAAAAGCAGAAAGAGGCTAATTTGTCCAAGGAGACCTTCTTGTGGCCTTCCAGTGTTTGAAGTGGGCTACAAGAAAGCTGGGGAGGGACTTTTGAGGGTGTCAGGGACTGGGGGGAATGGAGCAAAACTAGAAGTTGGGAGATTCAGATTGGATGTCAGGAAAAAGTTCTTCCCCATGAGGGTGGTGAGACACTGGCAGAGGTTGCCCAGGGAGGTGGTGGAAGCCTCATCCCTGGAGGTTTTTGCAGCCAGGCTGGATGTGGCTGTGAGCAACCTGCTCTAGAGTGAGGTATCCCTGCCCATGGCAGGGGGATTGGATCCTTGAAGTCCCTTCCAACCCTAACAATTCCATGCTACCAAGGAAAGAGAAGAAAACCTGAGGCTGTCAGGGTTTGCACTAGTAGAGGAAGAAAGCTCAGAGAAGACAGCATGCTGCTGCTCAAGAGTGGAACCTTTGCAGCCCTCAGCTCTCCTCTGGGAGCAGCCTGGGTACCTCCCATCCACAACAAGCCCAAACAGGCAAGAAAAAGAAACATGGAGAGCATTCCCCAAAAGACATGAGGCCCCTCAAAGCCATTCCCATGCCAGGAGCAAAGCTCCCGTTTGTCTCCCTTTCCGTGCCGCCACACCGTCCAGTCCTTTCCCCACAGGCCCTCTCCTAGCTGACGGAGGTGCAGCTCAGCTCTGCAGGCTCCTGCCTGCCCGCTGCCACCGCTGCCTCTGGCCCATCAGCGATGCTGGGCTCGCTGGAGCACTGCCTGTGGCTCAGGCTGGGGGGCAAGAGCAGGCGTTTGTCGGGGCTGTCGGCCTCCTCGGCCACCATTGCTGTGTGCAGCATGGAGGCCACGGCCAGCAGCTGGATGTCCGAGTGAGCGTTGGCCACCGTGTGGCGCCGGACGCTGCCGCACTTCTCCAGGTAGGCCTCCCCCTCCTGCTCCGTCAGCGGGGTCAGGGGCATCTCGCCGGGCTGCCTGCTGGCCACCGCCAGGGACGAGTAATTCAGCGCCCCGGGCTTCGGGCGGGACCTGGAGTGCCGCCGGTCTGCAAGAGACAAAGAAAGCAGCGGTGAGCAGGAGGTCACCGGCAGAGCCTCGGCTGAACTGCTGGGCTGGCCTCGGGGAGCACAGAGTCCCACCGGGGAACGGTCGTGCACGCTGCCAGGGGGGGTTGGAAAGGAGTTCTGCCCCTGCCCCAGCCAGGAGGCACTTCCCAGCCTGCTTGCCACCTGCAAGAGAAGTGAGCCACAAAGTAATGAGAGCAGCAAAAGGACTTGGAAGAGTCCGGTGCAGAGCCACAAAAGTGATTAAGGGAGTGGAAGATCTTCCTCAGGAGGGGAGACTGAGGGAGCTGAGGGCTCTGGAGCTTGGAGAGGAGGAGCCTGAGGGTGACCTCATTGCTGGTGCTGAAGATGTGCAGGGGGAGTGCCCAGAGGCTGGAGCCAGGCTCTGCTGGGTGACGCCCGGTGACAGCAGAAGGGGCACTGAGTGGAAGCTGAGGCAGACGAAGTTCCATGGAAACATGTGGAAAATTTCTTCCACTGTGCGGGTGACAGAAGACTGGAACAGGCTGCCCAGGGGGGTTGTGGAGTCTTCCTCTCTGGAGATAGCCCAAACCCTCCTGGCTGTGTTCCTGTGTGATCTGCTCTAGGTGCTCCTGCTCTGGCAGGGGGTTGGACTGGATGATTTCTGGAGGTCCCTTCCAGCCCCTAATATTCTGTGATTCTGTGACTTTCTTCAGCATCCTGATGGTCACTTCTCTTGCCCAGAGGAGTGAGAAGTGAGTAGGATGTCTCATGTGCAGGTTCACTCAAAGCAGTGACATAGAAGTGGCACAAATCCTCCAAGAAACATTCAGTGAGGACCTGAGTTCCCATCCCTTTCTCTGGAAATCTTTTCTCAGGAGGTGCCACCAGCTGGCACCAACAGGAAATTGGTGTGGCACTGCATCTCCAGTGGTGCCAGCATTACCCACTGGGACACACAGCTGGCTCTGGGGCTGGACACCTAAGAGCCCAGGGGAAAGCTGCAGAAGGGGAAGGAAGTGCTTGCAGAGCACAGATGAAGGTGGTGGCACAGCACTGAAGGGTGCAGGGTCTGCACAAAGGGGAAAACTTATCTGGCTTCAAACTGCAAGTGCAGGAGCAGTCCCCAGCCCCAGGTCACCAAGCACCATTTCCACCTGACACTGGAAGCTTCAAGAACAGTGAGGGGCTAAAGGCTGTGCCTTGGCTTGCTGCAGGGGCAAGCAGGCAGTATTAGTCCTCACCTGCTCTCTCCTACCATGCAGCCTTGCCAGATGGTGTTGAACATCTGATGGGCTCTATCCTGAAGCAGCTGATAAAGCTCTTCCCTGCCTCTCTGCTTCTCTCCACCTTCAAAGGAGTGCAGGGGCTCATTTCAGAAAGTCAGAAGCCCTTACAGAAAATATCTGGTCCAACCCTAACAATACTAAGTATTTTCACCATGACTGCCCCTGTGGAGGCCACACCTTGAATGCTGGGCTCAGGTTTGGGCCCCTCACTCCAAGAAGAGCAGAGCAGCTGGTCACAAGTGGTACTCTCCAAGGCTCCCTCCTGGGCCTTGAGTCTGTACCAATGATCTGCAGGAAGGCACCCTCAGTAGTGGCAGTGTTGATCTGCTCACAGGTAGAAACACTCTGCAGAAGGACCTGGCCAGGCTGGATCACTGAGGTGAGGACAACTGCATGAAGTTCACCAAGGCCAAGTGCCAGGTCCTGTACTTGGATCACAACAACCCCATGAATGCTCCAGGCTTGGCAGAGAGTGGCTGGAAACTACTCAGCAGAAAAGGAGCTGAGGGTGCTGGTTGAGAGCAGCTGAACATGAGCCACGGTGTGCCCAGGTGGCCAAAAAGGCCACCAGCAGCCTGGCCTGGATCAGCAGTGGTGTGGCCAAGCAGGACCAGGATAGGGATTGTCCCCCTGTGCTCAGCTCTTGAGTCCTGGGTTCAGTTTTGGGTCCTCACTCCAAGAAAGATATGGAGGTGCTGGAGCAGGTCCAGAGAAGGGCAATGAAGCTGGTGAAGGGTCTGGAGAACAGGACTGGTGAGGAGCAGCTGAGGGAACTGGGGGTGTTTAGACTGGAGAAGAGGAGGCTGAGGAGAAACCTCATTGCTCTCTGCAACTCCCTGAAAGGAGGCTGGAGCCAGGTAGTTCTCCTCAGTTGCAAGCAATAGGATGAGAGGAAATGGCCTCAAATTTCACCAGGGGAGGTTGAGGTTGGATATCAGAAGAAACTTCTTCACTGGATGGGCTCTCAAGCACTGGAAGAGGCTCCCCAGGAAGATGGTTGAATCCCTATCCCTGGAGGTATTTGAAAGAACACAGATGTGGTGCTGAGGGCTATGATTTACCCCCAGCCTGTGTGGGGTTGGAGAATGGTTGGACAGGATGATCAGAAAGGGCTTTTCCAACCAAACTGATTCTGTGGTTCTCTGATTCTATGCAGACCATAAAAAACAGAGCAACACAACACAAAGCAGTCATCACTGAGGGTGATAAAAGAGTTTTGGAAGCTTGCATCAGTCAGAAAAGCAGCAAACAAACCCTAGATTGTTTTAGGCAGGGTCTGAGGAGCAGCCAAAACTCCATCACTGGCAGCAGCCACACTATGACAACACTTCAGCTTGCTTCTGCCAGGAGCACATTCACCCAGAATGGTTCATTTGGTGTTCAGCAGGATGTACAAAGAATATCTGAGGCTTATGATGGTAACCACGTCCTTGAGAAGCCATCTGCAGCTCAAGCCACACCAAGCTGGAGTCATAGAATGGTTTGGGCTGGAAAGGATCTCCAAAGGTCACCCAGTCCAAGCCCCCTCCAGGCAGCAGGGACATCCTCCACTACAGCAGGTTGCTCACAGCCTTCTCCAGCTTCACCTTGAATAGCTCCAGGCATGAGACCTCAAACACCTCCCTGGGAAACCTGTTGCAGTGTCCCAGCACCATCCTGGTGCAGAACTTGTTCCTCACATCCAATCTAAATCTGCTCTGCTCTCATTTCAAACCATTGTCCCTGGTCCTGTCCCTGCAGCCCTTTGCAAACAGTCCCTCTGCAGCCTTCCTGTAGCCCCCTTCAGGTCCTGGCAGGCTGCTCTTAGCTCTGCCTGGAGCCTCTCTTCTCTTCTCCAGGCTGAACACCCCCAGCTCCCTCAGCCTGTCCTCCTAGCAGAGCTGCTCCAGCCCCCTGATCATCTTGGTGGCCTCCTCTGGAGCCTCTCCATCAGGTCCATGTCCTTGCTGTGTGGAGGGCTCCAGAACTGGACACAGCACTGCAGGTGAGGTCTCAGCAGAGTAGAGCAGAGCAGAGGGGCAGAATCCTCTCTCCCCTTCTCTGGCCACACTGCTTTGGATGCAGCCCAGGCTGCCATTGGCCTTCTGTGCTGCAAGCTCACACTGCTGGCTCCTGTCCAGCTTCTCCCCCACCAGAAAGTCCTAAAATCCAGGGAGAGGGGAGGCTTTGTGTGTGTGTGTGTGCAGTGCTGGGGCAGCAATGGTCCTCTCAGTCCTGAGTCACTCCACCAAAGCTCCTGTGCACTGTGTGCATCTTACCAAGCAAGCAGGTGCTACCAGAGAAGCTGTGATCCTCACACAGGCCCAGGTATGGGGAGACCACCTGCTTGACCAGCTCTTCCAGCTGCAGGTAGCCCTCGGTGGGGCCGCTAGGTTCATGGACACTCTGAAATTCAAACAGAAAAAGTCAACATCAGCCTTAGGTAGTTCTGAGGAAGGGTTTTGAGTGAAGCCTGAGGTCTGGCAAATCTCCCTGCACTGGAATATCCCAACCATATCACAGAGCCATAGCTTCAGTTTGCTTGGAGAAGATCTTTAAGGTCATTGAGTCCAAGCATTCTGTAACTCTGCCAAGGCTGGGACTAACCCATGTCTCTCTTTGTATCACCTGTTAATAGGGAGAAGAGACCAACCCCCACCTGGCTCCAACCTCCTCCTCATGGAGCTGTAGAGACCAATGAGGTTTCCCCTCAGCCTCTTCCAGAATAAACAGCCCTAGTTTCCTCAACTGCTCCTCACCAGCCCTGTTCTCCAGACCCTTCACCAGCTTGGGTGCCCTTCTCCAGGAACAAAATTTCTTTCTTGTATCAGTAGAGCACTTGGATGAGCACAGCTGAAAAGCCTGAAGAGAGGTTCAGCTGCCATCCAAGTCAACCTCCTTGTCCAAGGCATAGCCAGAACCCTGTGAATTCTGAGCAGAGCTAAGCTGTCTTTTTTTCTGATCAGGGGGTAGGAAGGTAGAAGGTAAGATCCCACTGAGGGTCTGCACTGAGGATTTGGCATCATACTGTTGCTGTGCTGATGCCTACAGTAAAGTCATTCCAGCAGAGCAGCTCTAGCAGGAACTGTCTCTGTGGTGGTCAATGGTGCCAAGTGCAGCTGGAGAGCTGTAACTAGTCCCCAGGGACCAGTGCTGGGCCCAGTCCTGTTCAACATCTTTATCAATGACATTGATGAGGGGACAGACAGACAGACAGACAGACAGAGTCTGCTCAGCAAGTTTGCTGAGGATACCAAACTGGGAGGCTTGGCTGAGACACCTGAAGGCTGTGCAGCCATTCAGTGAGACTTGGACAGACTGAGAGCTGGGCACAGAGGAACCTCATGAGGGTCAGCAAGGATAAGTGCAGAGTCCTGCAGCTGGGAAGGAAGAATAAACTGCAGCAGGACAGGCTGGGAGGGGATCTGCTGGAGAGCAGCCCCAAGGAGAAGGAGCTGGGAGTGCTGGTGGACAACAAGTTCTGCATGGGACAGCAATGTGCCCTGGTGGCCAAGAAGGCCAATGGGGTCCTGGGGTGCATTCAGAGGAGTGTGTCCAGCAGAGCCAGGGAGGTTCTCCTCCCCCTCTACTCTGCCCCAGTGAGACCACAGCTGCAATCCTGTGTCCAGTTCTGGGCTCCCCAGTTCAAGAGAGACAGAGATCTGCTGGAGAGAGTCCAACAGAGAGCCATGAGAATGATTAGGGGACTTGAGCATCTCCCCTATGAAGAGACTGAGAGCTGTTTAGTCTGGAGAAGACTGAGAGGGGATCTGATCAATGTCTATAAACATCTGAGGGCTGGGGGTCAGGAAGGAAGGGACAGCCTTTGCTCACTTGTGCCCTGTGATAGGACAAGGGGCAATGGATGTAAACTGCAGCTCAGGAAGCTCCACCTCAACATGAGGAAGAACTTCTTTACTCTAAGTGTCACAGAGCACTGGAACAGGCTGCCCAGAGAGGTTGTGGAGTCTCCTTCTCTGGAGCCTTGGCAGCCCTGTCTGGATGTGCTCCTGTGTGACCTGTGCTGGATTCTCTGGTCCTGCTCTGGCAGGGGGGTTGGACTCAATGATCTCCAGAGGTCCCTTTTACCCCTGACATCCTGTGAGCCTGGAAAATCTGACACAGAGAGTGAAGAGCAGAACCCAGCCCTTTCACAGTGACATCCTCCCCTGTTCCCACAAAAGCTCAGCACATTCCAATGCAGCTCTCAGCCTACATTTGCTGCTCAGCTAAGCACACATCACCCCCTGCACCCTTCCTGCTCTCCAGGGTTTGGATTGAGGTGAGGAGGTTGGGGTACCCAAGTGGAGTCAGATGAAGGAAGGAAGAGGCTGCCCACCTGCAGAATCAACAGCATCTGGACAATGGAAGCTGGGAGCTTTGTCTGCACCAAGGGGAGAATTTCTTCCAACTTCACTTTCAGCAGGACCAAGTCCCTGAAGCCAAGGAGAGCAATCTGACGGATCGTCAGCTCCTGACCCTGAAAACACAGAAGGCAAAACCCAGGAGTTGGTAAATGGCCATGTGAGCATCACAGAGACAGAAAAGGTCCATCTTACCCCTTGCTGCTGTGGTACAGCACCCCCCTAACTGCTCAGGCTGAAAGGATTCATGGCACTCTCTGCCTGTTGCCCTCAGTCTCTGTCTCACACAAACTCTGGAATGAGTAACATCGTATTTGAGGCACTCCTAGGTTTGGAAGGAAGCCAGAAATGGGCCTGCATTTCACCAACAGAGTCTGAAATCATGAAGCCCAACTGCCATCCCATTCAGTCACAAGCCTCCAAAGCCCAGGATGGATGCAAGTTATGGGGTTTTGCCACACAGAGTTGAGAAACCAGGGAGGATTGGGTAGGCAAAGGGACTGGGACAGAGTATTCCTAAGCCTGCCTCTGGTCTGTGTTGGATCCCTTTTTCATAGAACCATAGAATGCTTTGGGTTGGAAGGGACCTCCAAAGCTCATCCAGTCCAACCCCCTGCAGGCAGCAGGGACATCCTCCACTACAGCAGGTTGCTCACAGCCTTCTCCAGACTCACCTTGAACAGCTCCAGGCATGGGGCCTCAACCACCTCCCTGTTGCAGTGTCCCAGCACCCTCCTGGTGCAGAACTTGTTCCTCACATCCAATCTCAATCTGCTCTGCTATCATTTCAAACCATTGCCCCTGGGGTCCTGTCCCTGCAGGTCTTTGCAAACAGTCTCTCTGCAGCCTTCTTGGAGCCCCCTTCAGGTCCTGGCAGGCTGCTCTTAGGTCTGCCTGCAGCCTTCTCTTCTGCAGGCTGAACACCCCCAGCTCCCTCAGCCTGTCCTCCTAGCAGAGCTGCTCCAGCCCCTGATCATCTTGGTGGCCTCCTCTGGAGCCTCTCCATCAGGTCCATGTCCTTCCTGTGTTGAGGGCTCCAGCCCTGCACACAGCACTGCAGGTGAGGTCTCAGCAGAGCAGAGCAGAGGGGCAGAATCCTCTCTCCCTATCTCTGACCACACTTCTATTTAAACACAGGATCTCTAAGATCTCCTCCAACCTAAGCCATTCTATGATTTAAAGACATATTTTAAGACATTTAAGCACAGCTGGACTCCAGTTGCCATGCAAGTGTTCCCACCTTCCTCCCTTCTATGCTAAATGTTTCCATGGCTTTCCCTTGTCCCAGTACAGTTTAACAGCAAAAAATTTCCTCCTCAGCCCTGCCCAGAGTTTTCCAGGCTGAAGAGTTACCCTTGTTCTTCCCAGCATGTTAATCTCTGTTCAGGAACCATTTCATGGTCTCCATAACACACTCCCCATGGAAACACTCAGCTGGATGGAACTGACCACAGTTAATCATTAAATCCTAACAGGTTTAATGCCATAATTAGCAGCATCATCAACACATAAACACAAACAGAAGGCAACAGTCTGGAGAGCAGCTTGGCTATGAGCAAAAGCACTTTGCTAGTTTTCTCAAACCTTTGCTGTGTGGTTAGAAAGGTGGAGGTGCAGCAGAGCCCCAGTGCAGGTCCCTACACTCTCTGGCAGCAGCTCCAGGCTTTGTTTCTGTCACGCAGTTTAGTCCTGTTAACTTAGAATCATAGAACTGTCAGGGCTGGAAGGGACCTCAAGGCTCAGCCAGTTCCAACCCCCCTGCCATGGCCAGGGACACCTCACACTACAGCAGGTTGCTCACAGCCACATCCAGCCTGGCTGCAAAAACCTCCAGGGATGAGGCTTCCACCACCTCCCTGGGCAACCTCTGCCAGTCTCTCACCAGCCTCATAGGGAAGAACTTTTTCCTAACATCTAATCTGAATCTCCCCATAGATACATTACCTAAAATCTACCCAGTTCACAATCCATATTTTCCAAAGGCAGACCTCTCCCTGTGCCAAACAAAACAAGACTTGCTATCCTTCCTCCACACTGAGTACTTGCATCAACAGCTGCAGCTATATAAAAGCCACTGACCTGTTTACATAGTTCCCCTCTGTACAGCAATTTAACCAAATGGCAGCTTAAAGGTCGTGTTTCTGCAGCAGCTCAGAGCCTGAGGTTTGCACTCAGCTGAGCAAGGAGGCTGCTCCTAGCTGCTAGCTTTGGTGAGCTGCTCCCACACTCTGCCTGCCAGAGCAGAGCAGAGGGGCAGAATCCTCTCTCCCATCTCTGGCCATGCTGCTTTGGATGCAGCCCAGGCTGCCATTGGCCTTCTGTGCTGCAAGCTCACACTGCTGCCTCATGTCCAGCTTCTCCCCCACCAGAAAGTCCTAAAATCCAGGGAGAGGGGAGGCTTTGTGTGTGTGTGTGTGCAGTGCTGGGGCAGCAATGGTCCTCTCAGTCCTGAGTCACTCCACCAAAGCTCCTGTGCACTGTGTGCATCTTACCAAGCAAGCAGGTGCTACCAGAGAAGCTGTGATCCTCACACAGGCCCAGGTATGGGGAGACCACCTGCTTGACCAGCTCTTCCAGCTGCCTCAGTGGGGCTGCTAGGTTTATGGACACTTGACTTTTGGTGGGGGGGGGTCACAGAAAAGCACAGCTAAATCATCATGGTGGCATTTGCAGCACAGGATGAGGGACCCACCACAAACTGACTTTCCCATCCAGCACAGCAGTGCATGAGGAGCTACAGCTGGGTAAGAGATCTGCGAGGTGAGCTCTCTTCACATGTGGTGACACACCACAGCGATAGGCACAGACAGTTCCCTATGTGCAGGAAGAGCACAGTCTTGTTATTAGGGGACTGGCCTGGGATTAGAGCAACTCCTTATTTCTTCCTTTTCTCTCTTGTAGCACAGGAAAGTTCTTGGCAGCATTTAGAACCACAGAATGGATTGGGTTGGAAGGGACCTCCAAAGGGCATCCAGTCCAACCCCCCTGCACTCAGCAGGGACATCCTCCACTACAGCAGGTTGCTCACAGCCTTCTCCAGACTCACCTTGAACAGCTCCAGGCATGGGGCCTCAACTCCCTCCCTGGGCAACCTGTTGCAGTGTCCCAGCACCCTCCTGGTGTACAACTTGCTCCTCACATCCAATCTCAATCTGCTCTGCTCTCATTTCAAACCATTGTCCCTTGTCCTGTCCCTGCAGGCCTTTGCAAACAGTCCCTCTGCAGCCTTCTTGGAGCCCCCTTCAGGTCCTGGCAGGCTGCTCTTAGGTCTGCCTGGAGCCTTGCCTTGCCTTCTCTTTTCTCCTTTCTCCTCTCTTCTCTCCAGGCTAGTGGTTTAAATCCATTTGAGTAGGACTTGGGTGCCTACAGAGCTTTAAACACACTGCCTGTCACCTTTCAGTTCCTCATCTACAAAATGTCAACACTTCCCTACAACTCCACAGCTTCTCTGAAATGATTTTGAGTGACTGAGGCACCACAACCAGGCACCCACAGTACCAAAGTTATGCTTTCAAAGAACCTCAGCATTCCACAGTCGTGCTTCCACCACTGCCACCAGGTCACTGCCAAGAACTGTCCCCACTGTGCAGTAATTTGTGTTCCTTTTCTCAGCAGGGGCATTTAAGAGCAAGGGTTGAGATTTTTTATTTTCTGCTTAGTGGCAGGATTATTATCATCAGTGGGTGTGTGACACACAGCCAGCTCAGCACACAGAGCTGCTGCAGTGCAGACAAACCCCTGCTAATTAAGATTAAGGTCACTGCCTGACTGAAAATGAACTGGTACAAAGGAGACAGAGAGAGGATGTTATAATTGGGCAGTTTTACCTGCCCAGCACCTACCTTAGAGCATCTGCAGCAGCAAGGAAAGAATAAAAAACAAACACAATAGAAAAGTTAGTGTCTTGTCAGTGCAAGGAGCCCTTGCTCTGCTGGGAAATGCCAACTTTAGCAGGAGGAGAGGAAAAAAGGCAGCCTTTGAGTTCTACCTGCTGCCTTTCAAATCATGCAAGGGAAAAATAGCTCTAAAAGGCTCTGGAAAGTGTTTTGTGGAAGAGGCAAAAGTCAAGAGGAGCATGCCCAAGACTGTCAGTCTCCTCCTGAGGTGCATTTTTCTTTTCCTCTGATGGAAGAGAAGATCAGAATAGGCTGGGGAGGTAATGAGACTGCTTGTATGGAAACCCTGACTTAAACTGCATCAGTAAAAAGCTTCAGCTCAGCACTTCTGATAGGATATGCAGCTTTCAAAACACCCTGGGCAAACAAGGCTTCCACAGACCTGTTCATTCAGCTACCACACAAACATTCATTTACTTGGCCCCCACCCCCCCCTTATTAAAGCTTCAAAGAAAACCCAGCAGAGGATTATCCAAAGGCACAAGTGGGATATAAACCCTCTATAAGTAGGTTAGGGCAAGTTAAAACACATTTGCTTCTGATCTGGTCTTCAGATTCATCCTTCTGAAGACAAGCTGTCAGCACTGCCACCTGCACCAGGAGTCCCAAGTGTTGAGAAACGGAAGAACAAGAAACACAAAGGGCTCAGAGGTTCAGCATGGACAAGTCACAGGGCAACAGCTTCAGCTTAGCTGGGCACTGACAGAGGGGCAGCCAAGTAGGAATAAAGTCAGCCCAAGGCAGTGTGCTTGCCCAGTAGATCTCAGCAGCCCTTCACACACAGGTAATACTGAGTTGGGCAAACTCTGCTTCCCCCCCAGATTCAGTTTGAAGGTTTTGAGCTGCTGGTGGAACAGCACTGCTGGAACAGAGGTTTCCATGTGCCATTAGCAGCTGCATTGCCTCAGCTGATTGAAGGCTGAATTGTAACACTGAGATTACCTGGACTGGGTAGAATATTGCCTGGAGTGTAGGGAGAGTCTCTGTAAAATAGTGATCCCAGATTTCAGACAGGACATCAATGCGATCCTCACCTGTGAGAACAGAGCATGGTAAGAGAGCATTAGTGCCAGGGCCACTACAAATCCAGCTGAGATTTTCCCATTTCTCTCTAATTCCCTAATAAGGGACACAACCCCACCCTCCACAGTCACAATCCCATCCAAAACTGGACATCCCTCAGCTAAGCTTTGCCCTAACTGATGGAGACAGGAGGCTGTGGTGATGAACTGCTCTGTGCTGTGAAGAAGAGAGCTCTGTGCGAAACAGGAGAGCAGTTCCAAGAGAGGAGCAAAGCCCCTCTGCCACTGGAGGCTTCAGCTCCACAGGACAAGGATGTGTGATCTCACAGCTCAAATGCACAGGGGCACAGCTGAGTCTGAAAGCCAGCAGGTCACAGCCAACAGCAAGTGCTCTGTAGCAGCAGTGTCAGGGAGACCACTTACAGGAGCTGAGCTCACTCTGGCATCTCCCAAGCACAGACACAGCAACAGGATCCTGACAAGCATCAAAGCCTCTGTCCTGCACCTAGGTCAGGGCAATCCTAGATCCCATGTCAGGCTGGGGGATGATGAGATTGAGAGCAGCCCTGCAGAGAAGGACTTGGGGTGCTGGTAGGGAAGAAGCTGGACATGAGCCAGCAATGGGCACTTGCAGCACAGAAGGCCAATGGCAGCCTGGGCTGCATCCAAAGCAGCGTGGCCAGAGATGGGCAGAGAGGATTCTGCCCCTCTGCTCTGCTCTGCTGAGACCTCACCTGCAGTGCTGTGTCCAGCTCTGGAGCCCTCCACACAGCAAGGACATGGACCTGATGGAGACGCTCCAGAGGAGGCCACCAAGATGATCAGGGGGCTGGAGCAGCTCTGCTAGGAGGACAGGCTGAGGGAGCTGGGGGTGTTCAGCCTGGAGAAGAGAAGGCTGTAGGGAGACCTAAGAGCAGCCTGCCAGGACCTGAAGGGGCTACAAGAAGGCTGCAGAGGGACTGTTTGCAAAGGCCTGCAGGGACAGGACCAGGGACAATGGCTTCAAACTAGAGCAGAGCAGGTTTAGATTAGATGTGAGGAAAATGTTCTACATGAGGAGAGTGCTGGAACACTGCAACAGGTTGCCCAAGGATGGAGTTGAGGCCCCATGCCTGGAGATGTTCAAGTTGAGTCTGGAGAAGGCTGTGAGCAACCTGCTGAAGTGGAGCATGGCCCTGCTGACTGCAGAGGGGTTGGATTGGGTGACCTTTGGAGGTCCCTTCCAACCCAAACCCTTCTATGAGAAACTGGAACATGCATGAAATAGCAACTCCAAGGAGCCTCATCACCATGACTGAAGTGCTTTCCCCATCTGAACACTTCCCCATGGGCTTTCACTATGCTTGCTCCTGGAGTGTGCTGCTTAGGACAGCCAGAGAGCAGGAAGCCAGCAAGATCAGATCAGATCAGATCCTGTGGAGGTTTCCTTCTAAGCAGGGAACCCACTGATGGCCAGAGGAAGGTTCAGAGGGAGACTTCACGGTGTCAGGTATGATGCCAGCTTCCAAAGAGGAACTGCAGGGGCAGGTGAGCACCTACCCAACACCTCCGTAACAGCTACCCATTATCAGAAACTGCCAGTTGCAAGTGACAAAGACAACAGGAAATGGATTAATTGAATGCTTAAAGTTTTCCCTCCTCTGCCTCCTCCCCACAACTGCAAGGCTTTGGGGTGTGTGGAGCCAGAATGAAATGTCACAGATCACTTCTCCTTCTGAAGAGAAAGGAGGAATGGTTTGTTTCTTCAAGGAAACAGAAATCCCACAGGAGGCATTAAAGAGATTGTGACAGCCTGTGTGAAGAAAAAAGTCACGTTGCAGCAAGAGGCTGGGATGTGAAAAGTAAAGCATTGCCATGCCCTGCAGCAGGAACTCTGCTCTGTCTCTCAGTACTGGGGCAGCAGAAATTTTCCAGGAAGGCAGAGCTAAGCAAGAAGCACGCAAGAGGAGTTCTTACTGTGACTGTTGCTGGGACAGCAATGTGCCCTTGTGGCTAAAAGGGCAAATGGGGTCCTGGGGTGCATTCAAAGAGTGTGTCCAGCACATCCAGGGAAGTTCTCCTCCCCCTCTACTCTGCCCTAGCAAGACCTCACCTGGAATATTGCATCCAGTTCTGGGCTCCCCAGTTCAAGAGGGACAGGGATCTGCTGGAGAGAGTCCAAGAGAGGGCTGCAAGGATGCTGAAGGGACTGCAGCACTGCCTGGGAAGGAGTGGCTGAGAGCCCTGGGGCTGTTCAGTCTGGAGAAGAGACTGAGAGGGGACTTAATAAATGTCTATAAATATCTGAGGGCTGGGGGTCAAGAGGGAGGGGACAGGGACAGGCTCTGCTCAGTCACAGCTGTGATAGGACAAGGGGCAATGGATATAAACTCCAGCACAGGAGGTTCCACCTCAACATGAGGAGGAACTTCTTCCCTGTGAGGGTCCCAGAGCACTGGAACAGGCTGCCCAGAGAGGTTGTGAAGTCTCTTTCTCTGGAGACTTTCAAGTCCTGTCTGGATGTGTTCCTGTGTGACCTGTGCTGGATTCTCTGCTCCTGCTCTGGCAGGGAGTTGGACTGGAAGATCTGCGGAGGTCCTTTCCAACCCCTAACATCCTGTGAGCCTGTGACCTGCAAGGAGCCTACACATTATGAAAGAAAAGATGTCCACAAGTCATCTCCTGCAGGGATTTCAGCCTGCATGGGCAAGGTGGCTCCAGTGTCACTTCAAACTAGGGATGAGAAAAAAGCAAGGCACAGGAAGAGAGTTTGTGCTGTCTGTTTAGTGAATGTCATCTAACCCAAACCCCCTGAGCAGCTTGCAAAGTACTGCCAGGCAGCTCTCAGCTTGTTACAGACTGAGACTTGACTTCCACAATGCTAAACCAGCTGCTGGAACAGTTTGACATCCATACTTAGAGAGGGCCTGCAAGAAAGATGGAGACAGGGCCTGTTGTGACAGGACAAGGGGCAATGGTTTTAAAGCTACAGGAAGATTTAAAGTAGACATAAGGAAGAAATTCCTTTACACTGAGGGTGGTGAGACCCCAGCCCAGGTTGCCCAGAGAGGTGGTAGAAGCCCCATCCCTGAGACCACTGCAGAGCAGGTTGTTTGGGGCTCTGAGCAACCTACTCCAGTTGAAGATGTCCCTGCTGACTGCACAGTAGTGGACTAGATGGGTTGGGTGGGACTTCTAAAGCTCCCTTCCAACCCAAGCTGCTCTACAATGCTATGACTACAGAACCCAAACCCTTTGACAAACTGCTCAGCACTCCAAGAGATGCAAAGGGCTGGCAGAGAGGTTTTCCCCCACATGTGGGGAAACACACATGAGTCTGCCTTTGTTCCTCCCTTACAGGGCCTGTGCTGAAGGAGCTTGCACCAAGCAGGAGGCTGCCAACTGCCCAGCTCCTTCAGGCTCTGAGTCCTACAGCCTGCTGGCTGAGTGGAGAAACCACTTGGTGAAGGACAGTGCAGGGGAATCCAGTGCCAACAATGGCACAACACAGTGAGTGCCTGTTGGCATTTAATGCCCCAGATCCAGCAGGGTAGTGATTAGCAAGGGAGCTTCCCTACAGGCTCCCAGGCTGGGTCAAATCAGCCTAGCTTGGAATAAAGACCTGTGCTGGAGACAGCTCACTCTGCTTGAGCAGGCTGCTGGGAAGAGAAGGCTGAGAGGGATCTGATCAATGTCTATCAATAGCTGAGGGGTGGGGGTCAGGATGAAGGAGCCAGGTTCTGTTTGGTGGTGCCCAGTGACAGGACAAAGAACAACAGGGTACAAGCTGGAACCCAGGAGGTTCCACCTCAACACGAGGAGACACTTCTGTATGGGGAGGGTACAGGAGCCCTGGAGCAGGCTGGCCAGAGAGGTTGTGGAGTCTCCTTCTCTGGAGACCTTCCAAGCCCACCTGGATGTGTTCCTGTGTGACCTGCCCTGGGGGCTCCTGCTCTGGCAGGGGGGTTGGACTGGATGATCTCTGGAGGTCTCTTCCAACCCCTACCTTTCTGTGTTTCTGTGAAATGTGACTAACTTCCTCCCACCCCATACAAGGCTCAAGAGCTGCTTGTGCCATGCTGCCCTTTGTGCACAGCCTCTGCAGCACCAAGTGTCTGCACCCCAGTAGTTTAAAACACAGCTTCACATGTGCTCAGCTGCCTCCCTGAAGGATTTCCTTCCCACTCCTGTGCCTGGTTTTCCTTTAGGTTTACACACAGCTCTCAGTTCAGCTTCCAGAAGCAGAACTGGTAACCAGAACTGTGCTTGTGTGGAGTTGCAAATCACACTGAGAAACAGAAGGCAGAAGGCAGCTCTCAGCTGTTTTGCAACAGGATGCACATCCAGCCCTCAACTCCTGTGAGCCCGGGGGTTCAGGCTTAAGCCCTCCCTTCCCATTCTCCCCACAAAGAGGTGACTGGTGAGAGTGGGGCAGCTATGTGGCTACTCCAACAGTGCTCCATCCCCTAAGGGTCCCAAGGGCTGCAGCACAAGCTGGCTCCCCAGAGGCTGTGTGGCACTCCGAGACAGTAGCAGGAAGGGCTGTGTGCTTGCCAGGCACGCAAAGCCTCTGGTCTGGCCAAGCACCAAAGCACAGCTCCCTTCCAAAATGGGATTCTTACTATACTTGCCTTCACACAGCTTAACCTTCTCCTCTACAAACAGCAAGCCTTTGGCAAGGAGCTGGTTCTGCCAAGAGAGAAGAGAGAGGTGAGTTGGCCTTTCAACAAAGCAGAGCAGCAGAGTTTCTGTCAGGCCTTAGCCACCTTGCATGCAGAGACCTAAAGATGAGTCAGGCCACAGCCCTTTCTGCCAGCACCACCATCAGACCTGGGCTCACCAGGAGTGCTCTGCAGCTGTTACCTTCCCCTCTTGCTCAGCCAGACACGAGCACACCACAGACAGGGCAGAGAGCTGAAACCCTTTTGCCAGAAGTGGGAAGAATGGACCTGTCCTGGGTCTCAGGGAGGGCATCAAGAAAATGAAATGGCTCTTCCCATAAGTGCAGCCCTGCAAGCTATACCTCAGCCATAGGATGGAGGTGATCAAAGGCCAAATGCTACCACAACATCCCCACTCTTCTCTTCTTTTGCACTACCTCAGGGGTTGCACAATAAGCCAGCTCAGCTCCCTAGTCCTTATTTCTCTTTTCCTATCTATTCTCTTTGCATGAGGCTAATTTTTTTGCTGCATTGAGCAGCTGGATCATCTCAGCATGCAGTCTCCACCTGCAGAAGAGGCAGCAGGAGGGAGTCCTTTGAGAAAAATATCACAGAGCAGATGAAGCAAAATATAGACCCAGAGACTCATAGAATGGTTTAGGTTGGAAGGGACCTCAAAGATCATAGAATGGTTTGGGTTGGAAGAGATTTCCAAAGGGCATCCAGTCCAACCCCTTGCAGTCAGCAGGGACATCCTCCACTACAGCAGGTTGCTCACAGCCTTCTCCAGCCTCACCTTGAATAGCTCCAGGGTTTGGGGCTCAACTCCATCTCTGGGCAACCTGTTGGCAGTGTTCCAGCACCCTCCTGGTGCAGGACCTGTTCCTCACATCCAGTGTTAGTAAGAGTTAAACACTGTGTGGTGTTTGCCAGGCAGAAATAACTAAGTGCCAGGCTTGTAATGAAGGGAATTTGGCCCTACTAGGTGACTGCTTTGTTTCCAGAATCCAACCCCAAAAATACAGGGTCTGGGCCCCAAAATAACACAACATTTAGGCTCCTTTTAAACAAGGCACATGGTAAAGGGCAGAGCATTTTAAGGTCAACAGGCAGGATGGAACAGTACTGCTTGACCCACCCATCCAAGGCACAAGACTTTGACCTTTCCTAGCTCTAGCAGAAGGTAGAAGTCATCTTGTCCATGCAGTTCACAGGTTCACAGATTGCATCAGGTTGGAAGGGACCCTCAAAGGTCATCTTGTCCAAGCCCCTTGCAGTCAGCAGGGACACCTCCAGCTAGATCAGGCTGTCCAGGGCCACATTGAATCTGACCTTGAATGTCTCCAGGCATGGGGCCTCAACCACCTCCCTGGGCAACCTGTTGCAGTGTCCCAGCACCATCCTGGTGCAGAACTTGTTCCTCACATCCAATCTCAATCTGCTCTGCTCTCATTTCAAACCATTATCCCTGGTCCTGTCCCTGCAGCCCTTTGCAAACAGTCCCTCTGCAGCCTTCCTGTAGCCCCCTTCAGGTCCTGGCAGGCTGCTCTTAGGTCTGCCTGCAGCCTTCTCTTCTCCAGGCTGAACACCCCCAGCTCCCTCAGCCTGTCCTCCTAGCAGAGCCTCTCCAGCCCCCTGATCATCTTGGTGGCCTCCTCTGGACCCTCTCCAGTTCAATCCAGCTGCAAACAAATATCAATACTCCACTATTAATCAAGCCTAGGAACTTCAGCATAGCAATCAGAGCTGACTTGACCAGTCCTGTGTACTGAAGGAACGTGCTGAAGTCACTGCTTGGACACAGGTGACCACGTGGAGACAGGAACCCAAGGACAAGAGGGAATGGCTTGAGGAGAGCAGAATGAGACTGGAGATGAGAAAGAAATTCTTTACAGTGAGGATGGAGAGACACTGGAACAGCTTGCCCAGGGAGGTGTTCAAGGCCAGGTTGGAGCAACCTGGGCTGGTGGGAGGTGTCCCTGTCCACAGCAGTGGGGTTGGAACTGGATGATCTTTAAGGTCCCTTCCAACCCAACCCATTCTGTGAATGAATCCATGATTGAATGAATTTACAGAAGCTTCCTGAGCACTGCAACTTTGCTTATAAATGGCTATTATTGATGGCTTCTGCTTTCAGGCTGGGGGAAGGAATTCTGTTTTACAGCTCTGGCAGCACACTCCTTTGTGCACTCAGCAGGCAGAACAGTTCTACCTATTAAAAAGAGATATATTAATCATTACCCTGCAGTCAAGATTTTCCCAATGCTCCCACAAATGTGTTATCAGCAATGTGCTTCTGCTAAACAGATTGCATCACCTCATCCTAAAGATTTTAAATGAAGGAATAAATAAATAAATGAAGGCCTCATTCCACAAAGTTGCAGCAGATGTTTTCATTTCCCTCTCCAAATTTTTTCCCCTTTTCTCATGGAACAGAGTAACTTCTTAAGGAATAAAAACCACCAAACAATCCAACAAGCACACTTCATTTCCCCTGTCCTCCAGCTTGAAAACATCTGGAAATGCCACCCCCTTGTCTTTCCTGCTAAAGTCACAGGCTTAGAAGTGGATTCAGTCTGAACATTGCCCTCTTGGATGAAGCCAGACAGCTCCATTTTCATTTCCAAGCCCCACAGGGATTGCTGACAAATCAATACAATCCAATAAAGGCAGCTTGTGGTGCAGCTCTCTATCAGATCTTATCTAGATTACAAGTCTCATTTTACTGCTTTCCCCTGGTTGCCAGAGGCAACACAGAGGGGAGAGGAGAAATAAATGTGTTTTATTTGCAAGCAAGACCAGATAAAGGCAGAGCAAGTGAGTCTGAAGGGCACAGTCACTTGAGAGAAGTTTAGCTGCCACCTTCCACCTCTTTGCAGTTGCTGCTGAACTGGGTGCCTGAGGAGGCTGCAAATCCTTCCCACCCCCAAATTAGTTTTCCCTGGGTCCCCAGGGGGATCCTTCAGGAAGTTTGCAGATGACATGAAGCTGGGAGGGAGTGCTGACCTGCTTGAGCACAGGAAGGTTCTACAGAGGGTTCTACAGGCTGGATCCATGGACTGAGGTCAACTGCATGTGATTCAACAAGGCCAAGTGCACTTGGGTCACAGCAACTGAAAAAGCATCACTGAAACTTTGCTGGCAAATGTTTTCTACAAAGTTATTGCCAGTGGCACACAAACACCTGACATGAGTCAGCAGTGTGAGCTTGCAGCACAGAAGGCCAAAGGCAGCCTGGGCTGCATCCAAAGCAGCATTGCCAGAGATGGAGAGAGAGGATTCTGCCCCTCTGCTCTGCTCTGCTGAGACCTCACCTGCAGTGCTGTGTCCAGCTCTGGAGCCCTCCACACAGCAAGGACATGGACCTGATGGAGAGGCTCCAGAGGAGGCCACCAAGATGATCAGGGGCTGGAGCAGCTCTGCTGTGAGGACAGGCTGAGGGAGCTGGGGGTGTTCAGCCTGGAGAAGAGAAGGCTCCAGGGAGACCTAAGAGCAGCCTGCCAGGACCTGAAGGGGGCTCCAAGAAGGCTGCAGAGGGACTGTTTGCAAAGGGCTGAAGGGACAGGACCAGGGACAATGGTTTGAAATGAGAGCAGAGCAGATTGAGATTGGATGTGAGGAACAAGTTCTGCAGCAGGAGGGTGCTAGTTGGACTCAATGATCTGAAAGGTCTTCTCCAAACCAATGCCCCTGTGACTCTACCAAGGAGCCAGCACCGCAGCAGCTGTGGGAACACCCCAAGGCTGGGCCCCTTGGCTCTGCACTGCTGAGGCCACTGCTCCCTAGCCAGGGCCTGACACCTTATTCCAAGCTATGCTTTGAAACAGGAGCACCAGGGCACCATTTCAGGTGAATCCTACACCTCTGCAGCGCTGATGCATGCAGAGCCTCGAAGCAGGTGTCCCTGCTGCTGCTGCTGCTGCTGCTGCTGCTGCTGCTGCTGCTGCTGCCACCCAGGGCTGGGTCCTCTGCTGGGCTCACAGTAACAGGGCTGAGCTGACTGGGGATGTTTTGTGTGAGAATGAAGCTGGGCAGTTGCCATGGAGTCTCTGGAGCTGCTCCATGAATGCTCAGACCTAGAAAGTGCCAGATGAAGCAGAAATCATTAGCAGACCTGCATGAACCTGGGATCCCAGCCAGTGAGGAGAGAAATGCAACAACCAAGAGCAGCTTGACCCAAAAGAGGAAGGCAGCCACCCGGCAGAGTTCTGCATGGCACACAAGTGTGAATCCTGTGCCCTTGTGCAGCAGCTCAGCTGCTGCAGTCCTTGGCTGCAGGCATCAGACAGTGCTTGTCCTCAGCCACCAACAACCATCATGGAATCACAGAATTGTCAGGGTTAGAAGGGACCTCAAGGATCAGCCAGGTCCAACCCCCCTGCCATGGCCAGGGACACCTCACACTACAGCAGGTTGCTCACAGCCACATCCAGCCTGGCTGCAAAAACCTCCAGGGATAAGGCTTCCACCACCTCCCTGGGCAACCTCTGCCAGTCTCTCACCACCCTCATGGGGAACAACTTCTTCCTAACATCCAATCTGAATCTCCCCACTTCTAGTTTTGCTCCATTCCCCTCAGTCCTATCACTCCCTGACACCCTCAAAAGTCCCTCCCCAGCTTTCTTGGAGCCCCCTTCAGATCCTGGAAGGCCACAAGGAGGTCTCCTGGGAGCCTTCTCTTCCCCAGACTGCACAACCCCAACTCTCTCAGTCTGTCTCCAGAGCAGAGCAGCTCCAGCCCTCTGCTCATCCTCATGGCCCTTCTCTGGACACCTTCCATCACCTCCAGCTCCTTCCTGGAACAGAGGCTCCAGAACTGGACCCAGAGCTTCAGGTGGGGTCTGAGCAGAGTGGAGCAGAGGGGGAGAATCCCCTCCCTGGCCCTGCTGGCCACACTTCTCTTGCTGCAGCCCAGGCTCTGCTTGGCTCTCTGGGCTGCAAGTGCTCACTGCTGGCTCCTGGTGAGCTTCTCCTCCCCCAGCACCCCCAAGGCCTTTTCTTCAGGGCTGCTCTCCAGCCAGTCCCTGCCCAGCCTATATCAGTGCTTGGGATTGCCCTGCCCCAGCTGCAGGACCTTGCCCTTGGCCTTGTTGAACTTCATGAGGTTGGCTTGGGCCCAGCTCTGCAGCCTGTCCAGGACCCTCTGGATGGATCCCTTCCCTCCAGCCTGTCAGCTGCACCACACAGCTTGGTGTGGTTGTTGAATTTACTGAGGGTGCACTCAATGCCACTGTCCATCACCCCAGTATCCTACACAACTAGAAGGCGAAACCTGGTGCCAAGGAAAGAAATGTCACTCACAGCAGGTCTCTCTCTTTGAGCAGGCAGGAAATGGGGCAGAGGATCCTTTC
Organism: Indicator indicator; assembly: GCF_027791375.1. Lineage (NCBI taxonomy): Eukaryota > Metazoa > Chordata > Aves > Piciformes > Indicatoridae > Indicator > Indicator indicator. The sequence continues at coordinate 13,544,199 of NC_072013.1, read as the reverse complement.
AGCTGTTGGGATGGCTTTACAAAGCAGTGGGGCAATGGAGAGTGTCGTGTGAAGTGGTGGATAGGCTGGAGTCACAGAATCACAAGGTTGGAAGGGACCTCTGAGGATCATCCAGTGCCAACCTTCCTGCTCCAGGAAGTTCACCCAGATTAAGCTGCACAGGAACACACCCAGGCTGGTTTGGAATCTCTGCAGAGAAGGAGACTCCACAACCTCTCTGGGCAGCCTGCTCCAGGAGGGCTTCAGCACCCTCACACCAAAGAATTTTTTCTTTAAATGAAACCTCCTGGTTCTGGTTTGTGCCCATTGCCCCTTGTCCTATCACCCAGGCAGACATATCTCAGAAGCACATGCAGCAGGGACTTTAACAGAAGTTTTAGGGTGCCACAGTGAAGGGAGAAGTGCACATTCCCCCCCACCACAGCAGCAGGAACCCTGACCACAGCAGGTTTCACCAGTCCCACTCCTGACTGCTCTGAAAAGAGAGGACAACAAGCAGTCTTGGCATGGACCCAGGCTTGCCTCATTACTGCTGCTGCTGCTTCTTCCTTTTGTAGCTATCCAAATCTATGGGAAAATTCTCCCTAATGAGTTTACTACAACAGGTTGAATATCCAGGAGGACAATGGTGCTGCCTCCACTGATGACATCAGGCAGGTCACAGAGTGCTGAAGGGCACCAACAAGGTTCCATGCAGAACTTTAAGAACTAATTAGGCTGCAATGAAAGGTCCTTGGAGTGCCAGACTTAAAGGACTTGGTCTCTTAAGGCAGGGTGAGGAAGTGATTCCATGAGGTTAATAAATTATCCATGGGACAGCCATGTGCTTCAGTCACCAAGAAGGCCAATGGTCTCCTGGGGTGCATTAAGAAGAGTGTAGTCAGCAGGTCAAGAGAGGTTCTCCTCCCACTCTGCTCTGCCCTGGTGAGACCACGTCTGGAGTACTGTGTCCAGTTCCGAGCTCCCCAGTTCAAGAGGGGCAGGCATCAACTGGAGAGAGTCCCACAGAGGTGACAACGATGATGAAGGGCCTGGAACAGGAGGGAAGGCTGAGAGCCCTGGGGCTGGTGAGCCTGGAGAAGAGCAGCCCCAGAGGGGAGCTGAGCAATGTCTATAAATATCTGAAGGGTGGGGGGCAAGAAGAAGGGGCCAGGTTCTTTTCTGTGGTGTCCTGTTATAGGACATGGGGCAATAGACACAAACTGGAACTCAAGAAATTCCACCTCAACATGAGCAGAAGCTTCATTGTGAGGGTGCTGCAGCCCTGGAGCAGGCTGCCCAGAGAGCTTGTGGAGTCTCCTTGTCTGGATGGGTTCCTGGCTGACCTGCCCTAGCTGATCCTGCTTTGGCAAGGAGATTGGACTCAGAGCTCCCTTCCAAGCTCTAACATTCTGTGAGTCTGTGACCTCAGGAGAGTTTGGAGTCAATAAACACAAAGCAAGCAGCTCTGAACAAGGGCTGGGGGTAACAGAATGGGGGCAATGGTTTTTGAGCTGGAAGAGTGGAGATTTTGACTGGAGATGAGGAAGAAATTCTTGACAGTGAGGGTGAGCAGACACTGGAACAGGTTGTCCAGGGAAGCTGTGGATGCCCCCTGCCTGGAGATGTTCAAGGCCAGGTTGGATGAGGCCTTGAGCAACCTGGGCTGGTGGGAGGTGTCCCTGCCCATGGCAGGGGGGTGGGAATTGGATGATCCTGAAGGTCCCTTCCAACCCAACCCATTCTATTCTACGATTCAGTGGTTCTATGACCCAATTTAGTTGCTCTAATTGCTGTGAGGATATTTAGCACTGCCTGGTTACACATGGGAACAGATCCTTCAGAGTCCACTTCAACCTACAAGAACAGCAAACTTGGATCTTGTGATGGCTTTTCCATGGCCTTTAACAGATGGAGGGGGAAGCTGCTGCCAAAGGAAGCAACTTCCACTCCACTTCCAACCCTGCTGCCTCGCTCCCATCACCTCCCCCTTGTCAGAGGTGATGAGCACAAGTCAGTTGAAAACTTTTGGGTTCTCTGTCAAGGTTATTTTTGAGCCAAGTCAGCAGCCTGGTTCACCTCTGCTCCTTTTGCTGGTAGCAGGATTGCCCATAAACAGCATCCATAGCCACACTGAGGGCATGGACAAAAGAAATGATGCTGTGAGCCTTTCTTTGGCACATGGGATAGTCTTTCTCCAAGCCATGACCAAAGGAGTTTTGAGCAAAGACCTTCAGGAGGGAGAGGTGCATCAAGAAAAGTGTGGCCAGCAGGGCTAGGGAGGTTCTGCTGCCCCTCTGCTCTGCCCTGCTGAGACCACAGCTGCAATCCTGTGTCCAGTTCTGGGCTCCCCAGGTCAAGAGAGACAGAGACCTGCTGGAGAGAGTCCAAGGGAGAGGCAGGAGGATGCTTAGGGGACTTGAGCATCTCCCCTGGGAAGAGAGCCTGAGAGCCCTGGGGCTGTTTAGTGTGGAGAAGAGAAGGCTGAGAGGGATCTGATCAATGTCTATCAAGAGCTGAGGGCTGGGGGTCAAGTGGAGGGGGCCAGGCTCTTGTGGGTGGTGCACAGCAATAAGCCAAGGAACAATGGAGACAAACTGGAACAGAGAAGGTTTCAGCTCAACATGAGGAGAAACTTCTTTGGTGTGAGGGTGACAGAGCCCTGGAGCAGGCTGCCCAGAGAGGTTGTGGAGTCTCCTTCTCTGGAGACTTCCCAAACCCACCTGGATGCATTCCTGTGCAGACTCCCCTGGGTGCTCCTGCTTTGGCAGGGGGGTTGAACTGGGTGATCTCTGGAGGTCCCTTCTAACCTCTGATATACTCTGATACTGTGGTCACTGCCATGTGCTGTCAGGCTAAAAGCTGCAGTGAGCCTGTGCCTTAGCTCACAGGGGGGAAGCAGAGCCCATTTCCTCCAGCTGCCTTTATCTCCCACTCTGTCTCATGGCTTGCCAGCACCAGGAGTTTGACTTCAGGCTATGTCTGATGGATGCCAACTTATTCCTTTCATCACAGAGGAAACAAAATCCCAGGAATTAAACCTGAGCCCCAGGAGCTTCAGTGGGAGCAGAGCAGCTGGAGGTGAAGCAGTAGCCCTGCACTGAGCTATCGATCGCAGGCTGTGCCTGAAGGAGCCTGGCCCTGCCAGCAGGCTGAGGCAGCACAGGGTTTGCTCCTGCTGCTGGAGAGCAGATTCTCCTCCCAGGATGAGAGCAGATCCCCTTGGCTTGCTAAGGATGCAACACAGATATCCAGCCTCCCCCAGGCAGCCACCTAAGCAGTGACAGGTTCATAGAATCATTAAGGTCAGAGGAGCCCTCTGAGATCACTGAGTCCAGCCATCACCCCAACACCACCATGGCCAGCAAACCATTCCCCAAGTGCCATGGCCACAGGTTTCCTGAACACCTCCAGGGATGGGGACTCCACCACCTTCCTAGGTAGCCTGACCACCCTTGAAGTGAAGAAATTTTTTTCCCAACATCCAACCTGAACCTCCCCTGGGGCAGCTTGAGGCCATTTCCTCTCTTCCTATCACCTCCTACTAGAGAGAAGAGACCAACCCCCACCTGTCTCCAGCCTCCTTTCAGGGAGTTGCAGAGAGCAATGAGGTCTCTCCTCAGCCTCCTCTTCTGCAGTCTGAACACCCCCAGCTCCCTCAGCTGCTCCTCCCCAGCCCTGTTCTCCAGACCCTTCCTCAGCTTCGTTGCCCTTCTCTGGACCTGCTCCAGCCTCTCAATGTCCTTCTTGGAGTGAGGAGGCCAACACTGAACCTAGGACTCTAAGGTGTGGCCTCAGCAGTGCTGAGCACAGGGGGACAATCCCTATCCTGGTCCTGCTTGGCCACACCACTGCTGATCCAGGCCAGGCTGCTGGTGGCCTTTTTGGCCACCTGGGCACACCGTGGCTCATGTTCAGCTGCTCTCAACCAGCACCCTCAGCTCCTTTTCTGCTGAGTAGTTTCCAGCCACTCTCTCCCAAGCCTGGAGCATTCATGGGGTTGTTGTGATCCAAGTACAGGACCTGGCACTTGGCCTTGGTGAGCTTCATGCAGTTGTCCTCACCTCAGTGATCCAGCCTGGCCAGGTCCTTCTGCAGAGTGTTTCTACCTGTGAGCAGATCAACACTGCCACTACTGAGGGTGCCCTCAGTCCCTTCCTGCAGATCATTGGTACAGACCTTAAACAAGCCTGGGCTCAGGAGGGAGCTTGGAGAAGCACCACTTGTGACCAGCTGCTCTGCTACTAGAGTCATCAGCTGTCCTTCCAAGAGATCCAAGGAGCCTCAGCTAATGCCACTAGCTCCAGTGTGACTATGACAGGCCTGAGGTTTGCAGTCTGGGGGAGGAGAAGAGCACATCCAAAGGGGAGCCATCTTGCTCAGTGACACAACGCAGCAGTGCCACTTGGTTCTGGAACCCACCCGGGGTTGCATTTTCAGAGCCAGACCAGAGTCACACATGGGCACCTCACATCCCTCAAGATCCTGCTCAGGTCCACATTTGTTGAGGCTTACAGGTGCATGAAGTTGCCTCTGGACATGGTTTAGTGGTGTCCTAGCAGTGCTGGGTCAATGGTTGGACTTAAAGATCCAGCCAAAAGGATCCTGTGATGCAATGACACTTTCTGCTCATTCCAGCCCTGCCCACCATGCCCATCTGGGTGCCTGATCAAGACCTTCCCAGTGTCAACTCACCACATACATTTAGCCCAAACTTTCACTGGCAGCTTTGAAGCCAGCAGGAGCAGCAAGAGGTTCCCAGCTGCAGCCAAGCACTCTGTGTTACAGGCTGACAGCTTCTCTGCCAGGTTGCCACCAGACCCCACTCATCATCTAGCAAACACCACACCACTCAGCACCAGCAGCTGCCTCTGTCCAGGAAACAGAGTCTCAAGAAGTGAAACAGAACAAGCCCTGGGGCACAAGTTTGCTTCTCTCTTGATAGCACAGCAAGGGGAATTGTTTTTAACCCATGTCATGTAACACAGATAGGAAACAAACACCACAACTCTTCTGTTTCCCCTTCCCAAGCACAGTGCACAGCACCATCAGCTGTTTCAGAAAGCACTGAAATCCTCTCTCTGTTACTCACAGGACAGCAAACCCTCTTGTTTCCAGCAGCCTCCTTCTTTTGTTTGCAATCAATGCTATGCTGGTGCTCACCAGTAGCCAGCAGTGAGCACTTGCAGCCCAGAGAGCCAAGCAGAGCCTGGGCTGCAGCAAGAGAAGTGTGGCCAGCAGGGCCGGGGAGGGGATTCTCCCCCTCTGCTCAGACCCCACCTAAAGTACTGTGTCAAGTTCTGCAGCCTCTGTTACAAGAAGGATCTGGAGGTGCTGGAAGGTGTCCAGAGAAGGGCCATGAGGATGAGCAGAGGGCTGGAGCTGCTCTGCTCTGGAGACAGACTGAGAGAGTTGGGGTTGTTCAGTCTGGGGAAGAGAAGGCTCCCAGGAGACCTTCTTGTGGCCTTCCAGGATCTGAAGGGGGCTCCAAGAAAGCTGGGGAGGGACTTTTGAGGGTGTCAGGGAGTGATAGGAATGGGGGGAATGGAGCAAAACTAGAAGTGGGGAGATTCAGATTGGATGTTAGGAAGAAGTTGTTCCCCATGAGGGTGGTGAGAGACTGGCAGAGGTTGCCCAGGGAGATGGTGGAAGCCTCATCCCTGGAGGTTTTTGCAGCCGGCTGGATGTGGCTGTGAGCAACCTGCTGTAGTGTGAGGTGTCCCTGGCCATGGCAGGGGGGTTGGACCTGGCTGGTCCTTGAGGTCCCTTCCAACCCTGACAGTTCTATGATTCTGTGAATCACTGAGCGAGTTCCAAGACCAAAAGCCATCAGTGCTCGCCAACCCATCCACCACACCTTGATGTGCTGACTTCTGGAGCTTGGCCTATCTGGACAGTATCAGCAGCAGGCAATGACAATTATGCACATTGGGGATGGAGCAGGTCTTCCCTCACCCTTCAACTTTCACTCTTTCACAGGTTGCATTTAAATCCATGGGGCTGACAGGCAAACAGTAGCCAGGTTGATTTCCTGCTGATAAGGGACTTCCTTCTCTCCCCTCCCGCCCCACGCTGAAGGCCATTCATTATCTCTTCCCCTTTGCTGGACCCTGGGACAGAAAACCTACTCCTGAATTCTCTGGACTTAAGAAACAGGGTGAAAGACAGCTATGAAAATGTGTCACACCTTCTTCACAAATTTCAAGCAAGTTCCTCCTTGACCTTGGGCAAGCTCCCAGCAGCCTTCCATCAGTGCTGAGGAAGAACATCCTTCATTTAGCACACCCCCCCAGGACTGTGATGGCTGCTGAGGCTGCATGGCACACATTAACAAGGCCCAGTGCCTGCATCAGCTTCTGCAGAGAAACAAACCTGAATCACAGAATCACAGAACAGTTTGGGTTGGAAGGGATCTCCAAAGGCCATCCAGTCCACCCCCCCCTGCAGGCAGCAGGGACATTCTCCACTACAGCAGGTTGCTCACAGCCTTCTCCAGACTCATCTTGAGCATCTCCAGGCATGGGGCCTCAACCACCTCCCTGGCAACCTGTTGCAGTGTTCCACCACCCTCCTGGTGCAGAACTTGTTCCTCTCATCCAATCCAAATCTGCTCTGCTCTCATTTCAAACCATTGGCCCTGGTCCTGTCCCTGCAGCCCTTTGCAAACAGTCCCTCTGCAGCCTTCCTGGAGCCCCCTTCAGGTCCTGGCAGGCTGCTCTTAGCTCTGCCTGCAGCCTTCTCTTCTCCAGGCTGAACACCCCCAGCTCCCTCAGCCTGTCCTCACAGCAGAGCTGCTCCAGCCCCTGAGCATCTTGGTGGCCTCCTCTGGAGCCTCTCCATCAGGTCCATGTCCTTGCTGTGTGGAGGGCTCCAGAGCTGGACACAGCACTGCAGGTGAGGTCTCAGCAGAGCAGAGCAGAGCTGTGGGGCAGAATCCTCCCTCCCCATCTCTGGTCATGCTGCTTTGGATGCAGCCCAGGCTGCCAGCCACTGCTGGCTCCTGTCCAGCTTCTGCCCCACCAGCACCCCAAGTCCTTTTCTGCTGGGCTGCTCTCATTCTCATCACCCCCAGCCTGGACTGATCTCTAGGATTGCCCTGACCTAGGTGCAGGACCTTGCACTTTTTTGATGGTTTGAAACTGTCTCTTTAATTTTTCTTCTCAAAGTTCAAGCAGAGAAAGTGAAAGAGTGTAAATAAGCCACTATTGGGTGAAAAAGAGACAGTTTCAAACCATCACAACTTTGCTTCGTTGAACCTCAGGAGGTTCTCCTCATCCTGTCCAGGTGCCTCTGGCTGCACCCATCCTGTCCTTCAGACTTAGCAACCACAGCACTCAGCTTGGTGTCATCTGCAGACGTGCTGAGGGTGCCTCAATCCCACTCTCTGTGTCACTGATGAAGACATTGAACAGCTCTGGTCCCAGGACAGAGCCTTGAGAGATACAAAATGAAGCTTGTTGGCTGTGTGCATGTGTGGCAGTTTAGGCTGGGTGCCCCCTGCCACTGCCGCAGGAGATACACCTCTGGTGTCCTGGGTGCCCACCCACAGGGGTGGACACAGGAAACGACGTATTTCTACCCATAAATCCTGCACCCTATAAGGCCATCTGCAAAGTCATTCTCTTCCTCTTTCTTCCCTCTGCTCCCATGGGAGATGTCCTCTCTTATCGGGTAATGCCGGGGGAGTATCCTCAAGGCCTCTTAGGCCTGTCTAGGCCTAATGCCAGGAGGAAAATGGAGGGGGGGCAGTCTCAGACCTGGCCAGCCTGAGACTTGCCTCGCAGCGGGAGGGGGAAGAAAGAGCCCTGGGGGGTTTGGGTTTACCCTCAGGTGGGAAGAAGGGAAGGATTGGGAAGCCTTTGGGAATTCTGTGAGGGGTTCTGTACGCTTTGGGATACTCTTTGTCACTATGCTTTGTAGCTTGTAGTTCTCTGTAGCTTCACCAATTGCTTTTCCATTTAAACTTTCCATCACTCTCCAATCCATTTGTGTGAGTCTCATTCTTTTGTCCCTTTCGGGGCAAGAGAGGATCTGTCTGGCCCCAAACCAGCACAGATTTTTTGGTAGCAGAGGATGGTTCCTGTGCTGAACTCTGTGAATTGGATTGGAGAAGTGCAGAGATGGAAAAGTTAAAATGGTATCTGGGCGTTGTTGGTTTTTGGTGGCTGGGCTCAAGGCTTTGTGCTGGGGCGACCGTGTGGGCGTTTTATGGGTTCCGAGGGGACACCCTGGTGCGTAGCCGTGGCGTGGAATCCCTCCTGCTGTTCCGAAGCGGCAGCGGCGATTCTATAGCTGCAGGCACTGGGGGATTGGTCCATGGCGTCTATCCTCCCAAGCAACTACCAAGCTTAGAGAGCCCTGCTTCCCGAGACCGACCATCGTCCTGCTGATGGGAAGTAGAGACTAACATCTCTCTCTTGCTTCCGCGCGGTCTATTGCTTTTGACTATTATTGTTATTAAATTCGCTTCTATCTTATTATTAGCTTTGGTCAATTTTTTTTTTTCTTCCTCCCCTCTCCCCCTGTCCATTTAAGAGGGGGAGTGATAGAGCGGCTTTGGTGGGCATCTGGCCTCCAGGCCAGGGCCAAACCACCACAGCATGTAAAAAGGTCTCCTCATTTTTTAATCTTTTTTTTTAATAGCTTAAAAAGCTGAAGAGAGCAACCCTGCAAAGAAAGTGAGCAAATCATGTAATACCTGAAAGTAATCTGTGATGAAGGATCCCAGTTCACTCTTCAGCAGCCGTCTGTAGACAGAAGGAATGCAGCCATGAAGTAACAGCTGGTGCTGGTCATTACTTACAGGTACAGTCACACTTTGCTGCCCATCACACCACAGAGTCACTCTGCCCACACCTACACTGCCCTTGCCTTTAGGTAAGTGCTTTAAAAATGCTCACAGAGGCTATTCTCAATTGATGAATGAAGGCAACAACTGCAAGTTTCCTGAAGTTCCCATGAAACAGGAATGAAGTCCTCTAGTTAGAAAACATACATCTAGGACAGGCAGGAAAGAAAAAAAAAAAAAAACCCAACCCCCAAAAAAACCCCAAACCAAACACAAACAAACCAACCAAAACAACCAGCCTAGTATTTACCCCCCTGAAGGCACAGAAAGCTGGGGAGAAGACTTCAAGTGTTTAGTTGGCAATCCCTCTTTTTTTTTTTTTTTTCATTCTTTTTGTTTAACAGTTGGACTTGATATCTTGGAGGTCTCTTCCAATCTGGTTGATTCTGTGTGATTCTGTGAAATCCCCACTCATTTCACTGGCAATAGTCTGTCTCCTTAAGGCTGTACTTCTTCTCTTCTAAGTAGAAGGTAGGAGGATAACCAGAGCAGAAACAAATCATAGAATGGGTTGGGTTGGAAGGGATCTCCAAAGCCCATCCAGTCCAACCCCCCTGCAGGCAGCAGGGACATCCTCCACTACAGCAGGTTGCTCACAGCCTTCTCCAGCCTCACCTTGAATAGCTCTAAGGCATGGGGCTTCAACCACCTCCCTGGCAACCTGTGGCTGTGTCCCAGCACCCTCCTGGTGCAGAACTTGTTGTTCATATCTAATCTCAATCTGCTCTGCTCTCATTTCAAACCACTGCCCCTCGTCCTGTCCCTGCAGGTCTCTGAAGTAAGCAAACAAGCAGAAGCTGTGGCTTCCCCAAGACTACCACAACAACAATAAAATTAAGAAAAAGTCACATTTTTTCCAGAAAGATCTAACAGAAATACCATCAGAGGTCTTTTAAATCCATGCCACTCTAAGAAATGCATTTCACCATCCCTGGAGGTGTTTCAAAGAGACAGAGATGTGGTGCTGAGGGGCAAGGGTTAGCACCAGCCTGGGTAGAGTTAGAGAATGGTTGGACTGGATGATTCCTTGATTCAGAAAATCACAGAATGGTTTGGGTTGGAAAGGACCTTAAAGATCACCTAGTTCCAGCCCCCTGCCATGGGCAAAGACATCTCCCACTAGATCAGGTTGCTCAAGGTCTCATCCATCCTGACCTCTCCTCCAATCACCCTATTCTTCTCAAAGCAAACCCTTCTGGTCTTCAGCAGCCACCCGCTTTTTGTTGTTAATCAACCTTACACTGAACAAGTTCCAACCCTGAAAACCACCCTCGAGAGAACCCAAGGAAAGGGTCTCCTCCTAATCACAGCCTGACCACCTCCTGCTTCCTGAAATCCCATCTCCCAGTGGCATTCCTTACATTCCCTCTGGCTGTGACAACTGCCTGCCAGAGCAGTCTCCAGTCAGGAGATATCCAATCGCAGCAAGGTGAAAACTTTGTGGCAGCACAGAATGTCACCCCCTGCTCCTGTCACTACCACCTCCTGCAAAGCCTGGGAGTCTCTTCAAGCACTGCACTCACCAGCTTCCACCCAGGGAGCTGAGTGGAGAGCTACAAACAAGGAAGATGCACCACAAGAGTTGGCTGGCTGACGGCTCTGGCTTGGTGCCCAGGGTCAAGCTAGAGCACACAGAGCCAACGCTGTGTTGGGAGCTCTTGCAAGGGACAAAGGGGAGGCTGCAGGTGTGCAGACACACACACACATGCAGATGTATGTCCCCTGCTCCTTAGAGGGACAGGAATGAGCTATTTGAATGTTAAAGTGGCCTATTTAGAGCTTGACATTTGGAGATGTAACCAATGCCCAGGGCACCTGTGGCAACATTAATCATGCATTTCAAGGTGAGTGGATCCAATGCTGCTTGGGAATGCTGCTCTGAGGAAGATGGCATTTTCCCTCCCACCACCACCAGCACTGCTTACAAGCAGGGACACAGTTCACACATAATTTCCTGCTCCATCACCCAGCTCTTCACAGCCTCACAGGATGTTAGGGGTTGGAAGGGACCTAGGGAGATCATCGAGTCCAAACCCCCTGCCAGAGCAGGACCAGAGAATCCAGCACAGGGCACACAGGAACACATCCAGACAGGGCTGGAAAGGCTCCAGAGAAGGAGACTCCACAACCTCTCTGGGCAGCCTGTTCCAGTGCTCTGGGACCTTCACAGGGAAGAAGTTCCTCCTCATGTTGAGGTGGAACCTCCTGTGCTGCAGTTTCTATCCATTGCCCCTGGTCGTATCACAGGATGTGACTGAGCAGAGCCTGTCCCTGTCTCTTCCTTCCTGACCCCCAGCCCTCAGAGATTTATAGACATTTATTAAATCCCCTCTCGGTCTTCTCCCTCCAGACTGAACAGCCCCAGGGCTCTCAGCCTCTCCTCACCAGGCACTGCTCCAGTCCCTTCAGCATCCTTGGACTCTCTCCAGCAGATCCCTGTCCCTCCTGAACTGGGGAGCCCAGAACTGGATGCAATATTCCAGTGGAGGTCTCAGCAGGGCAGAGTAGAGGGGGAGGAGAACCTCCCTGGCTCTGCTGGACACACTCCTCTGAATGCCCCCCAGGACCCCATTGTCCTCTTGGCCACCAGGGCACATTGCTGTGCCACGCAGAACTTGTTGGCCACCAGCACTCCCAGCTCCTTCTCCATATGGCTGTTCTCTAGCAGATCCCACGGTAGGCAACAGCCTGGCAGACTAAGTCACAAAACACAAAGCTGGTCCCTAGGTCTGCAGCAGGTGGTGGGTAAGGGGACTTAAAACTTTTCACGTACAGAAACTTCATCCCATGGAAAACTAACACTGCTCCAGCAGAATCATGGAGTAGTTTGGATTGGAAGAGACCTTTAAAGGCCACCTAGTCCAACCCCCCTGTAGCCAGAAAAGGTTATTCAGAGTCACATCCAACCTGATCTGGAATGTTTCCAGAGATGGGGCTTCTGCCACCCTCACTGCAGAAACAAATTCTCCCTTCTCTCCAGCTCCAATCTCCCTCTTTTAGTTTCAAACCACCACCCCTTGTCCTGTCCAACAGGTTCTCCCCAAAAGCCTGCTCCTATTATTCTTATTGCCCCCCATTTAAGTACTGAAAATCCACAATAAGGTCCCCCCTGGAGCCTTGAGGCCTGCCAGCCTGAGCACACTAAAATACCCTCAGAGCACAGACACTGCCCTCAGCCAGCTCCCCAGAGGAATTCTGCTAAACTTTCACCTTCATGAGCAAATCAAACAGAGCAGGCTCCTGCCCTGCAAGCTGCTTGGATTTGGAAAGTAGGGGAAGGGGTGGTTCTGTTTAGGACATGCTTAGCCCTGATTGCTGTTGCAATCTTGGCACACAGGACAAATGCAACAGGGGTGGGGGGAGTGTATTAAAGGAGAAACAGAGACTTATGTGACTGTGTTCATGAGGAATGAATACAGATGGGTTGTCCAGCAACAGGACAAGGGGCAAGGGACACACACTAGAACACAGAGGGGCCAGGGAACCAGAAGGAAGAAGTTCTTCACTGTGAGGGTGCTGGAGCCCTGGAGGAAGCTGCCCAGAGAGGTTGTGGAGTCTCCTTCTCTCCTTCCAAACCCCACCTGGATGTGTTCCTGTGTGACCTGCCCTGGGTGATCTTGCTCTAGCAGCAGGGGGTGGATTGGATGATCTTCAGAGGTCCCTTCCAGCCCCCACCACTCTGTGATTCTGTGATGTAGTGGGAAAGAAAGGGAGGAGACCCTACAACAGTCCTCTTAGCAGCACTGAGAAACAAGGTGAGAAAAAGTTGCTCTTTGTCTGCTCTGCAGCCCTATCTGTTGCTAACCAAAACTTTCCAAATAATCAGAATGAAACCACAGATGACCATGAAACAACAACAAAAAAAAAAGGTACTTTCAGTCACCACTAGCATCAGTGTTAGAAAATGTTTCTGAGGCTTTTTATGTTTTTTTGTCCTGGGGATTTGTATTTTCAGGCCTTGCTCTGCAATTGTCACATGAGGATGAAGCTTTTCAAGGCATTGCTGCATTCTCCTTTCCTTTTAAGCCCTCCACAGTTCTGAGAAGCACAAACTTAGCCAGGCTGAAACCTCAAAGCTGTGCTTAACATAACTTTGAGCCCTGCTCCTCCCACCAATATCCCACCAGCACCTAACTACAGTTCTTGGGGGAGGGGGGAATGAAGGCAAGCAAAACCTGAATGAGCAGCAGCAAAAAACTCCTGTTTCCAGCAACCCACCTGATATTTTCGTTGAGGGTATAAAGCTCATTGTTCTGCAGGCCTCCCCCTTTGAACACATTGATCACTGCTGTTTGAACACTGCCAAAAACAAAAACAAACCCAGAAATAAGACACTGCAACACCCAGAAATAACAGCCACCAGTGTGATGCAACACAGAGCACAACGTGAGGGAGCTGCTGAGAGCTCAGTAGTTGTTATGGGGTGGAGAGGTTAATTGCTTTTAAATACTTCCACTCCTTTTTTCTCCCCTTGGAAATCATCCCCTCCCCTTATTTACCTACATCTGCCATGGGAGGCAGAGCAGAACCAGCCTGAAGCTGTGCCCAGAGAGGGGAAGTTGTTGCAGGGGCACTGGTTGCACACAACACATTCACACCAGATAGGTCTTCAACACAACTGTTTAGGGGATCTCTGCTGTGTGCTGGAGGCAGATTTTGGGCAGTATCTGCCAAGCACACCACATTGCATTATCTAGAGGTGCTGGCAGGAACCACCTAATCTGCAGCCTCTGACAGGATGCTGGAAGATGTTCTTGCAGCCAGCATCACCTCAAACAGCCTCAACTTAAAGCCTCGTTGATGCCTGTAAGATGCTGTCAGAGGATCTTCTAATTCATACTCTGCTCACCACCAGAGAGGAAGTCACAAAGTGACAGCACACAAGCTGATTTAGCAGGTTTGAAGGCTTGCCATGGCTAATAAGAGGAGCTGTTATCCTCTTAAGAGGCATTCCCTTCATTCCTGTGAGGGTGCTGGAGCCCTGGAGCAGCCTGCCCTGAGAGGTTGTGGAGCCTCCTTCTCTGCAGACATTCAAAACCCACCTGGACATTGTGATCCTGGGCAAGCTGCTGTGGGTGACCCTGCTGGATCAGATGATGTCCAGTGGTCCCTTCTAAGCCTCACCATGCTGGGATTCTCTGACTCCCTTTTGTGAGCCAGTTACGGCATCTGTACACCTCATGGACCTCAGCTCACTCATTGCCACAAAGCTCTGATGTTTTTGAAGGGCTACTTTTGTGTGTCATCACTAAGCTGAGCTAGGTCAGCAAGGAAGAGGGGGCTGCAGAGTGCAGAGCTGGTGTAGAGCAGCAGAAAGGAGGCTGGAAGCAGCCACTTTTTGGTAGCAGCAGGCCATTAGATCAGATTAGGACACCTCACTCTCTGCCTTTCACGTTGATTCTCCAGTTGCTACTGCTGCATGACATCACTGCAGGCAGGGTTTGGCTGTCAATAGGAAATGCTGGTAGAAGCCACAAGCTTAGCAGTCCTCAGAGGAACCTGCATGTGGTAAAAGCTTTGTGATATGCAAGGAAATGCTGGCCAGGCAGTAAGAAGCTGCCCTTGGGTAGGGTATGAGGAATGTGTTTTCCTAAATCACAGAATCATGGAATGTTATAGGGGCTGGAAGGGACCTCCAAAGCTCACCCAGTCCACCCCCCCTGCCAGAGCAGGAGCACCTAGAGCAGATCAACAGGAACACAGCCAGGTGGGTTTGGAATGTCTCCAGAGAGGGAGACTCCACAACCCCCCTGGGCAGCCTGTTCCAGTCTTCTGTCACCCTCACAGGGAAAAACGTTTTCCTCCTGTTTCCATGGAACTTCCTATGCCTCAACTTCCCCCCAGTGCCCCTTCTGCTGTCATTGGGCATCACCCAGCAGAGCCTGGCTCCAGCCTCTGGGCACTCACCCTGCACATCTTGATCAATATGAATGAGGTAACCCTCAGGCTCCTCCTCTCCAAGCCACAGAGCCCCAGCTGCCTCAGTCTCCTCTCCAAAGGAAGATGTGGTGGTGCTCACCTGTTCCAGGCAGAGTTGGAGCTCAGCTGCAGGGCCTGGCGGGCTGCATGGAAGCGTGGCAGGTCACTGAGGACCGGGGAGCTCATGAAGCGAGGTCGGGGCCTTCGGAAGGAACCCATCTTGTGGGACTGGAGAGCAAAGGATGGAGCTACGGTGAACCCTCCAGTCATAGGGTCAAGTGGAGGGGGCCAGGGCCGTCAGAAAACCTCTTCTCCTGAAGATCCAGGGATCAACCTCAGTGATGAGTCTTCAAAGCCAAGGGCTCAGACTGCTGCAAAAGCAGAGCCAGGCTTGGACCAGTACGTTCCCAGCAGGACCAAGTTGTGACAGGGACATGCACTGCAAGACGATGATGGAACTGAAACAGCCCTGCAAAGCAAAAAGAAAGGAGAAGAGGAAGACTGAGAAGAGAGGGGTAAAAAATATCCTATCCCATTAAGAGCAAATTTGGCAAATCTTAGCATAGAATGCTTTGGGTTGGAAGGGATCCTGCAGTAGGCAAGGACATCCTCAACTATGCCACATCACTCAGAGCCCCATCCATGCATGCTTCCAGGAATGAGGAGAAAGTTCTTCACAGAGAGAGTGGTTGGCCATTGGAATGTGCTGCCCAGGGAGGTGGTGGAGTCACCATCCCTGGAGGTGTTCAAGAGGGGATTGGACGTGGCACTTGGTGCCATGGTTTAGATAGGCATGAGGTTTAGGGTGACAGGTTGGACTCGATGATCTTTGAGGTCTCTTCCAGCCTTCTTGATTCTATGATTCTATGATTCTCTGGGCTATCTTCCAGAGTTCTTCAACAGCAGCCTCCTATCTCAACATGCCCATTAAATAATGAGCCACACCACCAGCCAGAAGTACAAGCATGGTCTCTCTTTCCTTTGCCATGAGCAGAGAAGCAAGAAGGGAGGTGCCTAAGCTTCTGGTAGAGGAAATACACAATTACCTTTAAATCCAGCAAGCCACTCAGCCTGTATAAAAGAGTAGAAACTTGGTGGGGGGGAAGAAAATTACTTCAGCAGAGAAGAGCAAAGGCTGAACAGTGGAAGAAAAGATGAACAAACACAACATGGTTTGGATGTTTTTTTTGTGTTGTGCAAGAGAACAAACCCCACACTTTACAAGGCCAGAACAAAAAGGATCTACCAGGGAGAGCTTCTGCAAAAGAGCTCTGACAACCAGATATTTTGAGGGTAAACAGGACTTCTATCTTGGTCTTATTTGCTACAGAATGAGAAGTAATTGCTTGGCCAAAACCAAAATGCTTTTATTTTCCACTCTGGCCATCATCTCCATATGGATATGGAGTCCCAAGGAAACCACAGAAATAGAAGAACTTAACATGGACAAAAATCCACCAGAAAAAAAGAAAGAAAAAAAAACATAAAACAAAAAACCCACAGCTTTGGCAAAGCTTCTGTACTTCGAAATCATCCCTCTAGAGACGACTACAAGGAGGAGATGTAGCTGGCAGTTTGGAGAATGGAGATGTAGGAGAAAGGAGGGAGGAGGGAAAAACCCAACCAAACAAAAAAGAGTAACTGAACTGCATGCAAAAGATGCAGAGCAAAACCTTCTTTTTTCTACAAACAGAACCATAGAATGGTTTGGGTTGGAAGGGACCTTCAAAGGGCATCCAGTCCAACCCCCCTGCAGGCAGCAGGGACATCCTCCACTACAGCAGGTTGCTCACAGCCTTCTCCAGCCTCATCTTGAACAGCGCTAGAAATGGGCCTCAACCACCTCCCTGGGAAACCTGTTGCAGTGTCCCTGCACCATTCTAGTGCACAACTTGTTCCTCACATCCAATCTCAATCTGCTCTGCCCTCATTTCAAACCATTGTCCCTTGTCCTGTCCCTGCAGGCCTTTGCAAACAGTCCCTCTGCAGCCTTCCTGGAGCCCCCTTCAGGTCCTGGCAGGCTGCTCCTAGGTCTTTCTGCAGCCTTCTCTTCTCCAGGCTGAACACCCCCAGCTCCCTCAGCCTCTCCTCCTAGCAGAGGTGCTCCAGCCCCTTGATTATCTTTGTGGCCTGGACCTATCTCTGGACCCTCTCCATCAGGTCCATGGCATTGTTCATGTCTCCTGAGCTTGAGCTATGGATTTACAAGACCGATTCCACAGCAGTAGAACCATGGCATTACACAAGGCCCCAGGACAAAGGTCCTGAGCACATCTCACCAATGGAATGGGCTTGTTTCTGCTCATGGAAACACAGCTTTTCTCCTTAATCTCTGTTAAAGGCACACAGACAGAAAATCAACAGGTTCTTGTCTGTAAAGAGCAGATAAGACATCCCTTGTTGTCCTTCCTCCCCCTACCCCAGCCTGCAATCCTCTGTTACTGTCAAGTCAACCTCATCAGGAATTTAGGATAAGATCTTCCACTTCAGACTCAGAGTCTTATTTTCACTTCTTGGGGATTCAGAGACACAAATCTGTCTTATCTAAGCAGGCAAGTACTGAATGGAAGTTTCAGCCACCTGCTGCTCTGAAGGCAGGCTAGCCACCAAATGGTGTCCAAATATAGCAGACCCTCATCTTATCAGACCTGGAAATCATACCATCACAGAATGGTTTGGGTTTGGAAGGGACCTCCAAAGGGCATCCAGTCCAACCCCCCTGCAGTCAGCAAGGACATCCTCCACTGCAGCAGGTTGCTCACAGCCTTCTCCAGACTCACCTTGAACATCTCCAGGCATGGGGCTTCAACCACCTCCCTGGGCAACCTGTTCCAAACGCCAAAGTCTGTGAGATTCTGCCTATGCCCACACCCTATTTCCTGAGTTTCATAAACCTCACAGGAACAGAGCAAGAGTAAAGCTAGAAACCTTTTCAGGCACAGTTAGTTTGCAGATCCTGCACAAGGGGAAGGTGAGCAACAAAGCACCAAAACTCAACCTGAGCACTTCCATCAGAGCAGATTGGCCTTTCCCAACAACTGCTTTGCACTCCAAGCTCTCTCCAAGGCAAGGCAGCCTTGCCAACAAGGCCCTGCTCTGGCAGGGAAGCTGCATTGGCAGTTTGCTGGCAACGCCCATGGCCTGCATTCTGCAGGGTGTAAAGTTTGGGCTTTTACCATAGAATCATAGCATGGTCTGGACCAGAAGCAATCTCCAAAGGTCATCTAGCTCAACCTCCCTGCAGTCAGCAGCTTCTGAGAGAAACTGCCCTTGTGGTAAGAAAAGCATGACTGTGGTTACAGGTTGGTACGGAGTCCTGGTGGTCTTCAGGCTGTTGTAGCTATTTGGGAATGAACAGCACTGAGGTAAATGCTGAGTACAGCAAGGCACAGTTTCCATTTTGCTGTGAAATTTCAGAGAGAACTACACAGAAATGATCAAAAACAGAAATTGTCCTCCCAAAATCCTGCAGACCACACTCCCCCACATCTAAAGACTCCTTCTCCTAATATTAAGACTCCATCCAAAGCAGTGTGGTCAGCAGATGGACAGAGAGGATTCTTCCCCTCTGCTGAGACCTCACCTGCAGTGCTGTGTCCAGCTCTGGAGCCCTCAGCACAGCAAGGACATGGACCTGATTGGAGAGGCTCCAGAGGAGGCCACCAAGATGATCAGGGGCTGGAGCAGCTCTGCTGTGAGGACAGGCTGAGGGAGCTGGGGGTGTTCAGCCTGGAGAAGAGAAGGCTGCAGGCAGACCTAAGAGCAGCCTGCCAGGACCTGAAGGGGGCTCCAAGAAGGCTGCAGAGAGACTGTTTGCAAAGGCCTGCAGGGACAGGACCAGGGCCAATGGTTTGAAATGAGAGCAGAGCAGATTGAGATTGGATGTGAGGAACAAGTTCTGCACCAGGAGGGTGCTGGGACACTGCAACAGGTTGCCCAGGGAGGTGTTTGAGGCCCCATTTCTAGAGCTGTTCAAGATGAGGCTGGAGAAGGCTGTGAGCAACCTGCTGTAGTGGAGAATGTCCCTGCTGACTGCAGGGGGGTGGACTGGGTGACCTTTGGAGGTCCTTTCCAACCCAAACTGTTCTGTGATTCAGGTTTGTTTCTCTGCAGAAGCTGATGCAGGCACTGGGCCTTGTTAATGTGTGCCATGCAGCCTCAGCAGCCATCACAGTCCGGGGGGGGGTGTGCTAAATGAAGGATGTTCTTCCTCAGCACTGATGGAAGGCTGCTGGGAGCTTGCCCAAGGTCAAGGAGGAATTTGCTTGAAATTTGTAAAGAAGATGTGACACCACCTTCTATGGTTCTGTATATCCAAAAATTTTACTGATGCTCTTGGATTCCCAAAACATGATGCCACCTTCCCTAGTACATACCCACCTCCATCAAGGAGAGCCTATCATCCTTGCCTTTCTTCTCCACCTCTTGCCTGTTCTCTCTTCAAACTAGCCCCATATCATGTGTTTATTCACAATACATCTCCAACAAGTTTACATATAACCTCTGGAAAAAAAAAACTCAGTGGTTTCCCCTCAGTTATGCTTTGAGTTCCTGAGGAGAAAGCAAACCTGAAACTCATAGCAAAGTTCTGCTCAGAGAAAGAGGAAATAAATGAAGAGGGGGAAAAAACCTCTGATTATTTACCATCATGGTCTGAGAAGCTTCTCTGCAATTCAGAGACCACCTCAAACCCTTTGGAGTTGATGGCCAGTTTGAAATGAGGCTGCTACTGCACAACTGCATGGTGAGAAATCAGCAAAGAACCAGAGCAAGCCCATTAAATATGACCAAAATAAGATAGGTTGGAGTAAAGAACATGCAGAAAAAGGAATACATTGTAATATCATAGAATCATAGACTGGTTTGGGTTGAAAGGGCATCCAGTCCAACCCCCCTGCAGGCAGCAGGGACATCCTCCACTACAGCAGGTTGCTCACAGCCTTCTCCAGACTCACCTTGAATAGCTCCAGGCATGGGGCCTCAACCACCACCCTGGGCAAACTCCCTGTTGCAGTGCCCCAGCACCCTCCTGGTGCACAACCTGTTCCTCACATCCAATCTCAATCTGCTCTGCTCTCATTTCAAACCATTGGCCCTCATCCTGTCCCTGCAGGCCTTTGCAAACAGTCCCTCTGCAGCCTTCTTGGAGCTCCCTTCAGGTCCTGGCAGGCTGCTCTTAGGTCTGCCTGGAGCCTTCTCTTCTCCAGGCTGAACACTCCCAGCTCCCTCAGCCTGTCACAGAATCACAGAACCACAGAATGTTAGGGGTTGGAAAGGACCTCGAAAGCTCATCCAGTCCAACCCCCCTGCCAGAGCAGGAACAGGAACACAGGAACACATCCAGGCAGGTCTCCAGAGAGGGAGACTCCACAATCCCCCTGGGCAGCCTGTTCCAGGGCTCCATCACCCTCACAGTGAAAAAATTTTCCTCATGTTTCCATGGAACTTTCTATGCCTCAGCTTCCACCCATTGCCCTTGCAGGAGATCATCTTTGTGCTGTCCTGCATTTCACACTTCTTCTCCTTTACTTGCTTTCTGTTTTCACAGCCCCCTTGTTGCTATTACAAACAAAAGCATACCCCGGGTTTTTAACCCTGGGGCTACAAAGCAGGGCAGTTAAGTGGTCTGCTTACACTTCAGGAGCCAGCCTTAGCCAGTTCTAATACAAGTTGGTTTTTGCTGAAGTCCTCAGCACAGTTTTCCACCCCCTGAGCTGCACTCAGCCCTGTCTTGCATAGTAAGAACAGGTTGTTATGCCCTACTGCATCAGGCCTGGAACCCAGTACGTGCTCTTTCAGGGTATACTTAGGCTTGAATTCACATCAGCAGAAACAAGGAGCACAAAAGGCCAGACACTGTAAGTAAACATAGAATGGTTTGGGTTGGAAAGGACCTTAAAGATCATCCTGTTCCCACCGCCCTGACATGGGCAGGGACACCTCCCACCAGGCCAGGTCACTCAACTTCCACACTTCCAGGGAGGGAGATTCACAGCCTGCCTGGGCAACCTGTTCCAGTGCCTCACCACCTTCACTGTCAAGAATTTCTTCCTCACCTCCAGTACCAATCTCCCCTCTTCCAGCTTCAAGCCATTGCCCTCATCCTATCACTATAATTCTTTGTAAAAAGTCCCTTCCCAGCTTTCTTGCAGCCTCCTTCATGTACTTGTGCTAAGCCCCCACAAATAGTACAGGTGCCTGCAACAGTCACATATGGAAACTGAACTCAGTGAAAAGCAGATACAAAAAGGATAACATTCTAGTGTTTATTTCCTTGCTCCTTCTATGCCACTGGTGATGCACTCAAGTCCCATTCCTCCACTCTTTCCATAAGAATGGAAGCTACCTGGGGACTTATTTCTCAAAGCAAAGGTTAAATACATCACTGAATTCTGTGGCTTTGGTTACTGGAAATGTAAGGAATTGAATTCTTCCAGAAGGGACTGAGGAGGCAGTAAACAGTACCTGTGCTCCAGCTGGACTTTGAAAGTGCACACTGGGAATCTTATCAGCCTCAGGTGACATCAGACAGGAGCACACCACAGGGAAACACTGACAAGGAATTTTATCTTGAAGGCCGAAGACAAACGTGAAACTGCCACCTTAGCACTGCTGTCAACTGTCACAAGGAAGTATGGCTATGAACCTGAAATAGCAAACCAGATTCCTGTATGGCCTGGAGGTCGCTTGGACTTCCCTGCCCACTCTTGGCACTGCCAACTTGAGGGACCATCCACACAGAACCCTGTGTGACACACCCTGCCTGACCTGACAGCTCTTTCAGTCAGCTTCAGGACGACTCCATTAGAGAAACTACAAAATAATCTGTGGCTGGAAAAGTTTCTTCTTGACTCAAGCAATAACCAGCTGCTTTTTGATCCAAGCCCAAGAGTTTTCCTCCCTCTGGTGGGTTACAGAAGTCCATGACACTCCAGTCTCAGCAAGGATGACACGTGTTGTCTATGAGCTGTGTACCAAGAGCCTGCACTGGCTTAAGATTGCTGTGAAGCCTTCCCTGCCTTGGGATGTGCAGTCTCTTGTGTTTTGGAACACAGGAGAATCCTCTTTTGTTTTTTTTCCATCTAGTACTCAGGTAGCACTTTAAAGTTCATCAATTATAAGGACACAGAGCTGTTGGAGAGAATCCAGAGGAGGGCCACAAAGATGATCCAAGGGCTGGAGCACCTCTGCTATGAGGACAGGCTGAGGGAGCTGTCGTTGTTCAGCCTGGAGAAAAAACAGAAGGCTGAGCAGAGACCTGGTTCTCTACAGCTCCCTGAAAGGAAGCTGGAGAGAGGTGGGGGTTGGTCTCTTCTATTAACAAGTGATAGGAAGAGAGGAAATGGCCTCAAGTTACAACAGGTTGGACATTAGAAGAAATTTCTTCACTGGAAGGGTTCTCAAAGGCTGGCATAGGTTGCTTATGGAGGTGGTTGGATCCCCGTCTCTGGAGGTGTTTCACAGAGGCAGAGATGTGGTGCTGAGGGACATGGTACTCTACCAGTCTTGGCACAGTTAGGTCCTCGTTGGACTGGATGACCTGAAAGGTCTTTTCCAATTGAAATGATTCACTGCCACGGCTGTAGAACAGCTGGCATAACTTCCTGCACATTATTTTCAGCAACAGGTCTTGCTTTTTTTGTTGCCAAAACACTATCAAACTTCTTGGTAGGGGTCAGAGGGCAGGATTTTATCCCCAGTTAGGCAGTTTCCTAAGTTGGGGCAAGCACAAACTCACATCCCACTCATCTACCTATACCACGAAGGCCTACTGCACACTTGGGCTGTGGGCTTAGGAAAAAACACTGGGTAGCAAACACCTCAGCTCGTGTGTGCTGCACCCCCCACGAAGATCAGTGGGTGTATACATCAAACACACACACAGAGCAAGGGGGCCAAGCTGGAGGCAGCTCTTGCAGGCTGCTGCAGCTACCCAGGAGCCTGCAGCAACCGAAACCATCCCTACCGCAAACTGCAGCGCTGCTTCTAAACACTTGTTGCTGACAAACAAAAATATCCCTCTTGTCGAGACAGCCAAATCATCATATGACTGGAAAAGGGCAGAGGGGGGGGTAAAAAAATAAATAAATAGCTGTGCTTTGAGCTATTCTTTTCAGCACTGCCAGCCAGCACCTGCCTTGACTTTGGGGGGGTCACTGCTGGCATGACACGTGGCTGTGGCTGTCTCGTAGAGAAGAAGGTGGCAAGGGGACACTTTTGGCAGTCAAAGGGCTCGAACACCAGATGATGGTCATGCAAATGGAAAGCACTGTAAATACTGCCAGAGCTCTGAGCGCTGGTTGAGGGAACACCGGTGGCATCTGCACGGGGAAAACACCTGAGGGGAAGGGGGAAGAGGGAAGAGGACGGCACCGCAGGGAAGTGGTTGAATCCCCACGGCTGGAGGTGTTTCACGGAGAAACAGATGTGGTGCTGAGGGACGTGGGTTAGCACCAGCCTGGGCAGAGTTAGAGAATGGTTGGAGTCAACGCTCTTAGAGGTCTTTTCCACTCAAAACCATTCTGTGATTCCATGGGGCTACAATTCAGTTTTTTGAGCGGGGGGCCTGCTCCTCGCAGCTTTTGTCTCCTGCTGCAGCAGCTCCGCACTAATGCGATGTACTTCGAGAGCGCGGGGAGAAAAACCCCTTTCCCTTCACCTCCTCCTTCAGAACTACCGTGTCTCCTGAAAGGGGGCGGAAGGCTTAGACCGAGCCATTTGCTTTAGAAATGACTCACTCGGCAGCGCTAGGGAGCCGAAGGGTCTATTTTTAATATTTTCAAATGCAGAACTCACCCGGGTTCGATGCCTGCACTTCGCCCCGGAGGCACCGCGAGAGGAGCCGGCTCACCCTTTCGCAAGCCCCCCCACCCCGGGAAACATCCCCTCGGGCACAGCCAAAACCACCCCTCTGCTGCCAGCATCTCCGCCCAAGCCCCGCCGCCGGCTACCCAGCGGAGCTAGCCTCCACCAGAGCCTGCCCGCACTCACCCCTCCGGGCTGCTGCGGGCCGGCTGCTCCGCTCGGCTCGGCTCTCCGCGCTGCCGCTCTGCAGCCACCCCGCCAGCCTGGCCAGAGCCGCGGTTTGGCGCTGCCGGGCCCCCGCCAGCCTCTCTCGTTTACAAACTGCCTCTCGCTGGCTCCTCCCAGCAGAGACAAAAGGCGGCCGGGCACAGCCCAGTCGAGCCGAGCTGGGGGCTGCCCTCCCAAGGGCCTCCCGCCCCCGCAGTGAGGTGGGGGAAGCGTTCCCCGTCCCGTCGCGGAGAGTCAGGAAGTTTAAATTCTTCTGACCTTTAGCGCAAGAAAGGGAAGGGAAGGGATAGGGGAGCTGCAGAGGCCCTTCCCGGGCCAGGGAGGCCGGCCCGGGGTCTCGCCGGCTCGGGCGGGAGATGCTGGGCCTGCCGCCGGCTCCGCGCTTCGAGATACAGAAACGGGAAAGGGACGGGACGGAGGCAGGAGGGTTGCCCCTTAAATCCTTTTTAGGCTGCCCAGGGAGGTGGCGGAGTCACCGTCCCTGGGGGTGTTCAAGAAACGTATGGAGGGTGGCATTTAGGGACTTGGTTTAATGGCCATGGTGGGGTTAGGTCGATGGTTGGACTGGGTGATCTTGCAGGGCTTTTACAACCCAAACAACTTCATGCTTCTAAGACAGGGCTCATATTATTCTGATGTCATGGTTCAAGGTTCCTCTGGCAGCTCCATTCCAGTGCCAGTTCTCTCTCTTTAAGCTGTCACAGCCTGCAGCAGGTATCAGGAAACTGGGGGGGGGGGGGGGGGGGGGAGGGGGTGGAGGGGAAGAAGAAAAACCCCAACACCTCAAAATCATCAGGAATTCAGGATGCTGAAAGAGAGCTAAAGGCTGTAATTAGTTGCAATCAGCAAGCAATGGCATGGAACGTGTAACCCAGCCAGTGATGCTGACCTGTGGAGAGACACTGGTTAAGGGATCACAGGATGTTAGGGGTTAGAAAGGACCTCTGGAGATCTTCGAGTCCAACCCCCCTGCCAGAGCAGGACCAGAGAATCCAGCACAGGTCACACAGGAACACATCCAGACAGGGCTTGAAAGTCTCCAGAAAAGGAGACTCCACAACCTCTCTGGGAAGCCTGTTCCAGTACTCCGTGACCATTACAGTAAAAAAGTTCTTCCTCCTGTTGAGGTGGAACTTCCTGTGCTGCAGTTTACATCCCTTGTCCTATCACAGGGTAGAACCAAGAAGAGTCTGCCCCTTCCCTCTTGACACCCAGCCCGCAGACATTTCTAAACATTTATTAGATCCCCTCTCAGTCTTCTCCACACTAAACAGCCCCAGTGCTCTCAGGCTCTCTTCCCAGGGGAGACGCTCAAGTCCCCTAAGCATCCTCCTGGCTCTCCCTTGGACTCTCTCCAGCAGGCCTCTGTCTCTCTTGAACTGGGGAGCCCAAAACTGGACACAGGATTGCAGCTGTGGTCTCAGCAGGGCAGAGCAGAGGGGCAGCAGAACCTCCCTAGCCCTGCTGGCCACACTTTTCATGCTACACCCTAGGATCCCATTGGCTCTCTTGGCCACAAGGGCACATTGCTGTCCCATGCAGAACTTGCTGCCCACCAGCACTCCAAGGTCTTTCTCCATGGAGCTGCTTTCCAGCAGGGCAGCCCCCAACCTGTCCTGGTGCCTGCTGTGATTCCTCCCCAGATGCAAGACCCTGCCCTTGTCCTTATTGAAATTCATGAGGGACTTGTCACATGGGAGAACTATACAGTAGTTGCCAGGGCATGTAGGAAGGCCAAAGCCCTCTTGGAACTAAAACTGGCAAAGGAATTTAAAGAGAACAAGAAGAGCTTCTTCAAATCTGTCAGTAGGAAAAGGAAGAAAAGGGAACCTGTGGGCCCACTGCTGAATAAGGTGGCAACCTGAGAGTTCAGGATGCAGAGAAGGCAGAGTTGCTGAGTGTCTGCTCAGCAAGTTTGCTGAGGATACCAAACTGGGAGGCTTGGCTGAGACACCTGAAGGCTGTGCAGCCATTCAGTGAGACTGTGACAGGCTGAGAGCTGGGCAGAGAGGAACCTCATGAGGGTCAGCAAGGATAAGTGCAGAGTCCTGCACCTGGGAAGGAAGAATAAACTGCAGCAGGGCAGGCTGGGAGGGGATCTGCTGGAGAGCAGCCCCAAGGAGAAGGAGCTGGGAGTGCTGGTGGACAACAAGTTCTGCATGGGACAGCAATGTGGCCAGTGGGGTCCTGGGGTGCATTCAGAGGAGTGTGTCCAGCAGAGCCAGGGAGGTTCTCCTCCCCCTCTACTCTGCCCTGGTGAGGCCCCACCTAGAATACTACATCCAGTTCTGGACTCCCCAGTTCGAGAGGGACAGGGATCTGCTGGAGAGAGTCCAAGGGAGGGCTCCAAGGATGCTGAAGGGCCTGGAGCACTGCCTGGGGAGGAGAGGCTGAGAGACCTGGGGCTGTTCAGTCTGGAGAGGAGAGGGCTGAGAGGGGATTTAATAAATGTTTATAAATATCTGAGGGCTGGGGGTCAAGAGGGAGGGGACAGGCTCTGCTCACTTGCACCATGTGATAGGACAAGGAGCAATGGATGGAAACTCCAGCACAGGAAAGTTCCTCCTCATCATGAGGAAGAACTTCTTTAGTGTAAGAGTCACAGAGCACTGGAACAGGCTGCCCAGAGAGGTTGTGGAGTCTCCTTCTCTGGAGCCTTTCAACCCCTGTCTGGATGTGTTCCTGTGTTACCTGCACTAGATTCTGTGGTCTGGCAGGGGTTTGGACTCCAAGATCTCTAGAGGTCCCTTCCAGCCCCTAACATCCTGTGATTCTTCTTGACACCCACCCCTCAGGTATTCATAAACCTTGGTAAGATCCACCTCTCAGCCTTCTCTTCTCCAGAATAAACAGCCCCAGGTCTCTTAGTCTTTCTACATAGCAGAGATGTTCCAGTCCCCCAATCATCCTCCATCCCCCGTCCATAGCCTCCATTGTCCTCTCTCCAGCAGATCCCTGTCTCTCTTGAACTGGGAAGTCCAAGACTGGACACAGTATTCCAGGTGTGGTCTCAGCACGGTGCTGGGAGTGAGGGCCCCATTATGCAGCAGCATAGGTGCTGGGAAGACTTTAACACAGAGCAGGGACAGAGAAGACAGACAATTTGAAGCACTGGCCCAGCAGAAAGAGATAAAGGATTCAGGTGGGATTCATCTTACTTGGCTGTAGCTATCTGCTATCTGTGCAAAGCACACCTGCTCTCAAAGTTAGGTGAGGCAAATCCTACCCTAAATCTTAACTGGGTGGAACAGGATTGCAGCTGAAGGCATATGAAGAGGAAAGAGTTTTGTTTAGGTTGACAGATGAGAAAAATGACCTTTGGTAGCTCTTTTTTTTTTCTCCCCATTTAGCTGTGGTTAGAGCAAAAAGAGAAGCCTGTGGTTTCCAAAGAAAGCTCCTTGCCTTGCACAGGCAAGTGATAATTTACAGACATCTGCTCTCAGCACCAAAGCCAAAACATGGTGCAAATAGACTGCTGTGAGCTTTGCATGAGAGGAATCCACTCTTCCATGTCTGTGCCCAAGCCCACAACGTGGTCTCAGAGAACTGGAAAGCAGGCAGATTGACACCCCCAAGGATGTTGCTACAGATATCTGTGCAATGAATTCTGTGTCAAACATAGCTAGGGCCTTAACTTGGCTTTTGACACTGTCTCAACCCCACACATCCTCTCTGCAGCCCACTTGGTAGCAGGGCAGCCCCGAGCACACGCAGGTCCTGCTCTCACACAGCCTGGTGTTCAAGAAGAGCCAAACCACAAGAGCTATGACTAACAGATGTGACCTTTTCTTGGTTTGCTTCATAGTGCACTCCATGGTGGGGGAATCCACAACACAGCACCTCTGCTTTGGCTGCATGAGCCAAGAGGTCCTCAGCACCATCTGCTTCCCAGAAATGAGCTGTGGGAGAAGACCCACGGAGTGGTCTATGAAGAGGACAACGAGGAGAGTTGTTATCATTTCTGAAGAGTTTTCCTCATTCTGGGACTAATTTTCCAAGAGCTGAGGGCTGCAGCTGAAGAAGAGGTCATTGTCATTTCATAGAATCATACAATCACAGGATGATTTGGGCTGGAAGGGACCTCCAAAGGTCCAACCCCCCTGCAGGCAGCAGGGACATCCTGCACTACAGAAGGTTGCTCACAGCCTTGGCCAACCTCACCTTGAACATCTCCAGGGATGGGACCTCAACTACCTCCCTGGGCAACCTCTTGCAGTATTCCATCTCCCGGTGCACAACTTGTTCCTCACATCCAATCTCAATCTGCTCTGCTCTCATTTCAAAACATTGGCCCTTGTCCTGTCCCTGCTGGCCTTTGCAAACAGTCCCTCTGCAGCCTTCTTGGAGCCCCTTCAGGTCCTGGCAGGCTGCTCTTAGGTCTACCTGGAGCCTTCTCTTCTCCAGGCTGAGCAACCCCAGCTCCCTCAGCCTGTCCCCGTAGCTGCTGCCAGATATGTAGCCACAGCTTGAGCTGCAGAGCTGGTGAAGTCAATCCTAATTAGCCATAATCTGATTCCATGTTCTCTACACACAGTGGTCATCAAATTAACCAAAGAAAAAGCCTTGCTCTGTTATAAATATGTGATTGTAAGCAACAAAACACTGACACCTCCACCACCCTTGACAAAGACACTTTGCTGAGATCGAGGTATTTTTGTTGTGGGCATGCAGCACTGCTCAGGGGAATGCCAGCTGTGTGCAGAGGATACAGGCTGCCCACAGCTACCTTCTTGTGTGAGCCTGGCAGCAGAGAAAAGAGGGCAGAAAGAAGCCAGCTGAGCAGCTGCTCCAGGAAGATGTGGGTTCCTGTAGCTGCAAGGAGTTATTGCTACTGCAGCACGCTGCCAGTGCTTACTGTACACATCCAGAGTGGTGTGCAAGGAGATGGGCTGGCTGAATAAAGAACCAGAAAAGGCCAGGGTCCAGGTCTGTCTGAACAATAGAGTGGGGAGAATGTGAGCCTCCTCTTCTGCTGGACTTCCCTCCAGGAAGCCCAGCTCGCAATAAAATCCTCCTGTATCCTGTGCCCTGGGCTGGGGGTGCTGACTCGCTTCCAGCTAATCGTATTTGGAGGAGGAGGCTGCTGGGTGCAACCAAGAAAGTCTGCTGGAGGAAACCTCCCTACTCTAGATGAAAGTTGGTCTCAGCATTTTGAGACAGGTTCATCTGCCTGTGGTCAGCTGTGTTCCCCAGGGATCAGAACTGGGTCCAGTTTTCCTCAAGATCTTCATCAAGGACCTGGCTGAGGGGACTGAGAGGACCCTCAGCAAGTTCACTGATGATACAAAACAGTTGGGGTTGGCTGACACCCTGTCAGGTTGTGCTGGCATCCAGGGTGACCTGGACAGGCTGCAGGGCTGGACAAAGGGGAACCTCATGAAGTTCAATAATGACAAGTCCAGAGTCCTGCTCCTGGACAGGAACAACAGCAGGCACTGGTACAGACCAGGGGTCATCCTGCTGGAAAGCAGCTCCACGAAGAAAGACCTTGGAGTCCTGGTGGACAAGTTCTGCATGGGACAGCAATGTGCCCTTGTGGCCAAGAGGGAAAATGGCATCCTGGGGGGCAGCAAGCAAAGTGTGGCCAGCAGGGCTAGGGAGGTTCTGCTCCCCCTCTACTCTGTCCTGCTGAGACCATACCTGGAATACTGTGTCCAGTTTTGGACTCCTGGAATAAGCTGCCCAGGGAAGTTGTGGAGTCTCCTTCTCTGGAGACTTTCAAAACCTTCCTGGATGCATTCCTGTGTGACCTGTCCCAGGTGATCCTGCTCTGGCAGGGGAGCTGGACTGGATGATCTTTCGAAGTCTCTCCCAATCCCTAACATTCTGTATTCCTGTTCAAGTCTGCCTGAATGTGATTCAAGTCGACAGCCATGCATCAGACCTAAGAAATTCAAAACTCTTCTCTAGCCTCCTTCTCCTGGGGAATGGGCATGGTTGTGCCAGCACAGCAGTTCACGGAATCACAGACCCAATATGGTTGGAAAAGACCTCAAGGATCATCAAAGTCCAACCTGTCACCCAAGACCTCATGACTCACCCAAGTTCTCAAGACTCTAGCAGAAAGAGACTTTTAGACTCTGAAGTTCTCACTTTGAGATGCCTGAGGTTTGAGCTGCATCATGTTTGAGGTTTCCCTGTCTGTGAGCTTTCTGAAAGTGAAGCTTCTCTTCAACCTGTGAAAAACTAAGGCATCCATTTTTCAAGCTGTGAATTTAAGCTGACCAAGAGAAGAGAGGGTTGAGACAGGAAGTTTCTAACTGAGAATTAATATCCAAGGCCAGACCTGGGCTGTTAGAAAAGTGGTTCTCAGCCTATTGTAATTAACAGAACAAATAGTTTTCTGGGAGGGGGTGAAACCCTAAAAGTGTTTTGGATTCTGTGATAGAAGTGGTGAAAATCCAGGTGGTTAGCATATCTGTGGTGTGCTTTAGTGTTTCTAATGTCACTTCAGAAAGTGACATATTCATACCTGAAATAAAGAAACAGCTGAGGGGTTGGATGGAACAAAAGGACATCAGAAAGATGTGCTTTGGAATAGCCAGACAGAGCACACCACACAGGGGGCTGGAGAAAGGAGAGCCATGGAAGACTGAGAATAAACCAGCACAGGAGTCATGGATGCACCACATGGCCCAGGATCTGAGGGGAAAGGTGTCTGATTATCTTCCACAACAGATGACACCAAGATGAGTGGGCAGGCTGACACTCCAGGAGGGAGAGCCACCCTCCAGGAAGATCTGGGCAGGTTGCAGGAGTGACTTAGCAAGAAGTTTATGAAGTTCAATGGGGAGAAGTGCAGGGTCTTGCACCTGGGAATACATAACCCAGGAGTGCAGCTCAGACTGGGATCCACCTGGTTGGAGAGCAGCTCTGTGGAAAGGGACCTGGGGGTCTTGGTGGACAAGCTCAACATGAGTGAACAGTGAGCTGCAGGGGCAGAGAAAGCCACCAGGATGCTGGGCTGCATCAACAAGAGCATCACCAGCAGAGATAAAGAAGTCATTGTCCCTCTCTGCTCAGCACTGGTCACAACACACCTTGAGCACTGAGTGCAGTTTTGGTCCCTGCTGTGCAAAAAAACCCCAAAGATGTGGACAGGCTGGAAAGAGTCCAGAAAAAGGCCAACTTGAGTGATCATAGAATCGTAACTCCAGGCTGGAAGGGACCTCCAGAGGTCATCCAGTCTGACCTCCCTGCAGTCAGCAGGGACAGCCCCAACTAGATCAGGTTGCTCAGGGCCTTGTCAAGCCTCACCTTGAATATCTCCAGGGAAGGAGCCTCAACCACCTCCCTGGGCAACCTCTTCCAGTGTTCCACAACCCTCAGAGTAAAGAACTTCTTCCTAACATCCAATCTAAATCTGCTCTGCTCTAGTTTGAAGCCATTGCCCCTGGTCCTGTCAGGGGGCTGGCAGCCCTGCCACGTGAGGAGAGGCTGAGAGAGCTGTGCTTGTTCAGCCTGGAGAAAGGAAGGCTTAGGGCAGACCTTACTGCCATGAAGCAGGACATAAAGGATGGCTACCAGGAGGATGGAGACTCCCTTTGTACAAGGAGTCCCATGGAGAAGACAAGGGGGGATGGGGACAAGTGACTGCTGGGAGATTCCCATGGGACTCCAGAATAAAAAGCTTCCCCATGGGAACAGCTGGACAGTGGAATCCTCTCCAAAGGGAAGCAGTGGGGTCCCCTCCATTGGACAGTTTGAAAACTCAGCTTGACAGGGCACTGGGTCAGCTCATTTCAGCTGTACTGTCACCCAGAAAGCTTGGAGCAGGTGATCCTTGGGGTCCCTTCCAACCTGGCACTCTGTAATTCTATGATTCTATGATACTTGCCTTTTCAAAACAAAGGTAGAGCTCTTTTCTTGGCCAAGAAAAGAGATATTTTCACCTCTTTGAGCAGGATTTGGAAGCAGATTATTCCTATTTTTACATTTCCTGGTCCAGGAAGGAAAGAGGGGTTTTTAAATTATTTTTTCTTACTACAGGCTTTTCTTTCCTAGTTCAATCAAATCTGAATCAGTGGTGATACTGGAAGAGTTATGCTTCCTGTTTGCTTCTCCTCAGGAGGAAAAAAAAACTTTAGCATGAACTGTTGAAAATGCAACATCACTTTTTTTGTAGCTAATTCACACCCCACTTTCTCCAAAGGCTGTGTAATATCTACTGATCAGTGCAAGCCATGACATTAAGAAACATCTCAAATGCCTTTCTTTTTAGAAATGCAGACAGGGAGAACATCAAGGATGGTCTGAGAACTCTTTTTTGCTTAGCTGTAGAAACCCTTTTTCTCTTGACTTCTGTCCCTGCCTCAGTTCACTGAGTTAGAGCATGCAAGAGAAGTTCTCCTCCCCCTCTACTCTGCCCTGGTCAGGCCACATCTGGAATATTGTGTCCTGTGACCAGTTCAAGAAGGACCTCAGGGAGTCCAGCCCAGAGGCACAAAGCTGCTGCAGGCAGTGGAACATCTCCCTGTGAGGACAGGCTGAGGGAGCTTGGGGCTCTGGAGCTTGGAGCAGAGGAGCCTGAGGGCTGCCCTCATTGCTGGGGATGAAGATGTGCAGGGCAGTGAGGGGAGGACAGAGCCAGGCTCTGCTCAGGGATGTCCAAGGACAGCACAAGGGGCACTGGGGGCAAGCTGGAGCAGAGGAGGTGCCACAGGAACAGAAGGGAAAACTTTGTGACTGTGAGGGTGCTGGAGCCCTGGAGCAGGCTGCCCAGAGAGGTTGTGGAGTCTCCTTCTCTGGAGACTTTCCAACCCCACCTGGCTGTGTTCTGTGTGACTTGCCCTGGGTGCTCTTGCTCTGGCAGGGGGGTTGGATTGGAGGATCTCTGGAGGTCCCTGCCAACCTCTGACATTCTGTAATTTTTGTACTCTATTTTTCAATAAAATGTAGCTGAAAGATGAGAACTTAAAAATCACATTGGATCTTAGCATAAAAGCAGAGGCAAATGCTAGTCCAAGTCCAATGGGAACTGCAGTGAGCTGATTTTTACCTAGGAAATGGGATTCTTTACACAATTCCCCTTTCCTGACCCTCTTCCTATAGCTGCATTGTCATTTTGTGTGCTGACTCAGCTGACATATTTCATTCTGTAAGTGGCTGCATTTTCAGCAACAATTGAAGTGTTTACCAGTTGTACCCTGAAAATGATCAGGGGCTGGAGCAGCTCTGCTAGGAGGACAGGCTGAGGGAGCTGGGGGTGTTCAGCCTGGAGAAGAGAAGGCTCCAGGCAGACCTAAGAGCAGCCTGCCAGGACCTGAAGGGGGCTACAGGAAGGTTAGAGAGAGACTGTTTGCAAAGGGCTGCAGGGACAGGACCAGGGGCAATGGTTTGAAATGAGAGCAGAGCAGATTGAGATTGGATGTGAGGAACAAGTTCTGCACCAGGAGGGTGCTGGGACACTGCAACAGGCTACCCAAAGAGCTGGTTGAGGCCCCATGCCTGGAGCTATTCAAAGTGAGGCTGGAGAAGGCTGTGAGCAACCTGCTGTAGTGGAGGATGTCCCTGCTGCCTGCAGGGGGTTGGACTGGATGAGCTTTGGAAATCTCTTCCAACCCAAACCCTTCTGTGACCTTTGAGATCCCTTCCAACCTAAACCATTCTATGAGTCTCTGGGTCTATATTTTGCTTCATCTGGCCTGTGATAGTTCTCTCAAAGGACTCCCTCCTGATGCCTTTTCTGTATAGGGAGACTGCATCCTGTGATGGTCCAGCTGCTCAATGCAGCAAAAAAATAGCCTCACGCAAAGAGCAACCTGGGCTAGTAGGAGATGTCCCTGCCCATGACAGGGGAGTTGGAACTAGATGGTCTTTAAGGTCCCTTCCAACCCAACCCATTCTGTGAATGTCTGAATCTCAGTTCAGCCTCTGGTACCATGAGGCACCAGCTGACAGTGCTCTGTGGCACTGTACAATGCTGTCATTGTGGGGACAAGGAATGAAGTCACTCCGTGTGCTGGCTGTGCTGGTCAGGAGGAAACAAAACAAGAGGGATGCCAGTGCTTAGGTGATCTTCTCAACCTGCTGAAAGAGTCAGCTCACACATCAAGCTACTCTGTCCTGGGTGCCAGCGTTAACTACAGCATGCCCTAAGGGGCTGAGGATTGATTGCAAGCTCCATTCTGCAGTTTATTGCTCAGCAACAACCACAAATCACCAGAGCCATAAAATCAGTTAAATTAAATTAATCTGAACAATGGAGTACCTAGGATGCAAACCCAAGATCTCTGTGCTTTCAGAGGTAAGCAGCCAATGCAGAGGGCAGTTCAGCTGCTAGCTGCCTCTGTCTCCTTGCCCAGGGTGGTGGCTTGTCAGCCCTTGCCCACAGAATCACAGAATCAGCCAGGTTGGAGGAGACCTCCAAGATCATCCAGTCCAACCTAGGCCTATCCAATCAACTAGAGCATGGCACTAAGTGCCTCATCCAGGCTTTTCTTTAACATCTCCAGGGATGGTGACTCCACCACCTCCCTAGGCAGCACATTCCAATGGCAAATCACTCTGTGAAGAACTTCCTCCTAGTATCCAGCACCTGTCATTATCCTGCCTTCCTCCAAACCAGAACTGCCACACCTCATGTGCTGGGGTGTGAGAGTCACAGCAGTGACAGCTCCTTGCTGCCACACCACAGCTGGGTTCACACCTCATGTGCTCAGCATCCCTGCCACAGCTCTGCATCCTGCACAGAAGCAGAGCTGCTGGACACTGGCACAACACAGCTGTGTGTGCCACAGCACCACCAAAGGAGAGCTGGAAAACACTTCTGTTTGTTTCCAGTTCCAGACAGCACCTCTCTCATCCTTACCACTCCATGCTGGTTGCCATTGCAGAGTTAAGGTCCTGGCAGCTCTGAGGATATGTTGAGGCTTTGATCTTGCTGCACCTTGCTGTTGTCAGGCTGTTCTGTTTCTCAGGCAAGAGGGAACTTGTGCTGCCTCCTGTAGGAGAAGAGCAACATGGACAAGCTGTAGCAGGGGAGGTGTGGGTTGGCTATTAATCATAATCATAGAAGGGCTCAGGTTGGAAGGGACCTCAGAGATCATCTGCTCCAACATCCTGCCAAGGGCAGGGAGGACTCTCAACTGGACTTGGCTGCTCAAGGCCTCATCCAGCCAGGCCTTGAACACCCCCTGGCAGGAGGCATCCACAGCCTCCCAGGGCAGCCTGTTCCAGAGTCTCCCCACCCTCGTACCAAAGAACTTCTTCCTCAGCTCCAGTCTAACCCTGCTCTCCCTCAGCTTCAAACCATTCCCCCTTCTCCTGTCTCTGGACACCCTCAGGAAAAGTCGCTCTGCAGCCTTCCTGTGGGATCCCTTCAGGTATTAGAAGGCAGCTCTAAGGTCCCCCCAGAGCCTTCTCTTCTTCAGTCTGAACACCCCCAGCTCCCTCAGCCTGTCCTCACAGCAGAGCTGCTCCAGCCTCTGGCCTCTTTGTGGCCTCCTCTGGACACTCTCGAACAGCTCTGTGTCCTTCTTATGCTGGGGACACCACAACTGGAAACAGTACACCAGAAACTTCTTCACTGGAAGGGTTCTCAACTGCCTGTTGATGTGGTTGAATCCCCTTCCCTGGAGGTGCTTCAAAGAGGCAGAGACGTGGTGCTGAGGGTCAGAGGTCAGCAGCAGCCCTGGCAGAGTTAGAGAATGGTTGGACTTCATGATTCTAAAGGTCTTTTCCAACGGAAAGGATCCCATGGTTCTGTGATTCTATAAGGCAGTGAAGAGAAGGCTGCCAAGAGGAAGCTTCTCTAAGAGGCTGGCTCATGTCCTGAGATCACAGATGCACAAACACAGCTGCAGTGGTGCTGTTCTAAAAAGCCAGAGGCAAAGAATCTCAGCTACATTTATAGGGCCCATGAAACACCTCACTGGGGATTTACTACTTATGCCCCAGGAAGCCACCAGGGCAACAGCAGATAAATAATGGAAAATCAATTCTGTTTTAAAGAGCCCTTCACTTTTAATAGGCCATGGCACTGTGACTAACACAGGGGAGGGTGTTTCAACAGCATCTCCCTCGACGTTTGCTCTTACGATGCCTTGGTCACTCGAGCACGAGGGGGCACTGAGGCAAAGCTTCCACAGGAGAAAGAGGGAGAGAATTCCTGTTCTCTCCAGCTGGAGAGCTAGGGATCAGATGGGAGGGCTATCCAGTGCAGAACAAAGTAGTTGGATGAACGTGTCCAAAGGGCTTGATGTTCAGATGGCTTCAAAGGGACCTCCAGAGGTCATCCAGTCCAACCCCTCTGCAGGCAGCAGGGACATCCTCCACTACAGCCGGTTGCTCACAGCCTTCTCCAGCCTCACCTTGAAGAGCTCCAGGCATGGGGCTTCAACTCCTTCCCTGGGCAACCTGTTGCAGTGTCCCAGCACCCTCCTGGTGCAGAACTTGTTCCTCACATCCAATCTCAATCTGCTCTGCTCTCATTTCAAACCATTGTCCCTGGTCCTGTCCCTGCAGCCCTTTGCAAACAGTCCCTCTGCAGCCTTCTTGGAGTCCCCTTCAGGTCCTGGCAGG
This sequence comes from Indicator indicator, assembly GCF_027791375.1. Taxonomy (NCBI): domain Eukaryota; kingdom Metazoa; phylum Chordata; class Aves; order Piciformes; family Indicatoridae; genus Indicator; species Indicator indicator. The sequence goes on along the minus strand of NC_072013.1, from coordinate 13,507,898 downwards.
CTGCTCTTAGCTCTGCCTGGAGCCTTCTCTTCTCCAGGCTGAACACCCCCAGCTCCCTCAGCCTGTCCTCACAGCAGAGCTGCTCCAGCACCCTGATCATCTTTGTGGCCTCCTCTGGAGCCTCTCCATCAGGTCCATGTCCTTGCTGTGTGGAGGGCTCCAGAGCTGGACACAGCACTGCAGGTGAGGGCTCACCTGAGGCTGCCCAGGGAGGTCTCTCAACTGGACTCAGCTGCTCAAGGTCTCATCCAACCTGGCCTTGAACACCTCCAGGGAGAGGGCATCCACAATGTCCCTGGACAACCTGTTCCAGTGTCTTTCCACCCTCACTGGAAAGAATTTCTTCTTAATCTCCAGTCTGATTTGTTCTCTGCTACCCAAAGACAGACACTCTGCTTTCAGAGAGCCTTAGCAAATTAAGGGGCATTATAGGAAAACCAGAAAAGATCACTGCAGGAAAATAAAATCATAGAATTGTTTGGGTTGGAAAAGCCCTCTAAGATCATCAAGTCCAACCATCAACCTAAACCCCTTATTGCCACTAAAAGAAAAGGAAAGTTCAAGGCTAGAGCAGGGGAATTCAAGAGAATATTGAAAGGTCCTGAGACAAATACCATAAGAAGACAAAAATACAACCCCAAACCTAAATCTTTGATAGAAGCCACCTAAATGAGAACCTTTCTGCTTGCTACCAACCTGCTCAGAACTGGAGCTAGTGGAGAAAGGTTCAGTATCTCACTACAATGCCCTGAGCCATCTGGTCACCCCAAATTTGTTAAAGGTATTGAAGAGAACTAGCCCAAGTTCTAAGCCCTAGAGAACACCATTTTCACATACTCATAGAAGACACCAAGTTTGCTTCCTAAAGCAGCTGAAAGAACCACCACCCCCAGGGACTGTTTGATGGTATAAAAGCACAGTTGGAGTTTGTTCAGTTTGAGTTCCTGCAGTGGTGGTGTGAAGGAGAAACCTGGTGCTGGCACTTCTGCGTGTTGCTTGATCCTCTTGCCACATTTACAAGGTGCTCCACATTCTGCTCTCACCACTGCTAATGGCAAGTTATGGTTCCTGCTGCAAGCAAGAGGTCTGTCTGGTGCCACAGGAATGGTGAAGGATGCAGATCCTGAAAAAGGAATTGTTCTGCCTGCACCTTTCACCTCTGACACCAAACCAAACTTTCATTGCTTTAGCACCTGAGATTCTAGCTGCTCCATGAAACAAAGCTCTGCAACAGCCTAGAGAAGAGAAGGCTCCAGTGAGACCTTAGAGTAGCCTTGCAGTACTGGAAGCAGGCTACAGAGAAGCTGGGGAGGATATGTTGTGACAGGACAGGGGGCAAAGGTTTGAAACTAGAGCAAGGTAGATTTAGATTGGATGTGAGGAACAAGTTCTGCACCAGGAGGGTGCTGGGACACTGCAACAGGTTGCCCAGGGAGGTGGTTGAGGCTCCATGCCTGGAGCTGTTCAAGGTGAGGCTGGAGAAGGCTGTGAGCAACCTGCTGTAGTGGAGGATGTCCCTGCTGCCTGCAGGGGGGTTGGACTGGATGGGCTTTGGAGGTCCCTTCCAACCCAAAGCACTCTATAGTTCTATCCACACTGCTTGTTGGCATGGCTTCCTAGTGCAGACTCCTGATCCATACCCTGGAGCTCCTTGGGAGAGTGACAGACAGGGTGAGTGGAAACTGTGCCAAGAACAGCACTGGCAGTTTAACAGAAGAGGCCTCAGGAGCCTTCTCTAAGCAACCTGCTCCAGTGGTGAATGTCCCTGCTGACTGCAGGGGGCTTGGACTGGATGACCTCTGTTTCCAGCTCGAAACATTCTAGGACTCTATGTCAGACCCACAGCTTTCCCTAGCATGCTGCCAGTGCTGGGCCAGATTTGCTGGTGACATGGTGCTGGAGAAGGCAGCACACACACATGGCAGCTGTCCAAACTGATCAGTCATACTAATTAATTTCAAGAGGCCACAGATGGTAAACTCATACCTCCAAAGAGCTCCCCCAGAGCCTCGTTTCCTGTTGCTCATGAAAAAAATATGGAAAATAAAACCCTCTCTGATTCTTTTGCCCCTTATGATTTCCCAGCATGAGAGAGGGAAATGAATTCCTCTGCAAGAGGAAGCCCTCTTCCTTGCCAAGCTTGTAAAGCCCCACGCAAACAGCAATTACATATTTACACATCTAGTGCTGTATTATTCTACTTGGAGAACAACACAAATGATGGTGAGGATGAGGGTGGTATGACAGATGATGGGCAAAGACCAGACATTACCAATGCCCTGGGACCAGAAGTGCTGGGAGTTACACAAGACAAGGAGAAAACTATTTCAGAAAGAGGGCTTAGAGAGCTGGGAGATGCCCCATCCCTGGAACCATCCATGGGCAGGCTGTTTGGGGCTCTGAGCAGCCTGGAACCATTCCAGGTCAGACTGTTTAGGGCTCTGAGCAGCCTGGAACCATTCCAGGTCAGACTGTTTAGGGCTCTGAGCAGCCTGGAACCGTTCTAGGTCAGGCTGTCTAGAGCTCTGAGCAGCCTGGAACCATTCCAGGTCAGACTGTTCAGGGTTCTGAGCAGCCTGGAACCATTCCAGGTCAGGCGGTTTGGGGCTCTGAGCAGCCTGGAACCATTCCAGGTCAGGCTGTCTGGGGCTCTGAGCAGCCTGGAACCATTCCAGGTCAGGCTGTCTGGGATCTGAGCAACCTGGAACCATTCCAGGTCAGGCTGTCTGGGGCTCTGAGCAACCTGCTCTAGTTGCAGATGTCCCTGCTGACAGCAGGGGGGTTGGATTGGGTGAGCTTGAAAGGCCCTTCCCACCCGGCACATGCTCTGATTCTTTTGCCTTCAGTTCCAGCTGGCTGGCAGAAATGCATCGACAGCTGGTAATGTGCTGCACCCAACAGTAAAAAAAAACTGAGTAGATGGGAGAGGGTAAGGAAAGAGGCTCAGGGCTCCCTCAACACAGAATCACAGAACCAGCCAGGCTGGACGAGACCTCCAAGATCATCAAGTCCAACCAATCACCCAACCCTAACTAATCAACCAGTCCATAGCACTGAGTGCCTCATTCAGTCTCTTCTTAAACACCTCCAGGGACATCGACTCCACCACCTCTCAGGGCAGCCCATTCCAATGGCCAATCTCTGGGAAGAACTTCTTTCTTAGATCAAGCACGGATAGGGTGTTACTGCCACACTACCTGGCTCGGCCCCGCTCGCACGGCGGGCTGCGGTTGGGATCCGCTAACCCTTTAAGCTGGGGCCCGGTTCTGAGATCGGAGTAAGGCCCAGCGATTCCGTTAATTCCCTTCCTTTCAGCGGCGGGACTACAGCTCCCGGCCTCCCCGGCCGCGCCCGCCTCCGATGACGGCGCCAAGATGGCTGTAGCGGGACTACAACTCCCGGCCTGCCCAGCAGAGCCCGCCTCAGCTGACGGCGCCAAGATGGCGGCTGCACGTCATGGGGTGCCCGCCTCAGCTGACGCCGCCAAGATGGCTGCCGCGGGACTACAGCTCCCGGCCTGCCCGGCAGCGCCCGCCTCAGCTGACGGCGCCAAGATGGCGGCTGTGCGTCACGGGGTGCCCGCCTCAGCTGGCGGCGCCAAGATGGCGGCTGCGGCGGCGCCGGGGGACGAGGACTTCGCCGCCTTGCAGAGCCTGCTGAAGGTGAGCACGGCTGTCCGGGAACGGGGCGCCCGGCCCGGCGGCGGGGGCTGCCGCTTCCCCCGGACCGCAGCTGAGCGCGTTCTCCCCACTGCTTTGCTCCCCGCCAGGCGCCTTCGAAGGATGCCGTGCGGCAGCTGTGCCAAGAGTGCTTCTCCAGCCCGGCCGCCGGCCTCGGCCCCCTGGCGCTGCGAGCCTGCCCCGGCCTCGCCCTCAGCCCCGAAGAAGCACAGCAGGTAGGGCCGGGCGGAGGCAGCGGGGTGCCGCCGGAGCGCTCCGGAGCGCTGGCGCGGAAACGGGACTGGGAAGCGGGGGAAAGGAGTGGGGGGAAGGAGTGGAGGGAAGGAGTGGCGGGACGGGACCGGCCAGAACGGGAAAAGGGAAGGAGAAGGGAAGGGGAAAGGAAAAGGGAAAAAGGGGAGGAAGCAGGTGCGGGCCCGGGCCCGGTCCGTCGGGGAACGGCTTGGAGCCGCGGGGCTCCGGAGGCAGGACTGCGGGCGCTGCTGCTGCTGCAAGTGTTTTATTCTACTCGGTAAAAGCGATCGTTGCCCCGGGGAGGCAGAAGCTAAGCGCATGAGCTGTGCTTGCTGGAGGACGGTGAGGGCCTCGGCTCTTTGCTTCCTAAGGCAGTCAGGCAGCGCTTGGATGTCCGAGCCCCTGGTGATGTTGGTCTCACCGCAGGAGCTGTCTCTGGAAGCCTGATCAGTGTGATGCTCTGTGTGATGCTTTTCAGCACAGCCCTTCCTCTTCCTTCCCCTGCAGCTGGTGTCTGCCTTGCACAGCCTCACCAGGCACGTGGTGTACCGCGGCTTGGCGAGGGCAGAAGATATCCTCGCTCTCTTCCCAGAGAACTTCCACCAGAACCTGAAAAACCTCCTGACTAAGATCATCCTGGAGAATATGTGAGTGCTTTCAGCTGGAAAGTTTAAAGCCTGGGTGCCTGGTTTGATAGGTGGATGGTTGGCAGCAAAGTCTTGTAGTCACACAGGTGAGGATGAGCAGAGCTGAATGCACTGCGTCCTCCAAGCGGAATATCATGGGACAGGACCACAGGATGTTAGGGGTTGGAAGGGACCTTCGAAGATCATCAGGTCCAAGACCATAGAATCCAGCACAGGTCACACAGGAACACATCCAGATGGGTCTCGAAAGCCTCCAGAGAAGGAGACTCCACAACCTCCCTGGGCAGCCTGCTCCAGTGCTCTGTGACCCTCACAAGTGAAGAAGTTCCTCCTCATGTTGAGGTGGAACCTCCTGTGCTGGAGTTTGTATCTGATGCCCTTTGTCAAAGCCATGGGCACAGAGGCTTCTCCCAGGAGTTGTGGAATGGTTGTGGGCCTCACTCACACGATGCAAAGCCCCTTTTATCCTGACAGCTCACCTCTGTGGTGGAAAAATACTACAGCTTTAGATGCCCAGCCACTTGCTGCCTGGGCTTAGATGCCCTGGCAATAGTACACTCTTGTAGTATTGGATCCAGTTCTGGGCTCCCCAGAGATGGGGAACTACTGGACAGAGTCCAATGGAGGCTCCAAAGATGCTGGAGTATCTCTGTGAGGAGGAAAGGCTGAGAGTCCTGGGGCTGTTGAGCCTGGAGAAAAGCAGCCCCAGAGGGGATCTGAGCAATGCTCAGCAAGAGCTAAAGGACCTGTGGGGGAAAGAGGCTGGGGCCAGGCTCTTGTCAGTGATGCTCAGTGGTAGGAGGAGGAGCAATGGGCACAAACCAAAAAACAACACGGGTAGTTTCACTTAAATATAGAGAAAAACTTTGCTGTGAGGGTGCTGGAGCCCTGGAGCAGGCTGCCCAGAGAGGTTGTGGAGTCTCCTTGTCTGGAGGGATTCTAAAGCTGCCTGGACATTGTGATCCTGGGCAAGCTGCTGTGGGTGACCCTGCTTTAGCAGGGAAGTTGAATTAGATCTCTGGGGGTCACTTCCATCCCCCACCATGCTGTGATTCTGTGTGGACCACTGTATGCAGCAGAGGACAGCAGTTCTGCATGCTTGTACCTCTCACTGCTTGGTAGATCATTGCTTTGATAGAACTGGGGAGAAAGGTAGAGGCAATAAGTGAGCCACACTTACAGGAGAACCAAGATTTTTCCATCACCTAGCCTGACATTGCCCACCAGTGACCAGTCTCTCTCCTGTGCTTAATGCTGCAGCCTGGTGCCCTTCTGTCAGGGACAGGCCACCCTGAAGCACTGCTGATACTGCCTTTCTCTTCTCCTCTGCTTTTTTTTCCACAGCTCTGCTTGGAGGAATGAAGCACAAGCAAGTCAGAGTAAGTAACAGTTGGTATCTTGATGCAGTTGGTGTTTCCTGAGGTCATTGGAGCTGAGGCACTGCAGCTCCTTTTCCTAATGGAGCACAGGGCCATAGCCATTTGCCTTGGATGAAGCTGTGTGGTTGTGGCAGCCCAGAGCTTGGCCTAGTCCGGCCAGCTTGTGTCCAGATCTGTGCTGCTCTGCTGAATTGTTTCCAGTCTCCAAGTAATTCCAGGTCATGCTCCATCTATTGATGCCTTAGAGAGTGCAACTGTTTGTAAAGCTTTGGAGAGTGGAGCACTCTGACCTCCCTGTGCAGGTCATGAAGTTCATTTCAGTAAGTGTGCACCATAAAGGATGTGTTTGTATGGGGGAAGAGCTTCTCTCTGCACATGGAGTCATAGAATGGTTTGGGTTGGAAGGGACCTCCAAAGACCATCCAGTCCAACCCCCTTACAGTCAGCAAGGACATCCTCCACTACAGCAGGTTGCTCACAGCCTTGTGGAGCAAGACCTCACCTGGAGGACTGCATCCAGCTCTGGAACCATCAGCACAGGAAGGACATGGACCTGATGGAGAGGCCCCAGAAGAGGGCCACAAAAATGATCAGGGAGCTGGAGCAGCTCTGCTAGGAGGACAGGCTGAGGGAGCTGGGGGTGTTCAGCCTGGAGAAGAGAAGGCTGCAGGCAGACCTAAGAGCAGCCTGCCAGGACCTGAAGGGGGCTACAGGAAAGCTGGGGAGGGAGTTTTTAGGGTGTCAGGAAGTGATAGGACTGGGGGGAATGGATCCAAGCTAGAGGAGGGTAGAGTTAGATTAGATGTTAGGAAGAAGTTGTTCCCCATGAGGGTGGTGAGAGACTGGCAGAGGTTGCCCAGGGAGGTGGTGGAAGCCTCATCCCTGGAGGTTTTTGCAGCCAGGCTGGATGTGGCTGTGAGCAACCTGCTGTAGTGTGAGGTGTCCCTGCCCATGGCAGGGGGGTTGGAACTGGATGAGCCTTGAGGTCCCTTCCAAGCCTAACAATTCTGTGATTCTATGGGAGAATCCTGTTTGTCCTCTTGCTGTCCTGTGGAGGCCTTCAGAGACTGGCTTATTGCAGAGAAAAATGATGTGAACCCACACAGGAGCACTAAAGTTTGTATGCTTGCCAGGGCCAGAGCTGGAGAAGCAGGGCCATGGTGGTAAGCCCCAGGTGCTAGGGTCTGGTGCCACCATGCCCTGCTGGGCCTAGCAGTGCCTTGCTTTTTTAATCTCTCAGTCTCCCTGCCTCGCCTGGTCGACATGGACTGGAGGGTGGACATCAAGACATCTTCAGACAGCATCAGCAGAATGGCAGTCCCCACCTGCCTGCTTCAGCTGAAGGTAATGTCAGGGAGCCTGGAGGGTGCAGGACCCAAATACCCAGGGCCAACACCTGACAGAGTGGCACTGTGAAATGCTTCAGACAGGCAGCTGCTGGGCAATTAGCAGCCTTTCTGGGGGGATCTTTGACATAACCACAGAGCCTGGAGGTGATGTGTCTAAGGGAAGTTCTTGCAAGGGGGAGCTGCTCTCTGTGAGGGTGCAAGAAGGCAGCATATTTGTTCCTGGTCACTGCAGAAAGAGACAAGATAAACTACTGAAGTCATTGCCCTTCAATTTAAAGTCACTTGAGAGAAGTGAATCTCTCCCTCTGCTCTGTTCTCCTGAGACCCCACCAGGAGTCCTGTGTCCAGCTCTGCCCCCCCCAGCACAAGAAGGAAATGGAACCTGCTGGAGTAGGTCCAGAAGGCCATAAAGATGATCAGAGGGCTGGAAAACCTCCCCTATGGGGACAGGCTGAGAGAGTTGGGGCTGTCTAGCCTGGAGAAGAGAAGGCTCCAGGGAGACCTTAGAGCAGCTTTCAGTACCTGAAGGGGGCTGCAGGAGAGCTGGGGAAGGAGAGGGTGGAGCTGGGTGCCAAATTGAAAGCATTTCCCTATTAAACACTGCCTGTGGCAGTGACACTGAGAGAAACCACAACAGTTCATTTTCCAGACAGCTAACCTCTGCATTCCTATTTGCAGGTGCAGGAAGATGTTGCTTTATGTGGGAGCAGCCCTGTTGTCTCTGCACTGACTGTGGAACTGAGCAAGGAAACCCTGGACACCATGTTAGAGGGTCTGGGAAGGATCAGGGACCAGCTCTCTGCTGTTGCAAACAAATGAGTGCAGGGAGTGCAGCAGTGAGGAGGAGGAGGAGGAGGGGAAGCATTCTCCACCTGCAGCCCTCAGCAGTCCCAGCCTGTTGTTTCCTGGGCTGGTTTGGTGTTAACCATCAGACAAAAGAGATTTCTTCATTAATAGGATAGCTTTGGGAAAGCTAACAGCTAAAGGATCCTTTGGCCTGGTGCCCAAATGTGTTGTCCTCAGTTGTTGTTGAGCTGGCTTTTTTTTTTTTTTTTTTTTTTTTTCCAGAGGAGGAATTGAAGGCTCAGAGCTTGGCTTAATCACAAGGGGTCATAATTGGAAACAGCAAATAGCTGCAGCCAGTGAAGCAAGTGCTGTCTCTCTGGCCCTAAATGAGCTGCTGAGAGGCAGCTGAGGGGCAGGGGGGAGCTGCTCCTCTTGGGAATGTGGCTGCTCTGAGGTGCAGGCTGGAGGGAGCACTCTGCCTGTCAATGGAGCACAGCCATGCTGCAGACTCTGATTGCAGGATAAGGCTTTGAAAGAGGGCAATGATGCTACACCAGATTCCCTTCTCATCAGCTTCACAGCACCAGTTGCACAGTCACTAGGCTGAATGTCTTCAGCAGCAAATAATTTCCTCCTTCCCTTGGGAAAAAGGAAAAACCAAAACACATGAGCTGAGGTAGTTCGTGTTTGGATTTGTTGGGCTCTGGGCTGTGCCTTCCCTGCACAGAGTCAGGCTGGGACAGTAAAGAATTGGTGGCTGTGCCCTGTAGGGTGGGGAACTCTTCTGTGGCAGCCTGTGCCTGCACTCTCCCAAAGTGTGCCTCTGGGGGTTTTGTATGACTCTTCCTTTAATTAAAAAGATCAACTCACTGATTTTGTGAATCCTTTCCAGTCTAGAGCACAGCTTTGTGTCCTGGGTTGCTTCAGCCTTTCTGTGATGGTGTCCAGTTTCTAGGCTGCTGCACCCTCAGCACGTCTGCAGATGACACCAAGCTGGGTGCTGTGCTTGCTAAGTCTGAAGGACAGGATGGGTGCAGCCAGAGGCACCTGGACAGGATGAGGAGAACCTCCTGAGGTTCAACAAGGCAAAGTGCAAGGTCCTGCACCTAGGTCAGAGCAATCCTGGAGATCAGTCCAGGCTGGGGGATGATGAGAATGAGAACAGCCCTGCAGAGAAGGACTTGGGGTGCTGGGGGGGGAGAAGCTGGACATGAGGCAGCAGTGTGAGCTTGCAGCACAGAAGGCCAATGGCAGCCTGGGCTGCATCCAAAGCAGCATTGCCAGAGATGGGAGAGAGGATTCTGCCCCTCTGCTCTGCTCTGCTGAGCCCTCACCTGCAGTGCTGTGTCCAGCTCTGGAGCCCTCAGCACAGCAAGGACATGGACCTGATGGAGAGGCTCCAGAGGAGGCCACCAAGATGATCAGGGGCTGGAGCAGCTCTGCTAGGAGGACAGGCTGAGGGAGCTGGGGGTGTTCAGCCTGGAGAAGAGAAGGCTCCAGGCAGACCTAAGAGCAGCCTGCCAGGACCTGAAGGGGGCTCCAAGAAGGCTGCAGAGGGACTGTTTGCAAAGGGCTGCAGGGACAGGACCAGGGCCAATGGTTTGAAATGAGAGCAGAGCAGATTGAGATTGGATGTGAGGAACAAGTTCTGCACCAGGATGGTGCTGGAACACTGCAACAGGTTGCCCAGGGCAGGAGTTAGGGCCCCATGCCTGGAGCTCTTCAAGGTGAGTCTGGAGAAGGCTCTGAGCACCCTGCTGTAGTGGAGGATGTCCCTGCTGCCTGCAGGGGGTTGGACTGGATGCCCTTTGGAGGTCGCATCCAACCCAAACCATTCCATGATTTTTTTGGCTCCTATCAGTGTTGCCAGAAGAGCTGAGACTGCTCAGCCAAAGGTGTATAGAACAAGAGAGGCTGAGTAGGGCTCTCATTATCTGACCAGCAAGAGTGCTTCATATTCAAGTCCTGCTTTCAGAGCCTGTTCCACAGAAAGGCAATAATGCACCTGCTCCTGCAGGCAATCAGATGTGATCTTTTTCATCAGATGATTGCTCTCTTAAAGGCAGTTGGGTTTTTATCCTCCACACATTGTCTGCCACGTGGTTGGCTTAAATGTATTCCACACTACTTCATCAGCAGCTTGCTCCTGTGCCAGCACTCCTCTCTTTAGCTTACTGCTTACTACTCACAGAATGTGAGGGGGTGGGCAAGCACCTCCAGAGATCCTCCAGTCCAACCCCCCTGCCAGAGCAGGAGCACCCAGGACAGGTCACACAGAACACATCCAGGTGAGGTTGGAAAGTCTCCAGAGAAGGAGACTCCACAACCTCTCTGGGCAGCCTGCTCCAGGGCTCCAGCACCCTCACAGTCACAAAGTTTTCCCTTCTGTTCCTGTGGCACCTCCTCTGCCCCAGCTTGCCCCCAGTGCCCCTTGTGCTGTCCTTGGACATCCCTGAGCAGAGCCTGGCTCTGTTCTCCCCTCACTGCCCTGCACATCTTCATCCCCAGCAATGAGGGCAGCCCTCAGGCTCCTCTGCTCCAAGCTCCAGAGCCCCAAGCTCCCTCAGCCTGTCCTCACAGGGAGATGTTCCACTGCCTGCAGCAGCTTTGTGCCTCTGGGCTGGACTCTCTCAAGCAGTTCTCTGAGGTCCTTCTTGACCTGAGGAGCCCAGAACTGGACACAATATTCCAGATGTGGCCTGACCAGGGCAGAGTAGAGGGGCAGGAGAACCTCTCTGGACCTACTCACCACAGCTCTTCTAATCCACCCCAGGATGCCCTTGGCCTTCTTGGCCACAGGTGCCCACTGCTGGCTCATGGGCATCCTGCTGTCCACCAGGACCCCCAGGTTCCCTTTCCCCAGAGCTGCTCTCCACCCTGTACTGGTCCTCTCCTGCCTTTTCATTTTGCCCTTGTGGAGCAGTGAATGCCCTGTGACCTTCTGAAGGCTAAGCCTCCCAAGCTCTGTATTCTGCTCCTTTCAGCATGGTTGTGGCCATTCTGATTCCCAGTTTGCATTTCCCTTAAATGGGGTCACCAGAACTGTGGGTTTCTGGAGGAGACCAGTCCAAGGGCATTAATAGAGAATAGAGCTGTCATAGTATGTGACTCATCTGCATGAACATCTCCTCCCTGGAAACCAGAAGCCTTCATTGTGAAGTGGAGCTGAAAAACTCCATGTTCACAGAATCAGAGAATTGTCAGGGTTGGAAGGGACCTCAAGGATCAGCCAGTTCCAGCCCCCCTGCCATGGCCAGGGACACCTCACACTACAGCAGGTTGCTCACAGCCACATCCAGCCTGGCTGCAAAAACCTCCAGGGATGAGGCTTCCACCACCTCCCTGGGCAACCTCTGCCAGTCTCTCACCACCCTCATGGGGAAGAATTTCTTCCTAACATCCAATCTGAATCTCCCCACTACTAGTTTTGCAGGTATTTGAGGAACAGACCACCCCTCACCCCCCCCACCCCACCCCCCCCAGCTACACTGATTACCAAGTGGTGCAAGATGTTCTGCACCAGTCCCCAGCAGTTGTTCTCCAGTTGTGCTTCTCAGGGCTTTTGTTTTATCCTTCACATGCAACCTCACAGCCCCAGTGGCAGGAGTTGTGCCCATGAATGACCCTAGAGGGGTATCAAGTGGTGAGGGGGTGCAGGACCAGTCTGGCTCCTATGTGCTGACTGGTAAGGACTGGTCAGCATTGCCTCAGCTGCCTGTGCAGTACTGGGCTGGAGAATCACAGAATGGTTTGGGTGGGAAGGGACCTCCAAAGGTCATCCAGTCCAAGGCCCCTGCAGTCAGCAGGGACATCCTCCACTAGAGTAGGTTGCTCACAGCCTTCTCCAGCCTCACCTTGGGTATCTCCAGGCACAGGGCTTCTACCACCTCCCTGGGCAACCTGTTGCAGTGTTCCAGCACCTTCATGGTGCACAACTTGTTCCTCACATCCCATCTAAGTCTGCTCGTTTCAGATCATTGCCCCTTGCCCTGCTGCTGCACACCCTTGTAAACAGTCTCTCCCCAGCTCTCTTGCAGGCTCCCTTCCAACCAATCCATTCTATGATCCCACGAAGGAACAAGAGCGGGAATGAAGGGAAGGAATGCAGGAGCTCAGTGCCTCTGTGCCCAGCAGATGGCGAGCTTGGCCTCCCGTTTCTACTCCCTCTCCAGTCCCTCGCCAGGAAGCAACAGCCTGGGCTCTCCTCTCCAACACTCGAGTGTTGCTCTCCGGATTCGGGGGCCGTTGGGTGATGAGTGAAGGCACCAGCCCCACTGCTGTACAGCAAGGAGATTCCAGAAGTGCAGAGAGCAGAGAATCCCAGAACTCCTCCACGGTAGCGTTGTAGAATCCCTTGCATTACAGAGTCTTGGAGCGTCCTTAGCAGCAGCAGAAGTCCTGGAAGCCCTTAACAGAGGAAGCAGCTAACAGAAGTCCCTGAGCATATCCCTCACAGCATCCCTACAGCTGACCAGAAGCAGCTAACTACCAGAAGCAGCTAACTACCAGAAGCAGCTAACTACCAGAAGCAGCTAACTACCAGAAGCAGCTAACTACCAGAAGCAGCTAACTACCAGAAGCAGCTAACTACCAGAAGCAGCTAACTACCAGAAGCAGCTAACTACCAGAAGCAGAAGTCCTCAGCAGCCCTAACCCCCCCAGTCTGCTCCTAAGTCCCTAACCCCAGTAACTCTTGCTCAGTGGCTGTTCTTTATACTCTCTGTCATCCAGTAAAACCCAACCACATTGGCAAGCTAAAATCTTTTCCCAACCAGAGGTGCCAGCGTGTCCAGCAGGTGGCTTCTGCAGCCTGTTCCAATCCCAGGGTGCCAGCCAGGTGAGGATGTTGTGCTTGGCACCCATGGAACATGACTGTGTGGCCTGTTGCAGTGTGCAATTGGTCAGCTAAGGAATCCTGCACCCTGCATGCATCCAGCAGCTGCCCTCAGAGCAGTGGCTGCAACACTTCAGTGCCTGCAAAGAAGAAGAACCTTTCACCCTAACAGCAAACATCTAGGAGTCCAAACAGCACAAAAGGGGCCAATATAATGTGGTGGGTTCAGATCACCTCCCCACCCAACATAAAACTGCCAGTTGGAAAGCAGATGAAGCTCTATTTACAAGCAAGACTACAATCTAAATGTGGAACACAATGACTGTGTACAAAATACACAACATTTACATGGATGTACAGCCTACAAACAACACCAGAACCCCCCTGGACAAAACCAGGGGGCTACCAACAGCATCCTCCTCTCTGCTGCCTTCCCCTCCGTACACAGGGCAAGAGAAAAGAGAAAAGCAGAGAGAGCTGTTTGTCAATACTCAGCCACAACAAAGCAATGCAGCCAAGGTCAGCAAAGCCAGAGCTGGGATCTGCTAGAATCACAGAATCACCCAGGTTGGAAAAGACCTCAGAGGTCATCAAGTCCAACCTATTACCTAACACCAAACACCTCCTGATAACTAAACCATGGCTCCAAATGCCACATCCAAGCTTGTTTTGAACTCCTCCAAGGGATGGTGACTCCACCACCTCCCTGGGCAGCACATCCCAATGGCCAATTACTCTTCTGGGAAGAACTTTCTCCTCACCTCCAGCCTAAACCTCCCCTGGCACAGCTTGAGACTGTGTCCTCTCCTTCTGTCCCTGCTTGCCTGGGAGAAGAGCCCAAGCCCCACCTGGCTACAACCTCCCTTCAGGCAGTTGTAGAGAGCAATGAGGTCTGCCCTGAGCCTCCTCTTCTCCAGGCTAAACACCCCCAGCTCCCTCAGCCTCTCCTCACAGGGCTGTGCTCCAGACCCCTCCCCAGCCTTGTTGCACTTCTCTGGATACCTTTCAGCATCTCAACATCTTTCTTGAACTGAGGAGCCCAGAACTGGACACAGCACTCAAGGTGTGGTCTAAGCAGTGCTGAGCACAGGGCAGAATGACTTCCCTGCTCCTGCTGGCCACACTCTTGCTGATGCAGGCCAGGATGCCATTGGCCTTCTTGGCCCCCTGGGCACACTGCTGGCTCCTCTTCAGCTGCTCTCCACCAGTACCCCCAGGTCCCTCTCTGCCTGGCTGCTCTCCAGCCACTCTGACCCCAGCCTGTAGCTCTGCCTGGGGTTGCTGTGATCGAAGTGCAGCACCTGGCACTTGGACTTGTTGAATGCCATCCGCTTGGACTCTGCCCTGCAAGGTCCCTCTGCAGAGCCCTCCTACCCCCCAACAGATCAACTCCTGCCCCCAGCTTGGTATCATCTGCAAACTTCACTGATGATGGACTCAATCCCCTCATCCAGATCATCAATAAAGATATTGAACAGGACTGGGCCCAGCACTGATCCCTGGGGGACACCACTAGTGACTGGCTGCCAGCTGGCAGTGGCACCATTCACCACCACCCTCTGGGCATGGCTCTCCAGCCAGTTCTTAACCCTGCTCAGAGTGCACTCTGCTAGAGTGAAGGAGTCAAAAAGAGAGGAAGTTAGTTTATCCAGACCAACTTTATGTTAGTTATCTGTCCAATGGGATTCTTTAGACCTTATCTTTCTTTCCCCTTTTGCACCCAGTGGTGATTTATTTACATTCTCCCACTTCCAGTTCAAGATCTCTGGAAAACTTTCCTGGGCACAGCCTGAAACTACCACAGCCTCCTTCTGCTGTCTTCTGCCTAGCAGCCAGAGGGCTGCCTTGGAGAGTCCCTCCACAGCCTCTTCTGAAGGTGACCCAGATGCCAAGTGACCCTCTTAGAGCAACAGCAAATTCTGAGCAGATGGGAAAACTCTGCTCCATCCTCTGATCCAGCTTTCAAAGCTCTTTGATTTCAGAATCTCTCAGCTGCTCTTTGACTTCTCTTGCCTGTCAGATTCCCTGACAAGAGGGCAGCAGTGCAAGTTCCAGTCCTGCTCCTGTCCCCTGCCAAATCCCCCACATCTGACCATATTAGTTTGCAGCTTCTCTCTTTGCCTTTGATGTAAAGACTCTCTGATAACTTCCCCCCCAGTCCTTCTTCCACCACCAGTTTATTTCAATGCTTTGCAAGGCTCAATGGCTTCCTCCTTGCCACATCTGCACAGCTTCTCTCATCCCCCTAACTCTTGGGGGGGGGGGCACTTGAGCTGTTGCCATTCTGCCTCCTGCCCCACTAAAAATCTCCTTTGCTACAACTACCCTGGAGAGAGGAGACATTTACACAGCAGCTACAGCAGGTTGCTCACAGCCTTCTCCAGACTCACCTCGAACAGCTCCAGGCATGGAGCCTCAATTCCCTCCCTGGGCAACCTGTTGCAGTGTCCCAGCACCCTCCTGCTGAACTTGTTCCTCACATCCAGTCTAAATCTGCTCTGCTCTCATTTCAAACCATTGTCCCTGGTCCTGTCCCTGCAGCCCTTTGCAAACAGTCCCTCTGCAGCCTTCTTGGAGCCCCCTTCAGGTCCTGGCAGGCTGCTCTTAGGTCTTTCTGGAGCCTTCTCTTCTCCAGGCTGAACACCCCCAGCTCCCTCAGCCTGTCCTCCTAGCAGAGCTGCTCCAGCCCCCTGATCATCTTGGTGGCCTCCTCTGGAGCCTCTCCATCAGGTCCATGTCCTTGCTGTGTGGAGGGCTCCAGAGCTGGACACAGCACTGCAGGTGAGGGCTCAGCAGAGCAGAGCAGAGGGGCAGGATCCCTTCTCTCCATCTGATTTGAAAGGTCCTTCCTTAAGTTATGACTCCTAGGCTCCAGCTGAAGCTGCAATTCCTGACTGGAAAAGCCATCACAGACACAGGGTAAGGAAGGTGCTGCTGATCTGCCTGCACCCAGGCCCTGCCTACAGAGAGGTAGAGCTTGATCTGCAGGAGCTGTTGGCTGCAAGGGATCCGTGGTGCCTCAGGTGTCAGGGATCTCTGGTATTTCCAAGCTAGTGCTAGGCAGAGACTTCTTCAAGCTGCTGCCTCAGAAAATGGACACTTACTTGCCTTGTCCCACTGGCTGCCTAAAGACAGTGAGCAGAGAGCCCAGCAGCTGGCCAGGCCACAGCAGTGCTAGCCAGACCTCAGAGATCACTTCCAACCCCTAACATCCTGTGATCCTGTGAGCCCACTCAGCAGGACAAGAGGTGGGATCATTAGCTACAGGTGAGTGCAGCAGCTCAGATCAGACTCTGCCTCCACCTAAGTAACTCCCTGCTTCAAAAAGGTGCCCCTGCAAGCACCTTCTGTGTCCCTGAGCAATCACACCAGTTCTCCTCCCCCTCTACTCTGCCCTGCTGAGGCTGCATTTCGAGTATTGTGTCCAGTTCTGGGCCCCTCAGGTCAGGAAGGACCTCAGGGAACTGCTTGAGAGAGTCCAGCACAGAACCACAAAAATGATGAGGGGAGTGGAAGATCTTCCTTCTGAGGAGAGCCTGAGGGAGCTGAGGGCTCTGGAGCTTGGAGAGGAGGAGCCTGAGGGTGACCTCATTGCTGGTGATGAAGATGTGCAGGGGGAGTGCCCAGAGGCTGGAGCCAGGCTCTGCTGGGTGATGCCCAATGCCAGCACAAGGGGCACTGGGTGGGAGTTGAGGCAGAGGAAGTTCCATGGAAACATTAAGGAAAACTTTTTCCCTGTGAGGGTGACAGAAGCCTGGAAGAGGCTGCCCAGGGGGGTTGTGGAGTCTCTCTCTCTGGAGATACTAAAAACTCACCTGGCTGTGTTCCTGTGTGATCTGCTCTAGGTGCTCCTGCTCTGGCAGGGGGGTTGGACTGGATGAGCTTTGGAGGTCCCTTCCAGCCCCTAACATTCTGTGATTCTCTGCTACCCAGGGCTGCAAACCTCACTGCCCAGGGATTATCAGAGTCCTACCCTGACCCAGCAGTGTGGCTTCCAGCTCTCCTGCTAGCAGGGATCTCACCACACACACGATGTGTGCACACCCCCAGGGTGAAGGGAGCTTCTGCTGCCATGCCATGGATTGGCAGCAGCTCTGCTCCCAGCTCCCTGCCCCCCTCTTGCTCCCAGCAAGGGCCTCATCCTCCTGGGATGTTGCAGCTGCTCCTCTGCCACCTCACACACCTCACCCTGACAGCTCAAAGCCCATCTGCTGTGCAGAGCCAAGTGCTTCATGGAAGCACAGAATGTCAGGGGCTGGAAGGGATCTCTGGAGATCATCCAGTCCAACCCCCCTGCCACAGCAGGAGCACCCAGGGCAGGTCACACAGGAACACATCCAGCTGGGTTTGGAAAGGCTCCAGAGAAGGAGACTCCACAACCTCTCTGGGCAGCCTGCTCCAGGACTCCAGCACCCTCACCCCACAGAAGTGTCTCCTCATGTTGAGGTGGAACCTCCTGGGTTCCAGTTTGGCCCTGTTGTTCCTTGTCCTGTCACTGGGCACCACCAGAGCCTGGCTCCTTCATCCTGACACCCACCCCAGGGCAGGTCACACAGGAGCACATCCAGGTGGCCTTGGAAAGGCTGCAGAGGAGACTCCCCTGCTGGGAACAGTGTTCCTTTGCTGACTGTCATCAGCTTCATGCCCCAAATGCCATCAGCACAGCTCCCAACACCACTCAGCAGTCAGGGCTCAGGCTAAGGAAGGGAAGGCTCAAAGTCAGTGCCTGCCAGGTTCAGGGAGGCACCCATCACAGCCCCAGGCTCTCCCTGCTTCCACCTCCCTGTAAAGAGAACATCTTTGGGACACTGTTGCAGTAATTGGGCTCATTAATTCTTGATGGTTTCCATTTGTCTTTTGGCAGAGCACAGCTTTTCTCCTTTCCTCTGGAGGGGAATCCCCCCCCCCCCCCCCCCCCCCCCACCCCAGCCCCTCTCACTCTTTGCCAGCCTGGGATCTCAGGAGGCAGTCAGCAGGCTGAGGGAGCACCAGGGTGCTGTCCCCCCCTTGCACCCCTCTCCTGAAGGCAGAGACAAGAGCACAGCTCTTTAGAAAGCAGGAGGTGAGATGAAAGCAGCTGCTTCAGAGCAGAGGCTGCTGCC